>NC_137457.1:96891099-97491099 GCF_964235325.1 Thermobia domestica
CACCACCGTCTTCATTATCATAGCCGACATAACTGTGGGACGTAAAACTCAGATTTCATTTCATTGTTTCTCTCGTTAGATCTTAGCTCGGGGGGTTTGGGGGCGACGGTGGTTCACTGGTAAAGCGTTCTCTTCGGATGTATGGGGTCACAGGTTCAATATCCTGTTCCCATCAAGTGAACTTTCTGGTGGACAAACACAGAATATATGAAAGGTCGCAGGTTGAAAATCCTGTTCCAATCAGAATGAACTTTGTTGTGGACAAACACCGTGTACGAGAATTTAATCCAGCTATCTCCTTTCCAAGATTTCATTCATTTCTCATACCACCGTCTCCATTAGCATAGCCGACATAACTGTGGGACGTAAAACTCAAAGATTTCCCATTAGCCTAATCGTCATAAGAGTGGGACGTAAAACTCAGAATTCATTTCATTACTTCTCTCGTTAGATCTTAGCTCGGGGTGTTCGGGGGTGACAGTGGTTCACTGGTAGAGCATTCACCTCGGATGTATGGGGTCACAGGTTCAATATCCTGTTCCCATCAAGTGAACTTTGTGGTGGCCAAACACCGTATACACGAAAGGTCGCAGGTTCAAAATCCTGTTCCAATCTGAATGAATTTTGTGGTGGACAAACACCGTGTACGTGAATTTAATCCAACTATCTCCTTTCCAACATTTCATTCATTTCTCATCACCACCGTCTCTTTAGCATAGCCTCCATAACTGTTGGACGTAAAACTCAAAGATTTCCAATTATCCTAATCGTCATAAGAGTGGGACGTAAAACTCAGATTTAATTTCATTGTTTCTCTCGTTAGATCTTAGCTCGGGGGGTTTGGGGGTGACGGTGGTTCACTGGTAGAGCGTTCACCTAGGATGTATGGGGTCACAGGTTAAATATCCTGTTCCCATCAAGTGAAATTTCTGGTGGACAAACACCGTATACATGAAAGGTCGCAGGTTCAAAATCCTGTTCCAATCTGAATGAACTTTGTGGTGGACAAACACCGTGTACGTGAATTTAATCCAACTATCTCCTTTCCAACATTTCATTCATTTCTCATCATCACTGTCTCCATTTAGCATAGCCCACATAACTGTGGGACGTAAAACTGAAAGATTTCCAATCGTGGAACGTAAAACTCAAAGATTTTCCATTGACCTTGTTGGCATAATCGTAGGACGTAAAACTCAAAGATTTCATTTCATTTTTCAAAGATTTCATTTACAGACAGAAAGACAGACAGACGTTGTTGGCTTTATTGTGGGACGTAAAACTCAAAGATTTCATTTCATTGTTCAAAGATTTCATTTACAGACAGAAAAACAGACAGGTATGCATTATATTATAAAAATTTAAACACCAAGTCTACAGACATTTCTTGCGTCAGCTGTATCTAATTGCAATGCGAGTCAGAAAACATTCATGAATTCCATCTTATCATTTTCACAGAAATCAACGTACAGCGAACAGAAGCATCATACAAACTCGCTTATATGTATGTGTTTTTAACGTTAGAATTTCATCTGTATCAAACACGGAAACGCACAGAAAATACACTGTCTGAAGTATATTTATAGTTAAATGAAGACGTAACATATTGTTTTATTCTTTCAGGAATAATCATAGACCGTAATATTTTTAATAATATATTTTTTTACTTACCTATTTTAATAAAATCGTCTTATGATAGCACTTATTCACAACTCTAGTCATCCACGCACAAAGACACACACACACACACACACACACTATTTCAAATATGAAGTGAAGAGGATATACACACACACGTTTACACTGAATCACAAATGTTATCTGTATACAAACTCACACATACACACACACACACACATGCACGCGCGCGTGTTTGCCTTACAAAATACATGTCATAACAAGTTCGATCATGCCTACCAAATCGAAAACATATCTCGTTACGATTTCAATACATAAGATAATATATTTCACATCAAGACTTGGGAAAGTCATGTTTCATTTCGTTTATACAGATACTTTAATTCTAAATTACGTTGACGTAGTTTTTTGTGCTATGGGAATATGTTATATTGCAATATATCATCACGGCTTTAACAAAGCAGCAAACTCATTTGGCATAATGTGATCTTTAATTTCTCTACATAAGTGATTTTAATTACTTGTCATAACAGACATCATCATGTGAATTCCCAGGTAACACATTTCACATTCTACGTTGTAAACAATATGATATGCTATGAGAAGCTTCCGCTATTAGAATATGCTCAATCATTGGAATTCATTCGCAGGAGGTCTGCGGGGAGGAGTGTATAGGTATGTGTTTCGTTATGAGACTCTTATATTGTTTCTTATCCCACGTTTTAAAAAATCGTGAAATACAATATTTACCTTAGCAACTAAGTCAATTTCGTGAGAAGTTTTGATCATTTGAAAATCACGTCTTCGGTTCATAATCTACAGACACTTCGTGGGAATAGGACCAAGGGGCTAAGCTACACGATTTTGCATGGGTATGTGTTTCGTTATGAGACTCATATATAGTTTCTAATCCCACGTCTTAAAAATCATGAAATATAATATTTACCTTAGCAACTAAGACCAATTTCATACAATCTGCTGAGAAGCTTCGATCATTTGAATATCATGCTTTCAGTTCATAACCTACAGACATTTCGTGGGAATAGGTCCAAGTGGCTAAATCGCTTATGCTCTTTGGCTTTCTTCGAGGAGTAGGGGCGACGGGGGGTTCAAATATGTAGACAATATAAGATGAGAACACTTATGTTAGGCGTCCAAGACTATGAGCATGGCAACAGTGGGTTCCCATCACCAAAATTTTCGTAGCCGTAAAAGGCTATGAACATAAAAACTAAAGGCTTGTCGAAACTTGCCTCCGACATATTCTGCTTCCCAGGAGGAGCACGGGCTGGCGGGGGTTGAAATAACAAACAATATAAGATGAGGAGACGAAAAAAGACATGTTTTATCTTGTTTTTACATCTGGTAGGCGTCCAAGAGTATACTTCCTTATTGTAGCATAGCAACACACTGGTTTAGGCCAGTTTAGGGCCAAAATTAGGCAAAAATTCTCCCACGCTTATGAACCCCTCTATTCTACTATTCTATTTCGGTACTACTAATATCTTATTAATATGTATACTTTGACTCGGTTTTATAATGTGTAGCTGTAACAATTTTGAAGTACGGCCCGAACAAATGGAATTGTCTTATGTAGGATAGGATATTGTTTTCTTACTAATGGGTCGCTTTTATTAATTTCCGCTTTATATACAAAACCTTTGTATTTCCCTGAGTAATTAGTAAATATTTCTCCATATATAAATTATAAGTTTAACAGCTGATTACGCTGATGCTGATTGAGATCGTCAGCCTTCTGAACTGAAGAGATACTTTGTACGAATGTGGAATACTGTTTTTGAAAATCTTCTGGTCCGTTAATTCCTACAACTAGAATGAAACGTTCGTTCAACTCTTGGACAATATACAATTCAAGCGTAACAGTCAACGTGTCAATTTGAACTGTTACTATTCCTTTCCCTTTTACTTTCGTTTAAGATGACCACTATAGTCTACTAAGAGAACGTCACAAGCTTACTGTAAACTGGGTGCAATGATATCATTACTGATTTGTTACCAAAATTCGTACGAAATCAATGGGGCATCAGCTCCCGTATCGAGCAACGTTTTGATTTTTTACTTTCGTCTCTATGTACGCGGAATAGACTCGATCATATGAGGTAATTAATTCTTTTCCTTCACTTTCTTCCTCTACGTCACTCCACTCGTCGCTATCGAGGGTATCATCAAAAGCAAAAGCATAATTTGTGACACTTATGGAAATTGGGGAATTTTCTAAAGGATTACATTCGATGGACGCTACCCCCTCGTGCATATCGGAATGTAGCTTTCCTGCTGACTACGGTCCGGAGTGCGCCAAACGTCTTGATCGCGCCTATGTGCTCGCCAATTCTGACGTTTTTGACGTTTGTTACGTGGGAGTGACTTTAAATTTCTCTTTTCCCTAATATTGTTTCGAATGTTTCCTCTTTGCCGATCGTTCGGTTTTCCCGAATGGTTAGAATTATAAATGCGGTAGTACTTTGGACGATTATCTGGTTGTTCGTTACCTGTCTGACTATTGCCCTGAGGATTCTGTTCACGCCCAGACTCGTGGTTATTTCTCGAGATTATTTGGTCGATAAAATAAATATATCAAATATTATTTTTAGATAAACCTATCTAACTATTCCTTTTCTTTACTAGATTTCAGTTGCCGAAATGTGCGAATTTTCAAGCTAGTACTCCGCTATTGCGAAGTTGTAGAAAGCGAAAATTTAAGGGTAGTGCTACTCGAAATGTAAAACACCTGATCTCTCGTGATGATAACAGCGTTCTTCGGCCTCAACGTAAAGCGTACTCATAGCGCGCACAACCCCGCATTAGGCGTGCAGAAAAAAGCAGGGCAAGAGTAAGAGAAAAGTTTTCCCGAAGATATAATTTTAAAGGAATCAATTTCAGTGTTGAGTTACTCAGACGTAAACTGAAATTACGACATCAGCCAGTTTGCGCGAAACTTAAGATGCGGAAGAAGTATACATTGACTCTGAAAAGTACTAACAAAAGTAAGCGAAAACACGTACGAACATTTTGTAGTAAACTACATGATAAATATAGTAACAGTAAGTGAAAACGTGAAAAGCAATTCATGCAAGGAATAATGTTTCACCGTAAATCCGACCGCCGCAAATAAAGACGCGTAATTGCCAGAACATTTAGTAGATGTGTGTAGAAAAGAGAAAAGTCCAACGAATCAGGAAAAACGAACCAGAAAATTACTCGTAAGCAGGCGTACAAGTGTAACCGGCAACGGTGGAAAACCGGCAAGATCTTAGCGCAAGAAAAGCGTAAACCTTTAAGAAACTTGGACTAAATCAGGGAAGAAATGAGAAATTAAAAATATTGATTTTTACTTTTTAAGCTTTTATAGAGGATGAAATAAAAATATTGCTTACTTGTGTAATTATTCCCTTCGAATTTCGAAAGTTAGGCATTTGCTTTTGAGGTTAAAAGAGTGTGATCATCGCCGCCTACGCGCCAGCCCGAGTTACCATCAACGTTCACTCGTAAATCAGGACAATCATGCATTTAGAGGAATATCAGGTAATTAGAGACATTTACAAACCTAATTAGAGAAGTTCTACTAATTACTTATATTAATTACGAAACTTGAATTTTGGGTAATTAAAAAATCTGCTCTTCAGTTAATGAATCTTTTCATCTGATGTTGTCATTGAATAACGGTAAATGTATACTAAATTTGTAACGTAAGATTAATTCCGCGTTGAAATATTTTAGGAGAAGGTGTTGTATATATTAACACTTTTAGAGTCTTCGAATTTTTGGTGCTAATATTGAGCACTTTTTCCCTACTTTTTGTCGTATATTTGAAGTGCCATCCCTTTGCTTTCATATAGGATGATTTTTAATTGTGTTACGTAATTACATTAGCTTTTATAGAATATAACAAGAGCATATCCGTTTTGTTTACAGGTACATTATGGTCGTGTAGCATTGAACAGACCCTCTTGTACCTTTGAACAATGTGATAATTACAAAGTTTCTGAGGGAATAATATAAAAAGAAGCCGTAAATATTAAGAGTTATAAATTGCAAAAAAAGGTTTAGCTATAAAAAGTACCCCAGAATTGAATTTGCATTAATTAAATTAAAAATGAAACACAAGTACTAAGAGAAACTTGTGAACAATAAAGTTGAGCATATACAACTCTTAACATTATGTTACACAATAAGCGAATAAAGATAAACTACTTAAAATTGTAACTAATAATTTATATCGTAACCTAACCAATATAAAAATATCAGATGTTTTAGCTACTTACATTATGTAGCTTTAAACAGTATTATTTATCGTTCAAAGGTACACGAGGCATTAATGCTCATAGGCACAAGAGGGTCACCATTACGAAAAAAAGTTCTCCACTAGCTTAAATATTGAGCAGATGTTAAAACTAAAAATATTGTTGAATTCACTAATGATTCTCCCCCAAGTTTATACAAATAAATATCACAAATTCCGAAAACCGAAGTGAACTAAACTCAAAAGGATACTAAAAAAAACTTCGTTTTGCGGGTGAAAAAATTAAAAAAAATTATACTCGGCACAACACTCAGTAAAGAACAGCCAAACGCGTTTGTAGTATTTTTTCATTTAATCTTTCAAACGAATTTTAATCACAATACATGGATAGCTCTGAATTCGAGAAAATCACAGGTGTTCAAATGTGTTCTCTATAAATATTGTAGAACAAAATGTAATCATATGCGGAGTACTTCTACTACACGATAAGCAAAAGGCTTTTTAATCAAAATGTGCCATTCATGAATAAAAGAATTAAGGTACTAATTAAAACAAAAATATCATTTTGAAATTAAGTATACTTAGTACTTAGTGGTGATGACATAATCAATAAATAAATAATTAATTAAATATGATGAAGTATAAAGTAGTGCTCTTCCAAACTCACAAAATGCACCAAACCTTACTTCAGGATCATAGATCTATGAATTGCTACTCTGTCCTTGTATGGTGATAAACTAAACAATGTATATCTCATAAAATATACGTCTTCTGAAGTTGTTACCAAGACAAAGATTACAAACATAATTCTGCTTCATATTTTTGTTTATAGAATCTAAAGCGAAGCATAAATTTATTTTTATTGTTAATATGCGATTAACTAAATCCTTATATTCCTTGTAAATGTAAATGTTTTCTTTTGATTCTTTTATAAATCGTTCTTGGGTATACGAGTATAATAATCGTTCAATTTCTACAAAGCAAACTTTGTGCTTGATACATATAATGCTAACAGACATGAATGCAATAATCAAACTTCTGCAGCTTCAGCAAAATTTTCGGTCGACTCCCATCTACTATATAAACGGCCTTAATACATATCATTGATGTCATACCTAACTACGTAAATTTATATATGATAATAATGGTTATCGGGACATGATAGTTCTGTCTTTGTTAGCTACCACACAATGATTTTTAAATACAAATATCACTGGCCAACAAGGTTCCTGCCACAAAGAATTAAATAGCGATTTAAGCTAAGTGTGTGCCGCAAAAATCAAAAATGAAATGAGAGTTTGTCTACCGGACTCTGTTTTGTTGTGACATGCCTACATTCCCTACTGAAATTCCTGAAAATCGGTAAAAACGCTGGAATTTTTTTATTCTGTCAGGGCTTAGTTTAAGTACATCAAAGGTACATAGCCTCCGAAACGATGTACCTTTGAACACCTGTGCTTTTCTCGAATTCAGAGCTATCTAGGTGTAGTGATTAAAATTCGTTTTTAAGATAAAATGAAAAATGCACTACAAACGCGTTTCGCTGTTGTTTACTGAGTGTTGTGCCGAGTAATAATTTTTTACTTTTTTCAGCCGCAAAACGAAATTTTTTAGTTACCTTTTGAGTTTTGTTCTCTTAGCTTTTTGCAATTTGTGATATTTATTTGTATAAACTTGGGGGAGAATCATTAGTGAATACAATAATATTTTTAGTTTTAACATCTGCTCAATATTTAAGCAAGTGGAAAACTTTTTTTCGTAATGGTAACCCTCTTGTCCCTATGCACATTAATGCATCGTGTACCTTCGAACGATAAATAATACTGTTAAAGCTACACAATGTAAGTAGTTAAAACAATTGATATTTTTGCTGTTGAAACTATTAATTATAATTTTAGGTAGTTTCTATACACTCCCTTATTATATAACGTAATGTAAAGAGTTGTATATGCTCAACTTCATTGTTCACAAGTTTTTGTTAGTACTTCTGTTCCATTTTTAATTTAATTAGTAAAATTTCAATTCTGGGGTACTTTTTATAGCTAAACCTTTTTTTGCAATTTATAACTCTTAATATTTACGGCTTCTTTTTATATTATTCTCTGAGAAACATTGTAATTATCACTTTGTTCAAAAGTACTAGAGGGTCTGTTGAATTGTACACGACCATAATGTAACTGTGAACAAAACAGATATGCTCTTGTTATTTTCTATAAAAGCTAATGTAATTACATAAAAATCACCCTATCTGATAACAAAGAGATGGAATTTCATATATACGACAAAAAGTGGGGAAAAAATGCTGAATATTAGCACCAAAATTTCGAAGACTCAAAAAGTGCTAACATATATAACGCCTTCCCCTACAATATCTCAATGCCGATTTAATATTACGTTACAGATTTAGTATAATTTTGCCATTATTCAATGACAACTTCAGATGAATAGATTCATTAAGTGAAGAGCAGATTTTTTAATTACCCAAAATTCAAGTTTCATAATTAATATCAGTAATTACTAGAATTTCTATAATTAGGTTTGTAAATCTCTCTAATTACCTAATATTCCTCTAAATGCATGATTGTATGGGAAAAATAAAACATATAAACATAAAGGAGAACGAATTAAAATTGAAAACGAGAATATATAATGAAATTTTATTATGAAGTCTGGTTCCGAAACTGGAAACACCTGAAAAGAAAAAAAAACATACAAAACGGGAAAATTATAACAAGAATTCACTGCAGTAATTATGTTTCCAAAATGGGTGGGACATTATAAAAATTTCAAGCCCTAATTTTTAGTCTAAATCAAACATCAACACATTTACTGTGTTGTTCTTCCTCTCCTTTCAAACTCCAATTCAGTATCTAAAAAAGCTTTAAAAAAAGCATTGGGCATGACATTTACATTAGGCACACCTGATTTACGATAGAACTTTGATGGTAACTCGGGCTGGCGCGTTGGCGGCGATGGGCACACTATTTTAACCTCTAAAGCAAATGCCTAACTTTCGAAATTCGATGGGAATAATTACACAGATAAGCAATAATCTTTGTTTCATTCTCTTTAAAAGCCTAAACAGTCAAATTTAATATTTTTAGTTTCTCATTTCTTCCCTGATTTAGTCCAAGTTCGTGCTAAGTTAACGCTTTGCTTTCGCTAAGATCTTGATTACCCACCGATGAGGGTTACACTTGTACGCCTGCAATTTCACAATCTTGCGAGTAATTTTCTGGTTCGTTTTTCCTGATTCGTTGGACTCTTCCCTTTTCTACATAATTCTTCTAAATGTCCTTGCAATTACGCGTCTTTGTTTGCGGCGGTTGGATTTACGGTGAATCATGGTTCCTTGCATGAATTTCTTTTAACATTTTCACTTACTGTTATAGTTACTATGTAGTTTACTACAGAATGTTCGTACGGGTTTTCGCTTATGTTTCTTACTACTTTTCGGAGTTAATGCATATTCCTTCCGCATCTTAAGTTTCACGCAAACTGGCTGATGTCGTAATTTCAGTTTACGTCTGAGTAAATCAACACTGAGATTGATTCCTTTAAAATTATATCTTTGGGAACACATTTCTCTTACTCTTGCCCTGCTTTTTGATGCACGCCTAATGCGTGGTTGTGCGCACTGTCAGTACGTTTTACGTTGAGGTCGAAGAACGTTGTTGTCATCACGAGAGATCAGCTGTTTTACATTTCGAGTAGCCCTACCCTTAAATTTTCGCTTTCTACAATTTCGCAATAGTGGAGTACTAGCTTGAAAATTCACACATTTCGGGAACTGAAAGCTAGTAAAGAAAAGGAATAGTTAGATAGGTTTATCTAAAATTAATATTTGATATATTTATTTTATCGAAAGAATAATCTTGAGAAATAACCGCGAGAATGGGCGTGAATAGAATCCTAAGGGCAATACTCAGGCAGTTAACGAATAATCAGATAATCGTCCAAAGTACTATCGCATTTATAACTCTAACCATTCGGGAAACCGGAACGATCGGCAAAGGGGAAACATTCGAAACAATATTAGGGGAAAGAAAAGTTTAAAGTAACACCCACGTAAAAAACGTCACAATTGGCTAGCATATACACGGGAACGAGACGTTTGGGATACTCCGGACCGTAGTCAGCAGAAAAACTACATTCCGATATGCACAAGGGGGTAGCGTAAATCGAATATAAACCTTTAGAAAATTCCCCAAGTTCCATAAGTGTCAGAAATTATGCTTTTGCTTTTGATGATCCCCCCGTGTTGAAGGGATGAAATTTACCACAGACCTGGGTTTACAACGAAGTTATTTACAAACCGAGTTACATCCGGGTTCGCAACCGTATTTTGCTTTTAATTTTGATGGTCCGAGTTATCAGTACCAAAGAGTGTCGCTTGTGTACCGTAACGGATCATCAGTTTGTCAGTGTGGGATTATTATATGTTTTCTCAAAATTATTTAATCTCTTTTAGTAAAAGGCATTCATACGGTGTTATAGTTTTGTCGTTTTAATAATAGAAGATACTTGTTGGATCCCATGCGTATCGGAGTGGTTCCTCTTCGTGTTTGACAAATGTTCATATTTTGGCCAGAAGAAAAGGAAGGGGCGGTGGTAAGGCAATTACTTCCTCAATTTGTTAGGGTTTAACCTGTCGTAATTCGGAGTGTCTATTCGGCATGCGTAAATCCATACACCAGCAAAATTTGTTATTCTATTTCGGTACTACTAATATCTTATTACCATGTATACTTTGACTCGGTTTTATAATGTGTAGCTGTAATAATTTTGAAGTACAGCCCGAACAAATGGAATGGTCTTATGTGGGATAGGATATTGTTTACTTACTAATGGGTCGCTTTTATTAACTTCCGCTCTATATACAAAACCTTTGTATTTCCCTGAGTAATTAGTAAATATTTCTCCATATGTAAATAATAAGTTTAACAGCTGATAACGCTGATGCTGATTGAGATCGTCAGCCTTCTGAACTGAAGAGATAATTTGTACGAATGTGGAATACTGTCTTCTGAAATCTTCTGGTCCGCTAATTCCTACAACTAGAATGAAACGTTCGTTCAAGTCTTGGACAACATACAATGCAAGCGAAACAGTCAACGTGTCAATTTGAACTGGTACTATTCCTCTCCCTTACCCTTTCGTTTAAGATGACCACTATAGTCTAAGATAGATACTACCACTATAGTTTAAGATGACCACTAAGAGAACGTCACCAGCTTACTGTAAACTGGGTGCAATGATATCTTTACTGATTTGTTCCCAAAATTCGTACGAAATCAATGGGGCATCAGCTCCCGTATCGAGCAACGTTTTGACTCGAATATCCTTTACTTTCGTCTCTATGTATTATGAATAGTCTCGATCATATGAGGTAACAAATTCTTTTTTTTTCATTTTATTCCTCTACGTCACTCCACTCGTCGCTATCGAGGGTATCATCAAAAGCAAAAGCATAATTTGTGACACTTATGGAAATTGGGGAATTTTCTAAAGGATTACATTCGATGGACGCTACCCCCTCGTGCATATTGGAATGTAACTATCCTGCTGACTACGGTCCGGAGTGCGCAAACGTCTTGTTCGGGCGTACGTGCTCGCCAATTCTGACGATTTTCACGTAGGTGTGACTTTAAATTTTTCTTTCCCCTAATATTGTTTCGAATGTTTCCTCTTTGCCGCTCGTTCCGGTTTCCCGAATGGTTAGAATTATAATTGCGTTGTTGCCTTATACGATTATCCGATTGTTCTTTACCTGCCTGACTATTGTCCTTAGGATTCCGTTCACGCCAATTCTGGCGGTTATTTCTCGAGATTATTTGGTCGGTAAAATAAATATATCAAATATTAATATTAGATAAACCTATCTATCTATTCCTTTCCTTTACTAGCTTTCAGTTGTCGAAATTTGTGAATTTTCAAGCTAGTACTCCACTATTGCGAAATTGTAGAAAGCGAAAGTTTAAGTGTAGGGCTACTCGAAATGTAAAAAGTAAAAAGCAGGGCAAAAGTAAGAGAAAAGTTTTCCCGAAGATATAATTTTAAAGGAAACAATTTCAGTGTTGAGTTATTTAGACGTAAACTGAAATTACGACAACAGCCAGTTTGCGTCAAACTTTAGATGCGGAAGGAGTATGCATTGACTCTGAAAAGTACTAACAAAAATAAGCGAAAACACGTACGAACATTTTGTAGTAAACTACATGATAAATATAGTAACAGTAAGTGTAAACGTGAAAAGAAATTCATGCAAGGAACCATGATTCACCGTAAATCCAACCGCCGCAAACAAAGACGCGTTATTGCCAGAACATTTAGTAGATGTGTGTAGCCAGCCCGAGTTACCATCAACGTTCACTCGTAAATCAGGTATGTCAATATAAATGTCATGCCCAATTGTTTCTTTAAAGCTTTTGGAGATATTGAATTGGACTTTGAAAGCAGAGGAAGGACAACACTGTAAATGTTAAATGGATGTTTGATTGAGACTAAAAATTAGGACTTTGAAATTTTAATAATGTTCCACCACTTTTGAAAAGTATAGTTATCCCGTTTTGGAATCTTAATTTCTGTAGCGAATTCATGTTAGAATGTTCCTGTCCTGTATGTTTTATTTCTTTTCAGGCAAGAAATTGTATCAACTTATTTGCATTATCTTTGATATTTATGACAGCGGTGGACAACAACATCTGAGGAATTAGTTTTTGATTTATAGAATGAGAACAATTTACATGATCTACTTTATCCTTTTCCATATGCAATAAAGTATGATGATTTTTGTTGCAAAAGTGGCAACCCTGCTTCACATTACACTTATTTACGGAACAATTTAAGGTCAAACAAAGCGAATTCTTTTTCACAAAAGTATGCCTATCATTCACTGACATATTTATGAACTCTTGACACTTATAGAGCTTGTGGCTATTCTTACACATGATACAAGACACAATTGGACTTGAATGATGCACTAACGTGTTGCCCTTTTTGTTTGTTTTTAAAGCAGACGTGTCTGCCGGTGACCTTGCACTCACTGCAGCTAACGCTTTGGCACGTTGTAATATGAACTCTTTCAGCTGGTGGAAAGTTGGTTGTTCGTTTTCTTCAATGAAAGCTCCCATTGTTTTCTGGTATTCTTATCTAGTTTCTCACCCACATGGTAAATTAAAATCACATCCCATTGTTCCACTGGAAGGCCCAAGGATTTAAGCTCACACACACACTGAACGCTATTGTCAATCAATCTTCGTAACTCACCTGATGGCTCATTCTTCATAGCTGATTGAGTAACGAATTTGCTCAAAATATGATTTGCTAGCTCCTTCACGTCTTCATATCTTGATTTAAGTAACTGCCATGCTACTTTATAGTTATCATCAGATATGGAAATAGACTGCAACAATACAGCAGGCTCCCCTGATACAGCTATCTTCAAATACTGCAAGTTTTGAGCATTTCCTAACCGATTGTTATTATGAACAGCAGCAACAAATAAGTCACGAAACGATAGCCAATCTTGCACTCTACCACAAAATGTAGGAAGTTCTAAGGCTTGCAACTTCACATCTGTGCACTGTTTATTAGATGTATTTACCCGTTCAGTATTAGGTGACTGTATATTGTACAAAATTTCTAAGACAGAGTCCAACTTATTTTGCACTTCATTAAATTCTCCGTCATATGTTGCAAAACTCACTTTCACCACCCACAGAAATGAACTTTGTAATGAGCTCTGTGCAATCGCTATGTAATTGCGTAGCACGTTCATTGTACAGCTTGATACTGAAGTTAGGCTTGTCTTTATTCTCGTTCACTTTATGTGTTAACCTTGTCACTTCACGTTTAAGTACAGTTTTCTTACCTATGAGTTCTTCCATTGTTATAATTCTGCACCACTTTGACAATGCACTTCAAAATGAAGATACTGCGCCACAAGTTTGCGAACCATGCACATGCACAACTGGAACAAAATCCGGTCGGTAAGGACCAATTTAATATTCGTGGACTGTATTATTTTGAACACAGAGTTCGTTGCACAATATACTATTTATTGTATTGCAAACACACAACTAAATACACTAATTGCTATACATAAGCAACTACACACTATGCAGTCACACACGCCACATTGACACTTATAAAAAACTATCAATCGTCCAGCGTTGCCAGATACAAAACAAAAGAATAATGAAACGCGGCCGAACATAATATACGGATGTGAGTATTTTTAATATCTGCAATCAACGTTAACCGGTTCGAAAACGGTTGCTGAGATTGAAAATGGTACCTAATACACTAGTCGACAAAAAACCTTTTTCTGTGGCACACGGAAGAAAATACCTGATTCTAATAGAACCTTTCACATAGAATTCGAATCTGCAATCAGTTTTTCTCCATCACCCCCAGTTTTCCCGTGACAGAGGGGTTTTCGGGAAATTTCCCTTCAATTTTTTTTATCATTTTCATACCTTAGGTATATAAACGCACAAATTATATTGTTTGTTAGCTTGATTTATACTTAGTAAACCCTCTAAGTTTCATAAGAATAGCATTATTCTTTCTAGAGCAATAAACATATTTATATAAAAAATATGCTATTTGTACAGTTTATTTTAGAATATTCATTAGTGCAGATAAAGTCAAATATAACTTCCAGAAAAATTAAATTATAAGCACGGTTTATATCTCATTGGATTTGAAATAAAACATATTTTCAATTATGTATATACCGTGTCACCATTTTATATCTGCTTAATAAATAATACAAAAGAATTGAGTGGTATCTTCTTAATAAATGGACACTTACTTACCTCAACTAATATGTTTTAGTTGTCGGCTTTCTTCTGTGTTTGGCTTCTGGAACATCTCCTTTAAGAGTTTAACAGTAATCAGCTAGCATTTTTGAACTTCACTGTCACTGGTATCTCTTCTCCATCGAGGAAATATCCTGATGAAAATGTTCCCCATACTCATCACTAACAGCACCGAGGTTTTCAGGAAAGAAATGCAGGTGGGAGTCTAGAAAGTGAACTTTAAGGGACATGTTGCAACCCATTTCATTGAATGATTGCCGGAAATCACTCACAATTTCACGGTAATTTGGGGCTTTCTTGTTTCCTAAAAAATTCTCTGTTAAACATTTAAATGGACACCAAGCTGCTTTCTCAACCAGAGTTGAGAGATCCTCAAACTTTTGGTCACGGATCAAACATCTTATTTGGGGTCTATAAAAATCCCTAGCGTCACTAACCCGAGGAAATGTTTCCTTGAGGTAACAAAATCCTGCATTTCTTTTGTCCATTGCCTGAACAAAGTTTTTGAAGAGCCCCAACTTTATGTGAATATTAGATAGAATTATCTTATCAGGGCTCACCAGTAAAAAATAAACAGCAATATTCTGTCCAGGAGTTAATACATGTGTTGGCCATTCCTACTTGATGTAATGTTCCGCTTTGTTTCTGCTGTCCCATTCGCAGAGCAAACAACAATATTTCGTATAACCAAGCTGCAAACCCATTAACAAAGAAATCACAGCAAACGGTCCACTTTTATTTCTCATACTGAATTCTTTCTAACACTATTTCGATATTTTCATAGGTTTCCTTCATATTGGTTTCATAAGCCAAAGGCACTGAAGGAAATTTGTAGCCATTGTTCAAAAGGACAGCCTTAAAACGAGTTTTGGAAGAGTCAATAAAAAATCTCGACTCATACAATCTGTCCTTATATATGCATGTCCAAGTGCATCCATCATAGCACAGACATTATTACAATGCACTAAATCATTTTCTTGAGAATAATAGTTTTGAAACTCTGTATGAATGTTTCATAAAATATACACTTTAGTGTCACGATGGAGCAGATGACAGCCTCTAAGTCTAGAAGCAAGAAGTTCTGTCTGTATCTTGGAGAGTTTTAAATCCAGTACGAGGTCAATTAGCTCACCCTGAGTTATCAGATGGAGATCCAATGCAGATGTGCTTTCTATATAAGTAGGATCATCTTCTTCATTTGGATCTTCAGTAGTACGTAATCCTCATTTACCGTAAGATGAGGAGGAGGTACTGGTACAGGTAATTCTGCACTGTGTGTAACTGGCCTAATTGCTGATGGCAAATTAGGGTACTGTACTGTGTGATTAGGAACGAAATTCTTATCTTGGTCTCTTACACAGCAACCAAAATATAAATGATAACACATCCTCACAAATGAAGTAAAACATCGACGTTGCGAATTAATGTCAGCTCCCCATATACATAACAGAAATTGTCCGTTTCATTTACACACTTCCCCGGCATCTTGTATCCTGTAAGGTATCACACACACATACACACACAGGAAACTACACTCCATCAAATTCCCACAAAATCCCTCTAGAAACTCCCCCATACAAAAATGGCGACATACTGTACACATCATTGAAAATGTTTTATTGGAAGTACAATGAGGTATAAACCGTGGTATATATTGTAATTTTCGTGGAAATTATATGTGTTGAAGACCGACCCGACCCGACCCGACCCGAATAGCCCGACCCGACAATCCGACCCGATTGACTCGACTCGACAACCCGACCCGAGCTGGCCCGATTGGCACGACCCGAGCTGACCCGACCCGACAACTCGACCCGAGCTGACCCGAGTAACCCGACCCGAAGTGACCCGAGGTGACCCGACCCGACAACCGACCCGAGTGACCTGACCTTACAATCTAACAAGTTTGAGAGAACTAGAACCTTACAAAGCTGCCGTCAGAAAAAAAAATGCTGGCCAATTCATATGCACAAACCATTGTTTCGGCTTTTTTTTAGTATAATTATTCTCCTCCTCCTGCTCCTCCTCAGTATTCTGCCATTAATGACAGGCCAGTTTCCGTGAACTAGGTAAGAAGCTTCCATTTTTACGATTTCCCGCTAATATCTTTCTGGCAACCCAACATAATGTTCCACCCACTTTATTACAATCTATCAATTGCAACCTTCTTACACACTCTCGCTCTCCTGATATCAGCCCCTTTAATATATCTCTCAGAATGCAATCATTTAGCAAGACCGAAACTTGTGATCGGTCCATTTTTTCGCTTCCTTATATCGTCCAATATTGCTATCGTATCTTGCATTTTTTTCAGCATTTCCTAATTCTCCTAATCTTCTTTATTTTCCTCCACATCCAAATTTCCAAGGTTAAAATTTAGGCAATCCACTTCGAAAGTAAAATCACTACAGCAGCAATAATAATAATAATAATAATAATAATAATAATAATAATTAGAAGGAGGTGAACAAGAAAAATCTGTGTCTTTTTGTTTAGGTCTGTGTTCAATTGGCCCTCACACCGTCAGTTGAATGCGAATGGAGATAAGGCGAAGATCAGACGTTGGACGAGACGAGACGGGAAAGAATTTTCATGAAGGGGTACGAGATGAGACAGAGCTCTTTCAATAGAAACATATGCACTTTTCGAGACGAGACTACCTTCACGACACATTTTCGGACGAGAATGCCCCAAACCTGGTCTCGTGAGCAACACTAGTAAGTATATCCAACATACTACGAGGTTGTGGCTGTTCAGATACACCGTGAACGTGCATAAGGACAGATTGCACATGGGACCTTTACAGAGCGTCATAAGACGCACCACTTGCCGGAAGACAAACAGATGTTCAAAATAAAGATCTTCAGGTAGCAATTGAGGCGAAGACAGACATGTGAAGAACTGGTACTACAATTCAGTGTGAGTGGAGAAACCATTCGGCACCACCACCATCAACCTGGGAAGCACTGCAAGTTGGGTTGATGGGTCCTACATGATTTGACTTGGGGCCAGAAAGCAACGCGAGCAGACACATGTGTTTCTTTGGTGTCTCGTCTGAGGAAGGAGCAATTTCTGGACAGGGTGTTGACATATGATGGGAAGCGGGTCCTGTACGAAGCTCCACGGCGCAATCATCGTTGGTTAGCATCCCATGAACCGGTTCAAAAACAGCGCATGCCAGCACTACACCAGAATAAGGTTCTCCTGTGCATTTGTGGACTGCTCGCAGCATCGTCCATCGGTAACTGCTACCAGCTGGTCAGATCATCAATGCAACTATGTACTGTCACTCTCTGGATCCAGTACTTCTGAATCGCAAAGGGGTCCTCCTGTTACAAGGCAACGCGAAGCCCCACGTTTCTAAGATGACCCAGGAAAACATTTTACGCCTTGGATGCGAAACACTATTGGATCCGCCATACTCCATGGACATTGTTCCGACCGATTATCATCTGTTCCATTCCGTGGACAATCACCTTAGAGAACGCCAGTTCAAATCGCTAGTAGAGGTTCAATATGCACTTGATACCTTCTTCACTTCACGACCCACCAAGTTGGACTGCGATAGAATCCATAGCTTTCCAGAACGTTAGCAGATGGTCGTCCAGGCTCATGGAGACTATTTTTAATATTCCAGGTACGCCTTAGGTTACATATCAATGTTCGAAGGTGTTGGTGAAAAAGCGTTTGAACATTCTTGGTCACTCTTAAAGTAATAATAGTAATAATAATAATAATAATAATAATAATAATAATAATAATAATAATAATAATAATAATAATGTGCCCTGCCCACAGGCAGATGTTTGACCCGAAAGTCCATGGGTATTGATTCCAGCTCGTACCAAGTAAGTTTTCTGGTGGACAAACACCGTGTGCATGAGCTTTCTCGGTGTTCTCCCATTCCCTCCCACTTTCTTCATTCAACCACTTCAATCATTTCCTATCATCACTGTCTCTCTTAGCGTTGGTGCATAACGTGGGAAGTTAACTAGATATTTCCTTTCAATTTCACTTAATGTGACATTTAACTTGACATAAAAACGCAGAAAGAAAAAAGTCAATAGTGATATTCATTACAATTACCGTGCCAATTAGGTAATATAGGGTTAAATTAAAATTTTATTACTATTTCACCTACAATTAGTCACAGTTATCATTCATTCACCAACTTCGAATTGAATTCTACAACAAAGCTCCTTAGAGTATTTCAAAATAAGTGAAGAATGTGACGACCCGACCCGAGTGACCCGATCTGAGCTAAACTGACTGACCCAACCCGACCCGAGCTGACCCGACTGACCCGACCCGTTTGAGAGCACTATCAGAGGGGTACAATTTACAGTACAATTTATTTTGTATGGTTTAGCATACTTTAAGGCTACCATATTTTTTGAAAACAGAAAAAACGGGACATCTTACAAATTAGTAGTAAATATTGCATTTTGTACTTATTTTATCTTTTGAATGTTAGTACACCATCCCACTAATTATACAACTTAAAATAATGTATTAATATAGTCAATACTTAGTCAACATTGCTAAAAATTATAATAGAAGCTAGAAACTGTTATACAATATAAACGCAATAAGTGAACATACAATATTTAGGCAAAAATTATATTTTCAATATTATTACACATACAACCTCACATGCTCTACGTGTCTATAAAGAAAAAAATCCAGATTTATGAAGTTGTTTCCAAATTTCAACGGACTGGTTTAGTTTTGTTAAGGGCGTTGGCACTCTACTCAGAATTACTAAAGAATGCAATTTAACGAAATGATTTGAGTATATAACATTATAGCAATATATTTAATTGCAGTAATGATAAATTTTTTGTTGATATAGTCAATATGCGCTTATATAATTAATTAATAATTAATTAAAATTTGTTCCAATTTAGTGCAATAATTAATAAAAATTTCGTTCCGAAACTTGAATATGTTTTTCCCTGATTATTATTGGTTAGAATGAAATGGTATTAAATTTTTCTTGAAGCTTGATTGGTTTTTAATTATCTTAAGAACTAGATATTGGAATGCTAGATTCCACTAAACTGCAGACCACAGCGCAAATCCGTTTTTTGATTACTTATATTTGTCGAAAGAGGGCTGCGATCTTCAACATTTATATATCGTTCTAAACACTGAAATGTCTTCTTCCTTTCGATATTATACTTCGTCATGTATTACAAACGTACTTTATGTATTTCGAGAATAAATGCGAGCTCCTCCGTGGCTAAGCGGTTAGCGTACGCGCCTTTGGCGTGGGTGATCCGGGTTCGATTCCCGGCGGGAGCTCATGTGGTTCGGATTCCACGTTAATCAGTAGGTCCACGTCTCATATAGACACGCTGCTGAAAGGGACGCTAAACTAAAATCAACTCAACTCAACTCGAGAATAAATGCGCAAAGTGTTAAAATTTTAACACGAACATCTGTACGCTAGCGCCACTCACATTTTCGACGGGATGTTCTACAACTACAAGGTCCTACTATCACCTATTTCGCAGTGTAGCTAACGAGTTGAAGATGTTACCAATCAGGCATGAGCTGATATACTACAAATACATAATGGCTCGTAAACGATCTTTATCAAAAACCAGAAAACGAAATAAGAGCTCAAAATCTGCTCGAGGCGCCGCTAAACGTCGCAAAACTGAAATTGTTGTTTCTGCTGATGACTCTTCTCCATGTTAACAAGAACAAGGAACCGCTGAAGATTCAAGACAGCATGATGAAAGGTAAGATTATATATATGATATATATATAAGCTTCGTGTTACTGGAGTATGTTAGTAGATAAATCTTTATATTCGTTTCACTTATTACTTAATCTATATTTACATTATTTTTGTCTCTTTTGTTTTTTAATTATGTTTTGTTTTCGTTGTTTAGCATCTGTTCTCAGTACCTACCAGTTTCTATATACAATCTGTAATATATTGACTCACTATTTAGACTGGGATGGAATATTCTACTACATTTAATACTCTCTCACTGCGAACCAAACAAGGGTACCAGTGTATTGTAAGTTATTTTAATAAATTAGAGTGCTAAGAACAGTGGCTCGCAAGGATACCCGTGAACCGTAAGTCATACCAGGGGGGTCTATGGTCTATCTTCGAAATCTTGGTTTACGCAGGTATAATATTTGTCAATTGGGATCGGACAGTAAGCAAGATATAAATAATGTTGACGATTAAACCAGAAAACGAAATAAGCGCTCAAAATATGCTCGAGGCGCCGCTTGAATATAATAACATTCACATCTGAGAATCATGTTCGTTCTGAAATATCCCGTGGTACGTATAAAATTTGTGCGTGTCATTTTGTTCGATCTTGAGCACAATATAATAATAATTTAATGTTAATGAACTAGATATTATGTGGAATTAATTATAATGATGATACATATCATGACAAAGAGCGATGTATACGAATATGATGTTGATTAAAGAGAAGAAGTACGATTATAATTACAAGCCACTTTGTCCTCAAATATATTTGTCAAATAAAATATTTACTTTTGCAAAACTGAATAGGCAGCTTCAGAACTGCGTAAACTGACGAGCAACTGGTTATATAATGCAGTATAACTATATGGATATTGTTCATGGGTGGACAACTTGACACTATCCCTCCTCTCCCTAATTTATTTCTATTATAAAAGAACTCTTTCGAAAATATTAACTTTAGCAAATAAACTAAACTAACGATAACTGAGGTAAAAAATCTTAAAATCGGACGGGTAAGTGTGAAGTTGTCCTGCCTCTTATTCCATTAGTTTGCATAATAATAATAATAATAATAATAATAATAATAATAATAATAATAATAATAATATTAATAATAATAATAATAATAATAAGTTTCATCTATCAGTTATGAGTACATCCTATCTCGAAAAACGGTGGGGCAAGCAAATGAACCAAGAATTGCTTTGCTTTGCACATCACGTGACTGACTAGCTTCGGGTTAGAATTCCAAGAATTCAGAAGAAGCAAGCAAACCAGGGAATCTGATAAGAATTTTTTTCATTTGTGCTGCACAGAGTGTTTTCACATTGGGATTGGCATGTCATTTCTACTCCCCTCATGCTGGATTTGTTTTCCTCATTCTTGTTCCGCCAAAATGTTTCTAAGTATTGACTCAGCCGCTGGCATTTCAGGTGCCAAAGTAGGGTATCTGTTTCGCTTTCTTTCTTTCTTTCAAGACATGCTTAAAACACCAGAGTCACTACGAAAAGTAGTGCATTTCATATATTGTAGCTACAAATGAGTGTATTCTCCATGTTAGCATGCGTCTCTATCCTCTCAACTGGTTTATAGTTTTAGTCGTCTTCATCCACCATTTTTTTTTCAACGTCGACCAAGTGTTCACATCGGGAATCATATTCGCAAGCCCTCGCATCGTAGGCTATGACTTGAATGATTTTTTTTATTTACATGTACTATAGCAAGCAATTTATGCAGCTATTTAATTCACTTGGGTACTTTCTAGCGGAAAAAAGTGTAGAAACTAAGGATGTAGCTAGGGGGAGCACGGGGTCCAAATCTTGACTTGCCTTCCAAATATTTAAACTAGTATATAAATACTAGTTTGCTATTTATACTACTAGTTTAGTATATATGCCCCCACCCAAATCAGAACTCTGGCTTCGTTCCTGGTAGAAACTTAAAAAATGTAATTGCTGAGCATTTTGAACTTCCAAAAACGTGATTCGAAAAAAAAATCTTTTGACGCGCAATTACCAGCTCTGATGATAATTGTATCACAAAAGTGGTATGATTAATTTCTCAGTGGGATCCGACTTCTCCGACTTCTAAAACGTCAAATTAGCTATTTATTTTTCTTTAGGTGTATTTGTTTCATTTGCTCAGAATTTTCTGGGATGGGTTTGCTATGAACCCATAAGACCCCCGTCCATCTGCACGTCTCTATATATATCACGTAGCTATCATTGTATCACAATATATCATTGTATCACAGTGATGCCTCTGAAACTTCTGGATTAATTTTAGACTTCAAAACTATGCTATGCATAAGAAATTGAAGTCCTTTAGAACGGCTGTGTCCGTCCGTCTGTCTATCTGTCTGCCTGTCAACAGGTATCACAGCAAAAAAGGTAAGAGCTATTTTCATACAATTTAAGCGGTAAAATCTATCGATAAGTGGTTTTTGGGAATCGATTCAGCATCCCATGAACTGATTCCATCTCCTTCAACAACCTCCTACTTAAACCGGAAGTGGTCGATTTTTACCACTTCCTGTTTCAACAGATATAGTCATAACCCAGAAACGATAATAGCTAGCTTCAAACGGTTCTCAGAAATCGATTCAAAGTGTCAAGGAAACAAAACTCTTCGACTTTTGTATTTCCACTAAAACCGGAATTGGTAGAAATTCACTACTACTTCCGGTTTCAATATTGATTTTCATTGACATAAAACTGAGTTATCGACAAGCAGTTTTCAGAAATCGATTCAGCATCCTAAGATTCCTATCTCCTTCACCAATCTTCAAGTTCAACTGGAAGCTATACAAATCGGCCACTTCTGGTTTCAATAGTATTTGTCATAACTCAAAAACGGTTAGAGGTATCGACAAGAGGTTTCTGAGAATCGATTCATCGTTCCAAGAATAGGTACAATTTCCTTCGACAATCTTCTATTTAAACCAGAAGTGGTAGAAATCAAAAACTTCCGGTTTCTACTATTTCCAGTTTTACTATGTAATTATGTATAGTTTGGAAGTCTACCGTAGTTTTACACTTTGGAACGACACTCGCTTGTTTGTTCTTTTTCAGAGACAATCATGAATAGCAGAATTGATATGTCATGCTCCACTATTTGAAATCAAGCAAAATTCTTATAATTTATGTGTGGATGGATACACATTGAGTAAATAGAGAAAATTACGAGAATTTCTGGGAGGCTATTAGTTCTGTGGATTCATGTAATTATAAAATATGTTTCAACTCTACGATTCCAGGTTGTCTCGAAACTTCGTTATTACATATTTCGCAAACATATACCTCGACAAAGATAATTTTGAAGGATATGTTTAATGAATATTCCTTTTAATGTTTGTAGGAAAAGTAGCTATTTGTGCTAACAATATCGCCTACAAATTTCAATTCACCCTGCCCTGTTTCAAGAGTGCATTACATTATTTTTCATATTTGGTCAGTTCAGATGAAAGAACTTTAATTGGAGTATCCTCCCGCGGACAGCATGGGAATTCGATTTATGAAGAACATCGCCGCTACCGTCTAACTTCATCCATCTTCGGTAAAGTTGTGAAATGTAAAGATCACTCTTCGTGCCATGTGTTGGTGAAAGACATTTTACACAAGAGAAATCTATCGACACCATCAATAGAATCCGGAAGAAATCATGAAGATGTTGCTCTACGAAAGTTTGCGGAGGAGAAGAATGTGACAGTAGAGAAACTAGGATTATGTATTGATTCTAAGTATAGTTTCTTAGCTACTAGTCCAGATGGCAAGAAATATTTTTCAACTTCTTTGTTGATATAATATAATAAGTGTTTAAGTTTAATAAGTGCTGTTTGTTCAGTGTGCTATAATTAGAGGACTGAATCTGAACGAAACCAAACCGCTTCTTTTTGTTTATGGAAAAGGGCAGCAAATTATTATATTACTCTTTTTTAAAAAAATAAATATATTTTCATTCTTGTCTATCAATTCATTTTCTTCTAATCTTATTTTAGGATATGTAGTACATGATGCGTTAGTGGAAGTAAAGTGTGTTCCTTCACTCAGAAATAAGGATGTCACTGAAGAGAAAGAAAAAGACAGAGGCATTTTTTCTTAGAGCTCTTCCAGACGGAACTATAGGACTAAATACTAACAGCGACTAATACTACCAAATTCAGGGCCAGTTGAATATTACCAAATTAGACAAATGCCTTTTAGTTGTATACATTAATGATAAATCACCTTTACACATTGTGGAAGTAAGAAGAGATGAAGAATTATGGGAAAATGTTATGCTACCAAAATTTATACGCTTTTTTTAAAGAGTGCATGCTTCCTAAGATAGTAGACTCTTTGGTACAACGTGGGATGCCCTGCAGAGATCCGGAATATATCCTAAGTGCTCAAAGCAAGATCGCCAAGAAAAAAGACAATGATCGAGCAAAGATGAATTAGGTGTAATAATGTACATACTTACTGCAACGAATTTGTGTTCTAAATAATCGTGTTCAGTATGTGTATATAATTATTGTTAATATTATTGTATATTTGCAGTTCGTTAATTACTCTTGTAATGTTTTATAATACTGCTTCTATCGTGTTATTCGAAATGCTGGAAAATGCCATGATTTACTGGATCATGGTTAGGAAATATATAAATAATGTAATTATTTTCTTAATAATGTAAACTTGTATTGTGTTTATTTGTTCTTTGAATTATAGTTGCGCTGTGTATTTATATGAATTTGTTCATGTTGATGCACTTGTTAATATTGAATAAAGTAACCTAGGGTATTATTATATGATATAAAGACTCAAAATAGAGAACTAAGAATGATCTAAATAGTGTAAATAATTTCTAAAATGAAAATTATCATTGCAGTACTTTATTTTTACTCAAATATTCTGTTACATATTTTTTATTCATATAGACTCTTATGTACTTATGTTACACTCAAATTGCTACTTAACATTGCTTAAATATCCAAGTTCCAAGTTTTTAAATGTAGTTTATAATGTAGTAACAATATTATTGCGCTGAATAACCAAACAATCATAACATTATTCGTATTTTAGCATAAATAAAGAAATCGCTAGTCTGACCAGCCCCAAGCAAGTCTGGGAAAGCAGCCAAGAAGACATTGTACCAATGTTTCTCAAACTGTTTGGTAACAACTCCCAAAATTAGTAAAATATCAAGGAGTTTGTAAGTTTAAAAATATTCATTCGTAAATGACGTTGTGACATTAGTATTATACAAAGAGGAGACGTCGTAACTTTTACTGACTTCTAAAGAGGGTCTAGAGGTAAATTGTTTGAGAATCACTGTGTTACACATTCTTGACGGTCACAAGCCCGGTGAATGCTGAGTGACAGTTGCCGATTGCTTTTCCTGTCATTTGTATTTTGTGTATATCTTTATGTAGAGAGGATTAAGGGTAGTAGTGAGCGCGAGGTACGTACGTCAAGGAAGAATGAATATCTCCGCTCTATAGGACGAGTTTTCTGGAGTGAGTGGCGGGGAGGGATACTGGCCGCGCGTTGAACAGAAGGATGGGTAGATTACCATTGAAAGAACTCCCCCGCCACGGTTAGTGCTATAGATATAGACTGCTGCTGCTACCAAACATATCCTTCTAAATACTTGGTTCTCAAGACAAGTTTTTGGGCCATTCTTTTTCCTTGAAATCCCATCCTTTCAATTCGTATTTCATGCTTTTGTATTTCAGGGGGACAGAAAGGGCTTTTTTATATTGTCGTTTTAAAATTTTATTAAATTTGATAAATAATAACAAATGATATATATAAAACCAGAGTAACCAGACGACGGTGTATGGCCCTGCACTGGCCCAAACCATGGGTTTTCCCAGAATTTTGTCTGGGGTTCAGTGTTTTTGCTGGGGGAGTTTGGATATTGATGCATGTAGGAACAACATAACGTAAACGAAATTACATGTGTGATAAAATAAGGCAAAAAAACATTCTCTAACAAGTAAACCTTCTCCAAAAAATACTTTTCATGGCTTGATCGTGGGCTATTTCAGAATTGACTATCTCTACAGGGTGCCCCTGTAGTTTTCAATTAAATTTTCTAACATTTCTTCATACATTTACTCAGGGACGTACGCAGAGGGTGGGTCCTGCGTGTCCGGACTCCCCCGAAATTCTGTCTTCTTTCTAAATTTAGTCGAATTTTAGGAGTAATTTAACACATTTTAATATAATTTAACCTCGGACCTCCCGAAATGGTTTGCACCCCTCCCAAAATAAATTCCTGCGTACGTCTCTGAGGCCAAAACATTATCAAATACAGATACTTTATCTTTAGGAGTGATACAAAAGGCTATATATTTTTCTCTGTATCCATCGATGAATTATGGCAACAACCGTTCAAACTATTGAACGTGAAGCTTCCACCACAGCAAGCATATATAGCAGGCACGTATCCAGAGGGGACCTGGGGGCTCATGTCCCCTCCGAAACTGAAGCACGTTTTTAATAAACATACTTTTACGCTTTTGAGATTCTTTTGTTTCAAATTACTTCGAGTCTTAGTAGTTAGATATGGTTACTACGAGCGCAATTTACCTTCCCCTAATATTTTTAACCAGCTCAGAAGGAACCAACTAATTATACAAAGTTACACGGCGCAAAGTATTCCCATAACTACAACGTTAAAGTTAGATTGCATAGGCTTTTATGACATTTAAAATCATAAAAACACACATCTAAAACATATAACTTATAGTGCTGTCTTTGATTGAAAAATGGTTTTTGTTTGGTCGATATCGGTGTACTAATAGCTGAGTAATGCGAACTTAAACTTAAGTATGTTGCATACAGTTTTTACAGGTATATATGTATATACATTCCACCTCTCACTGCACATACGCACATACATATATTCAGTTGAGAGAAGCATGAACATGCATATATGTATTAGATTTATAGCCTCTCTCTTTCCTTCTTAGAACGCGACATGTAACCCGATTTTCTTTTTTTCTTTTCCTCATAGCAACATATTTTCTTTTCTTTTCCTTCAACAGAGCTTCTAGCTAGTAGATGCAGCATGTTTTCTTTCTTTTTAGCAGCTGTTTGGACTTCAGCCAAATGTATCTCACGCTTTTCTCCCTGCTCAGTTTGAGAAAGACTTATCCCCGGCAGTTTTTGTGGCGGAGCGTCTTTCTTGTGAATCTTTGTTTAACAATCGTTGTTCATGCAAATTTCTGGTCGGACAACTTCAGCTATGCAAATTAAAAAAAACTTTCCATGTTAATTAGCTAGCATGAATGAGAAATTGTTTATACAAACCGCCAACAAAACTAATGTTTCTACCATGCAGTGTTTCTAATTCAAATTTTTTCGGAACAGGATTTTAATTTTTCAAGGTATCGCTTTAAAACATATAGGGATGAGTTCACCCTATTACTAATAAATATGATAATTGTTAAAAGTGAGTTGGCAACACTGCAATCTCACCCCCCAAATAACGTTAAAATTCAATAGCTCGGTCCCTAATTAACCCATTTCAAAAATTCAAACGGCAGATGAATACTAATAACATAACCAATTTTATAAAATGCATACATTGTTGCATAACCCACAGGATATTTATCCTTTTTCAACATCTCTACAGAATTTCATTAAATCGAAAAAATAAAAACATTACCGTATTCTACATTTAATTCTAGGACTTTTTTGAAGACTAGCATTTTCAAAAAATCCAAAAATAAACCCGTAAAAAATCCCGAAATTTTGAATTTGTAATAATTCGGCTAAATACCAACTGATTTTCAAGGTTCAAACGGCATTCAATAGAGAAATAAATTTACTATCTACTGAGTGTCTTATAAATTGCATAACTCTAGGATATAATTTCAAAAAGCTCAAATAAATCCCTTATTTATACATGTATATTCAATATTCATATGACATTGCCTTCTGTATAGTAAAAGGTCTTAGTTTTTATAGTAATGAAACCATAAAAACACTTATACACTTATAACATACTTAAAATTACAAGTTTTATTTTTGTTATTTTTGGATTCATTTCTGAAGTGAAACTGATGTATTTTATAACCATTATCTAAATCTTTTAAACCCTCATACTTAACAAACAGCTTATATTTTTTCAAATCTTTCAACACTTGCTCAGTTTCGTCATTATATCTTTGTGGTAATAACGTCTTATATTTCTCATCTAAATGTATTAAAACTGTTTGACCATAACGCTGTGTTTGAATCAATTTCCATAAAGTTATCTCGTACGCTTTACTTTTTTCTACCTCATCTATGCGAAGGAATCTCAACGCTTTAACGTCATTTTTCTTATTCAAATAATTAGCCATAGCTGCTTATTTGTTATAAGGAAAATGTTCGTTTTATGAAAATATTCATAAAACCACTTCTCATTTGAAATTTACATACAGTACTCAACAGTTGGATAATTATCTTTTAGACCAGTGTATTTGATTTTTATTCCATCTTTAACGATCTCATCAATCATTTTATCTGTTAAGTGTTTTGTAAATCTAGGTGGAAGAAAGACCTTAAACTCCTCACTCTCAACTAAAATGCTCTTCCCAAACTTAGTTTTAATATGTTCATTTTCACAATCTTATATTCTGTATTTAATTCTAATTCTCTTAATCCAATAACTTGTTTTTGCTCAAGACTCCAACTTTATTTAAAAGCTCAATATGACTCGGCATCGTATTTATTATATAGAAAATCGATGAACACTCTTCAATTTTTATCTTCACCAAAATATTTTAATCATTTTTTGCTAATTTCGTTTATGGAAAAACTTCCATAAAACAATACAAACATACATTTAACTATCTAAAACTCTTCTACTACTTTCTCATTCTTAGGATCATATGTAAAGTTCTTTTGTCCAATTAAATCGCATAACATATAGTATTAGCAGCCACAGCTTCTGCAAAGTCTACTACAATCTTTATGTTTGTTTTCTCATTTACCGATACATTCTTCCTCTTAATACAATTAATCACATACATTGGTCTATTATCTATAAACTCTTTAGGGTCATAGTACATTTCGGTATTGCCACATGTTATTCTCTTAAATGCAGTATAATTTTCGTACATCTTAAAATAATCCCTGTTAGCAATATCTAAGTTTCTTGATTCTTTTGGAAATACCTCATTCCTTCCATTCTTAAGATATATATTCTTTACCTTACAATGATCAAACTTACTTGCATCTGCTGTTTGTTTACCACTTCTGTCAGTTTGGAACATTACAACTACGAAATCAGGCATATCAAATTGTCTAGAATTAAGTTGAGTAGTAACATCAACTCCAAGAAAGAACCTACAACAGTCTCATGAACACATTGATAAGTATGGAATGAAAACATGATTTTAGGTCCTTTAAGAATATTCAACTTTAACTTGTTTTCGTAATTAGATTCGTATTCAACAATACGCATTCTCATCTCCATACTTTTTATTTTTATTTTCCCATCATGAGGAGCTGCTGCACCTGCTCCTGATCCAGTCCATTTGTACAAGACATCGTTATTGTTATTAGCTTTTGTAAATGTTATTCTCAATCCACCTTTCCACATAACCTCTTTATAATCACTTAAAAAGCCTGGAAATAATCTTAATGGATACAAAACGCTAAAGTCCTTTCGTAGACCAAGTTTATCATCTGTTTCAAATCCTGCTTGTTTTAGATATTCAACCTCTTGTTTGGAAATCTTTAATGTTCCAATAGCTGTAGATGTTATTCCAGGTAGCTCAATCTTATCTATAACAACGCCATGCTTTCTAACTTCAATTTGAGAAAAAAAGAATGGTAAGAAGTTATCTACAAGTTTTATAGTATCATTTGCATCAAATGTTACTCCAACTGATGCACCAACAACTGCACAAGTCATATGACAATCTGCTTTGTGTGGATGTATGAACCCACCCCCACATCGAAATCAAACTCAATATTTTTGTTAGCTTCATTCAAGTTATCAAATGTTCTTGTGTTAGCTTTAAAACTCTAACTCGTAACTCTCAATACTATCCATTTATTATAAAGAAAATCTTGAAACAACACTTTTATGATATGTAACCATAAAAGAATCATAGATAATAATATTTAAAAAATTATAATCCCCATCCTAACTTAACCACAAAAGAATCATAACAATTAAAAACTTATAATCCCCATCCTAACTTAACCTTAGCATTCATAGCAGTACCAACTCCAAAAGCAGCTAATCGTTCACTAATTGATACGTCACTACTAAATGCTCTTTTCCATGCTTTAGTTTCTAGTTCCTTATCTGCAATATGTATCATTATTGTCTCTGTAGTATATATTGTGTTCTTTACAAGTCTCATCTAATGGGTTAATACCTTTACCACCTCTTTCTAATCTTTCTTGTAGCTTAGTTCCTGGCAGTTAACCCTCCAAGGTTCCATGAAGGCTGGACTGTATCTTAATGGATCATAGGAGTTGGTCAGACTCCTCACCACCACACCCGTTCAGTCTCTGAGACGGCTCCATATTAGACTGACCATTATATTTCTATGTTGCATAATTCTTTCATTACAGTTTTAAATAGCTTCTCTTTACTTCTTCGTTCTCTCATTCTAAGTTTATTTCTTTCTTTTTCTTTTTCATGCCAAAAAGGATCTTGTTTGTGTCGATGATAATAAACCCTTCTTTAAGCTCTCTTTATATCTAAATCCCTTGTTTTCTCTCTCTTGAACGAATAAGCTCGAATGACATTAAGTATAATATTTTTATCAAATTTTTCAAGCTCTTGTTGTTCTCTAATTCTTAAATCTTTTCTTGAAGAAACAGTTACTATCTTAATAGGTTCAATGGAGAATTTATCTATTCCAATAGTTCTCATGTATTCGCTAATAAGTTTAGAATTATTATTTCTAGCATCATCCCTATGAGAACCCATTCTTTGGGATAATCTTCTCGTTGTACTTCCAATATAAATTTTATCATGAATGCTATTTACGATTTTATAGATAACACCTTTCATATTTATTTTTTCTTAATCAACTTTATTATACTAACTCATTTTTTATTGTGCTAACTAAGGAGCTCGCCTGCAGATTATCCACTCCTAATCGTTATTACCATTGTGTTCGGTCATTACCCGAGTTCCCCCTAAAAGTTTCCAAATAGTTGTGGTAGATTAGGCTCTAAAGACGTTCCCGCAACAAGGCGTGTATTGCCATGCTCTTTTCAAGCACGACAACGGCCCAGTTGACCGCAAAAATCTATCCTGGAATATGTAATTCAAATGGGAGTTTAATTATCAAATCATTTACTAATTCTTTTCCAAGCTTCTCATCATTCCAGAATCGAGGTGGTAATGTATTTAAGATCTTAATCAAACAACCTATAACTTTTGGATCATTAGGAATAAATTGTGAAAGCTTATTATTAATCATACTCACTATATCTACTTTCTCATTATAAAAGTTATTATTACCAGCCTTTTCTTCTCCATCTATAACTATTAACCGATCAATTAACTTTCTCACATCATCCATCCATATATATTCTTTAGGTATCTATGTATATTTTTTAATGCCTTCACCAGTCTTTTTAGGAGTTGGGGTAAAGATGGTTTAATATAATCATCCTAAACAGGCTTGATAATATTAATGTATTTAGAACCTCTATTAGATGCTACTTTTTTTATCTCGATTATATTTTTGGAAGGCAGCATCTGATTCTATTATTATTTCCTTGTACTGTTCAAAATCGTCATCGTCATCATCTTCAATGGTTTTATTAGTATTCATCGTTAACAATTCCCATAGACCTTATGTTCCTTTATAAGTTTTACCATTAATTATCAAATCATCACAATTCACTTTAACTTCAGAATTTCCTGTCTTATTTATTATTGTTCCATCTTCTTCTACAGCTCTTATTCCAAATACACTATCATTTCTTTTACTATAATATTTCGTTGCAATCTTACCAAATGATTGCGCTGTTGTTAAAGGTTCTACTCCTTCAACTTTGTCTTTAATTTGTTTTCTCATTTGTTTTATTTCTCCCGTTATAGGCGTATCACTACTACTTGGGGAACTATCACAAGTTATCTTTTTAGGTGTTTCTAGTAAACTAGGATCTATTGAAGCCGTCTTATGTACAACTGGAACAAGTTCAGTTATTAGATTTTTATTTTGTTCTGCTACTTCTTTGATCTCACTTCCTAAGTTTTGAGTAGCATCAATTACAGGCTGTTCTTGTGTTTTAAATTTATCATATATACCTGCTCTTTCTTTCTTCCAAGATTTGAAGCCCTTTATCAAGAACTCATTTAACTTAATATTCTTACTAATTTCTTTCTCATCCATTTATTATATAGAAAACGAACAAACGTTAATAAACATCAAACAACGTCAATAAACATCAAAAAACGTCAAACGTCAAACGTTTATAAAGTGTTTTATTTTGTTACTATATTTACCATTGTTTACCTTCCTTGTCATATCAATTACTATAAAACCATAATTTTCTTGCCAACATTTTGAACATAGCTCTTTAAATTTATCATAAGACATATCTCCTCCAACAAACTCATTATACACATGTTTAAGATTAGTATCATCTTTTCTAAATACACATAGGAAGTTAACGTTATCTCTTATAAGCTGTTTAGGTGCTTTTGAATATGTCTGTGCAAGATAGAAACAGTCTAAATGTCTATGTCTACCTCTTGTAAAGTAATTAATAACAATATCTTGATTCTCCAAAATGTAATCATCAAACACAACAACAGAGTATTTTTCACATTCACCAATAGGTACAATACAATCATTATTGCTTAAGATTGCTATTTCCTTCTTAAACCTTAGTTCTGCTTTTTCAAATCGATCTTTTAATTGTTCATACTTTGGCTGATTCGTGCTTTTACAATATATGTAGAAGTAATTATTGTTTAACCAACCTGTTTGTAATAAAAAATTAAATAACAAAAAAGTTTACCACACCCAGATGGATCCACAATAAGACATCGAATATCATCAGGTATAAGCTCTCCAATTCTTTTCTTAGCTGTTGTTTCTTTTATCATCTCTTTTACATCCCAATTAATAGTTTTCTTACTCATTTATTATAGAGAATTTCGCCTCTTTTATGATCTTATATCTTTAAGTTGTTCTCTGATCTTAAGCAACGTATCTTTTATATATTCGTTATCCATTTTGCCATTTAATGTTATTATCATCCCTAACTGTTCTTTAAATGAATTAATACAAGTGAGGATGGTTTTATATTCATCTTTTCTTTTACTTCTGTTTAACTTAGAAGACAAACCTGTTATAATAGCACTTCCAGTTGCAAGTGGCGTTGTTAATATTGAGTAAATTCTTACAGGTATATAAATATTAATAAACCCAGTTGTTGCAGAAAGTATAACCGACAACGTGATCAAAGTGTAGTATGCATATTTAACAATTCGTAGTTTTCTCTTTTTCTTCTTTAAACTGTATTCTAACTTTTGAATGATATCTTCTATTAACTTGATTACTTTCTCTCTTGGAATATCTCTAGGTAAAACAAACTCATTCATTTATTATATAATAAATGGCTGAGGTATTCAAGTTAACTTGTGATACTTCTGTTTTAAAGAAGAAACTCCATTACGAATTAGACAACAGTAGCAACTATTTAAGTATAGGACTAGTTGGGTTTTACACAACATACTTAAATCCAAACATAACAACAGAAAAAAAAACAGTTTCTCATATGGTGATAGACAAGTTTTTATACCAGAAGAGCAATATAATTTAAAATCACTTAATGAGTATTTAAAATCTCAATCCATCAACATAACATTATCAGAAGATCATTTAAGAAATAGAGTTAAAATAGAAACTGATAGTAATGATGTTACAATTGGGGGGATAGGTAATGTCCTCGGGTTTAATGTTCTTGAAATTTTAGAAAAAAGCAAAACACATATTGGAAGTAAGTTGCCAAAGTTTCATCCGTTCGATACAATTAATGTTCACTGTAATATAGGTGATGGTATGTTTGTTAAAGATACTGAATACACACATAGAGAAACAGGAATTATAGCATCATTTAAAACAGATGCCGAGTTTAAACATAGTATTATTTATGAACCTACTTATCCATTATTTTTCCCTATATCCAAAGACAAGATTGATAATTTTGAAATAAGGATAACAGATGAGAATGATTCCTTAATTGAATTTGGTGGAGCTACAACAACTGTACTTTTACAAACTAAGATTTTCTCTTAAATAAAGAAAAGATGTGTTCTATTAAAGGTTGTATGTTTAGTGTTCCTTATAACGAACTAAAGGATTTAAATATCGATCATGTATTAACAAAGAAACAACTTAGTGATAAATCTAAGAAAATTAAAGAAGGTAAAGGAATGGATTTAACTCTAACTACTGCACAAATGAAAAAGATTAAGAAAGAGCATATTGGCCGTTTTATCTTTACAATTCCTGCCATTTTAGTAGCTTTAGGAGCAGTTGGCTCATTAGCAGGTGGTGCAGCAGCGATTACTAAAACTGTACTGGATGCTAAAAAGAATAAACAAGAACTTGAAGAACAAAAAAGGCTCAATATGGCTATGGAAGAAAAGCAGGGGGCAGGTAAACCAAAGAAGTCAAAAAACTAAATCCATTGACCAACTTCGATATAGAGAGCCTGGTTAAAGAATTAAAGATAAAACGATTTAGAGGTGTATTTATGAGTGACAAACTTTCACAAAAACCCTATGAAAATGAGTGTGGTGTAGTTAACCTTGATAAATCAGAAAACATTGGTACTCATTGGATATGCTATTGGAAAGATAACAACATAAAGTACGTGTTCGATTTTTATGGTGGTGTTCCTCCTAAACAACTGGTACAATATCTTGGTACCAAAAACTTATTTTACAATGACGAATGAATACAATTCTTTAATTCGGTTATATGTGGTCATCTTTGTGTTAAGGTTTTAAATCTTCTAAATCAAGGGTATTCTTTTAGTGATGTTATGTATATGAAAAAAATGATTAGGTTTAAGTGCTTTTATGGTATATCCATATAAGTTTTCTTTTAAGATAAATATGGAAGCTATACACAATAGATTTTTAGATTATTATCAGAAGCATGAATTAGATGGACCAGTTAGTTGTAACTTTTATCGGTATTTTCAGTATGTTAGTAAGATAGACTTAAAAGATAAAAACAACATATATTATGTTATGGATTTATGAAAAATGTTTATACCTAAATTTTTGTACACGGAAGAAGAGTTGAGAAAGTTATATCCAATAATTACCTTAAAGGACATGTTGTCAAATTATAGTTCTAGACCATTAAAATGTAGTTATTGTGGTAGTAAGTCATTAACAAAAGGTATGAGCAGTTACATTTGTGATTATTGTTCTGTAGGGAATGGTTGGGTTTACAGTACTAATGAAGGAATGAGAGCTGCTTGTGTAAGAAAACCATGGTATGATACTACAAAAAGATTTAAGTTACAGCTATCTCGTTTGCAAGCTTTACAGGATAGAATTATTCCTGAAGATGTGTTCAAGGTGTTAAATGATGAATTTAGGAATATATCAAAAGATTTAATATCAACAAAAGATGTTTTAGAAGTACTAAAGAAAAACAAATACACAAAATATTATGATGATGTCTAATTAATACACTACCACGTTACCGATCAAAAACCATTAAACTTACGACATATGGAAGAAACACTTATAAACGACTTCGAAAACTTATACGAAACCTTTAAAGAGCTGTATCCGAAAAGAGTATTGTTTATTATCTTAAAATGTGTATTGTACTATCTGTTGAAAAAGCACGATGTTCATGTTGATATTGATTTTAAACATTCACCTAAACAAATAGAGATGTTAAAGAAATGTTTTGAAAAATTAGGATGGGCATTTTCTTTATAATAAATGAGTATGAATATATTTGGTAATGTTAAAGATAGAAAAGGTGATGTTGATATTAGTGAACAAAAATTAAAATTGTTAGAGAATTTAAATGATGTTGTTAGTGTAAGTTAACTTAGGCCAATAGAAGCTCAATTAGAGAACGATAGAAAACGATTTGAAGATGCATTAGAAACGTTACAACACACATACATAAAGAAAGAAGATTTTCAAAAGATTAGAATGGTTACTACTGAATTGATTATGCAAAAAGAAACCATACCTCTATTATATCGATTAAGAGCTAAAAACGTTAAGGAGCCAATCTTTAGAACATTTAATCTCTCTAATGGTTACAAATTTCTCTATAATGGAAAAATAATGCACATGGAATTACGTTTTGATAAATACTTTCTAGACATATATTTAGATGATACTTTGGTTGAAAATTTACCTTTTATCTTTAACAAGAACGATATAATTACAATTAAACCAACTAAAAATTCAGCTATGGAAGAAGGTCAATTATTGTTTGTTGTAATGTATATAGAAAGAGAGCTTTCCCAAAGACGTTTGCTGTATAATAAATATGGATATTTTTGGTAACATGAAAAGTATAAAGGAAGAATCTAGAGAAGTTTTTACATCCTGGGTTGATTTTAAGAATAAAAGATTGGTTAATGTATCTAATGCTATCGATAAACAAGATGTTGTAACATTAGAACAGCTTGAATCAGTAAAAGAAGAGTTTAATTTACTTACAAGAAGAGAAATTGTTGAATTTCCATGTCGATTGGCAGAAGATGATTTGGGGAAACCAGCCTTTTCTGTATATAGTTTAGCTGCTGCCTACAAATTTCTTTATAGATTAATCCATATAGAATCAAGTCTTAATAAACATCTTATATACTTATTTTTAAATTAAGCTTTAGTTGAAAGTTTTCCATTACACTTTAATATAAATGATCAGTTAACAATTAGACCATCTAAAGACTCTGAATTGAAAGAAGGTAAATTATTGTTGCTTATTATGTATATAGAAATAGAAGATGAAGGTGAAAACGAATCAAATGATGATGATGATAATGTTAAAAGTATAGTATTAGGTAGTGATAAATTTTAATTTTTTTGTTGATTTTCTATATAATAAATAATGATGATGTATTGTTCTAAGTGTAAGAAATTGACAGATACGGAGAAAGATACCATTAGAATTGAACAAACAAAGAAGGGAAGATATCTAAAGAAAGGTATTTGTTCTGTATGTGGTGTTACTAAAACACAATTCGTTAAAAAGAATGATTGACTATATGATGGTAAAGGTGTTAGAGAAGACATTATAGAAGAAATTCAGAAACCATCTAGAAAAAACTTTGACAGATTAAGTGTAGTTATAAAAGGTATCGATGATCTTTGGCAAGCTGATCTTGTTGAAATGGATAGTGGAGTATTAAAAGGTGTTTCCAAATTAAATAAAGGCTATAAGTATCTGCTAACGATTATAGATGTGTTCTCGAAATATGCGTTTGTGTTCCTGTTAAAGATAAGAGCGGTAAAAATGTTACAGAAGCATTCGAAACCATATTAAGAATGAGAAAACCTAGTAACTTGTAAACTGATCAAGGTAAAGAGTTTTACAATAAAGAGTTTAAGAAGTTGATGGAGGAAAATAAGATTAATCATTATTCAACCTATAGTGGTAAGAAAGCTTCTGTTTTTGAGAGATTTAATGGAACACATAAACAAAACATGTGGAAAAGGTTCACAATACAAGGGAATTATAAATGGATAGAGATATTAACAACATTGGTTAGCGAGTATAATAATAGAGTGCATAGAACAATTGGTTTAAAGCCTATAGAAGTTAATAAGAAAAATGAGCGAACAATATTGGAGAAAGTGTATAAGAAAGAATATAAGCGTGTTAAACCCAAATACAAATTAGGTGATCATTTTCGTATAAGTAAGTCGAAAGGGTTATTTGAGAAACGATATACACCTAATTGGTCAACAGAAGTATTTGTTATTAGCGAAGTTATTCCATCTAATCCTCCAACATATAGAATTAAATATTTAGAAGAAGAGGATGTACAAGGTTGATTTTACGAACCAGAACTATTAAAGACGAAACTTAAAGATGAATACTTGGTGGAAAAGGTGTTAAGAAAGAAAGGTGATAAAGTATACGTTAAATGGCTAGGATTTGATGATTCGCATAATAGTTGGGTAGATAAGAGTAATGTTGTAGTGTAGATATAAATGTTTGTCATTTATGGAATAATAACCCTAAAAGGCTAGTTTGAATGAGATAAGGGTAAAGAAACGTTACTCTCATAGCATATATTTGCAAAAAAAATGGTAGTAACGAAATAAAGTTAAAAATTAACATTTTCTATATAATAAATATGAGTACTATGGATAATTATCTTAGTTTAAATGATATTTGCTATGAACAGATTAAGTGTAATTACTATTATGGCATTTTTGGTGATTTTAAATTGATTATAGATAAGAGTACAGGATATTTGAATGCTACTAAATTGTGTCAAGATGGTGGAAAAAGCTTTGATAATTGGTTGAAAAATAAAGAATCAAAAGAACTAATAGAGTATATTTCCAACGCTATAATAATAGGAGATCAAATTATTAAAACAATAACAGGAGGTAAAGGTGAAACATGGAACGAAATAAGAGGAACATATGTATGTAAAGAGTTGATTTTGGATATATCTCGATGGGTTTCTCCTGAGTTTTACCTTAAATGCAATCAAATCATTATCGACTATTACACAAATAACTTTAAACAATACAAGGATGAACAGGAACAACTAGAAGCAAGAGTGCAAGAGATAGAACAACAAATGAATGATTTACATATAAACAATGGGAAACAAGAAAAGGTAATTAATCGTCTTAAAACAATCGCAGCATCATATACAAATGATGTTTCAGAAGATAATTGTCTAATCATATATAAGAACAAACCGAATGATCCTTTCCCTTATTATGCTATTAGATGCCAAAAGAGAAGTCTATATAAGCCTCTTAATGAAGCAGAAAAAATATCCGAATCATGTAATAATATATGAAAAGTTTAGAGATCCTAACAGTATTAAGCTATTCAATCTAATGCTACAAGAACTGGATATTCATAAAGGTAAGGGTAATGAGTTTTGGACATCATCATCAGAAGAAGAATTGATTAAGGAAATTGATTGTTTATATGATCAGTTAATATCTGATAATTAAGGTTAATATCTGATAATTAAGGTTATTATCTGATAATTAAGGTTAATATCTAATAATTAAGGTTACGACTTTCATGATATAATAGTCATAAATGGTAATTAGTTAAGCATTAAACAAACCATCTGCTGTAACATCGAATGCTAAATTCAATATACTACCTAAATCAGATTTATTATGATATTTTCTTATTATAACTCTCCAATCCACAAAATGTCTAAATATATAAACTCTACAGATAGTACTTGAAAAATTGAAATGTTATCCCAATAAACGGGGTCTTTGAACTCTGCAATAAATCCTTGTGTTAAATTTTGAAACATCGAAATCATTTCCCAATCTACTTTGTCAGCGTAATCTCTTATAAGGTTTTCTGATAATTGCTGAGTCCTACATAAGCTCCACCAATCAACTCTATCTGCATGTTTTCGTATAAAGGCTTCAGAGAGTTTACTTCCATAAGATATAGCAACAAAATCAACTTTGTCTATAAACTCATTAATAAATTCTTCAGATAGGTTTTGATTCAACGATACTTCTTCCCAATCAACTCTATCCGCAAATTCTCTTATAAAGTCTTCTGATAAGTCTTGGCTTTCCGAAATATTCTCCCAATCAACTTTATCAGCTAATTCTCTTATAAACTCTTCTGATAACTTTTTCCATGAACATATTTTACTGAAATTAACTTTCTGCAGATATTTACGTATGAAGTCTTCTGTAATGTGATCATAGTTACATTCCTCCTCATAATCATCATAACCTATAGATAACCATCGTTCATCATCAGTGAATCTAATATTTCATCAGACAAATTTATAACGTTTGCATAGAGAATGTTTTGTACAAGAAATGAGTTGTTTTCTTTAGCGGCTTTTTTGAACAAGTGACCTAACATACCTATGGACACTTGTTCAAAAACATTATAACCTTCGTCATTATAACCAGCAATATCTAAATGTTTACATACACAATCATATATAGGTTTGTAAGATAATATTTCCTTAGCACTAGTCATATTCACCTGTTCATTTTTATTCTTAGATTTTTTAAATTTATCTCATTTTTGTTGGTTTTCTATATAATAAATATGGAAGCACATTTTGATTTATTACATGATAGACTTAAACTAATTCATCATGATCTTAAACTCTTAGCAGCGCTACTAGAGAAGCAAATACTGTTAAAGGAAAAAGAATTATTAATAATGCAACAAAAAACATCTGATTTGAGTAGTGATGATGAATATAAATATGGTAGTGATGATTATGATGAAGATGAGTAAGTTTACAAAAATGATTTAATTTTAATATGTGTATATGTAACTTTGATGGGTTATTCTCATCAAAGTCGTGTTCTAATGCAACGCGTAATATGTAGACAATGGCAGGAGTGTACAATGTTAAGTGTTGTATTAGGATAAATGGAGGTAAAAATAGTACAAAAATGAATAAAAATAATCCGGCGAAGATAAAAAATTGAGTAGTAAGGTTTTCTACATATTAAAAGATGAGTAATTATAATAGACTTACTGTAATAGAGTTAAGACGGCAATGTAAAGAGAGGGGGATCAAAAGATATTCCCGATTAAGAAAACGTGAACTAATAAACCTTTTTAAACAATATGATGATGAACAAAGCAGAAGACAGACTAGAGATATATTCCCATTTAAACAAGAAATAACTGAAGAGCCAAAAATCAAAGTTGAATCAGTACCAATTGATGTAAAACTCGAAGAAACGACAATGAAATCAAGATTAGAAACATGGCAATTTACAACAGATTACAAACCACAAGATCCACTTGAACAATAAATTACTGCAACATTTAAAGCTATATTAAACAGATTACAAATTAGCTTAAGTAAACATAGTTCATTAAGAGCTAATCTTTATATAAGCTGTACACATAAGAAAGGTGAAGAAACTCAAAACTTCTAGGGACGCAAAACTCAAAGATTTCATTTTTTTAAACTTCTATTTTAACACTGAAAACGAAGAAATATATCAATCAAGTAATTTAAAAGAAGAAATAACTAAAATGAAACAAAGATTAAGAACAAAAATGGATGAATTCCAAGCTAGAGATTCTGGCTGGGCTCTTATAAACGTCAAGTTCTTACAGCTAGCAATCGTCAAATATACACCATATAGAGGTTCAACATACATAGAATTACCTAAAAAAATTAAAAATAAACAAGCAGTCATAAATGTAAAGAACGAAGATGAAAAATGTTTCTTATATTCATTTTGTTCTGCACTATACCCAGTTAATAAAGATCCAAAACGACCTTCCAAGTACAAGCAAGGTGTTAATTACTTGGAAGAAAAATTAAAAAATATTCATTTTCCTGTAAAACTATGCGATATTCCAAGAGCTGAAAAATTACTTAAATTTCTATAAATGTTTATGCACATGATAAAGGCTATTCAATCTATATACTACATCATAAACAAAACAAGCAAGAAAATCATTTCAATTTATTGTATATAAAAGAACAAAATGAAGATCAGGTTAAAACACATTATTGTTGGATTAAGGATTTAAGCAGACTAGTATGTACACAGTTAACTAAAAAGAGAGCTCGAAAATATTTATTTGATAGATGTTTGTTATACTTTTACTCACAAGACGCTTTAAATAAACATGAGCAAGATTGTTCGTTAAATGAGCCAGTGAAAATAATAATGCCTGAAGAAGGTAAATGTGTTGCATTTAAAAACTACCAATACACAATGAAAATGCCGTTTGTGATTTATGCTGATTTTGAATGTTTGTTACATAAAGTTATGGGTTGTGAAGAGTGTTATCCGGATAACGAGCCATACACGAAAAAATATCAAAAGCATAAACCATCTGGATTTTGTTATTATGTAGTAAAGAGTGATGGAAGTAAAACTAATCCTGTGTTGTATAGAGGTGAGAACGCTGCTAATAAATTTATAAGACTGTTAACAAAAGAAGTTAAACACATATCGAACATATACAAAGAAAATAACGAATTACCATTAACAAAAATTTAGAGGAAAGAGTTCAATGAATCTAAATGTTGTTATTAGTGTAAGCTGGAGTATACTAAAGAAAATTATAAAGTTAAGCATCATGATCATATAACATAAAAATTTGTAGCATCTCTATGTAATAACTGCAATTTAAAAGTCAAAGTACCAAAGTTTGTACCAGTGATCATACATAACTTGACAGGATATGACTCGCACTTGTTTATAAAAGAACTTGGATGTAATAAAGAAGAAATAGATCTAATACCCAATAATGAAGAAAGATACATATCATTCAGTAAAAAGATTGGAACTCTTAAATTGAAACTTGTAGATTCATTTAGATTTATGGCTTCTAGTTTAGACAAATTGTCATCGAACTTGAAACCTGAGCAAATGATACATACCCAACACTTTTATCCTAATCAAGAAGAGTTTCAACTTGTAATAAGAAAAGGTGTTTACCCATATGATTATGTTAACGATTGGAATAGGTTTAGAGAAAGAAAATTACCGCTAAAGGAAGCATTCTTCAACAAGCTTATGAACACACATATAAGTGATGAAGATTATGGACATGCAAAGAAAGTATGGGGAAAATTAAACATTAAGAATCTCAGAAAATACCATGATTTATAGCTATTTAAAAACGGATGTATTATTGTTAGCAGATGTGTTTGAGAACTTTAGAGAAACATGTCTTAAAGCTTATGATCTTGATCCTGCTTGGTATATGACGGCACTAGGTTTAGCTTGGGATGCAATGTTAAAGATGACAAATATAAAATTAGAATTGTTGTGGGATTATGATATGGTATTAATGGTAGAGAAAGGTATAAGAGGTGGGATTAGTCAATGCTCAAAATATATGTAAATGCAGACAATAAGTATATGGAAGATTATGATAAGAATAAAGAAGATTCTTACTTTATGTATCTAGATGCCAATAACTTGTATGGTTGGGCGATGAGTCAATATCTACCGTATAAGGGATTTAGATGGTTAGGTGAAGATGAGATTGAAAAAATAGATTTCACAAATATACCTGATGATTCTGATACTGGTTATATATTAGAAGTTGATCTTGAATATCCTAAAGAATTACATGACTATCACAAAGGCTACCCATTAGTTCCTCAAAATATATGTCCGCCTGGTTCAAAACAATCGAAGCTAGTAACAACCCTATATGACAAAGAAAAATATGTAATTCACTATCAAAACCTAAAACAATGTCTTTCACTTGGATTAAAACTTAACAAGATACATCGAGTAATAGAGTTCAAACATTCAGACTGGTTAAATAAATATATTGATTTAAACACACAGATGAGAACGAAAGCAACAAATGATTTTGAAAAATACTTTTATAAGCTCATGAATAATTCAGTATTTGAGAAGACTATGGAAAATATTAGAAAGAGAGTTAATATTAAACTTGTAAGTGCTGAGAAAAAAATACGAGAAACTTGTAGCAAAACCGAATTATAAGAGTACTACAGTTTTTACGGAAAATTTAGTAGCAGTTCACATGAACAAGGTTAAAGTGCAATTTAACAAACCGATTTATGTTGGTATGTAAATTCTAGATTTGTCAAAATATTTAATGTACGATTTCCATTATAATGTGATGAAGGCAAAATACCAAGACAAAATAGAAGTATGTTATACATATACTGATAGTTATATATACCATATCCAAACAGAAGATGTGTACAAGGACATGAAAAATTATATTGATTACTTCGACACGAGTGATTACCCTAAAGATAACAAATATAAAATACCACAAATCAATAAGAAAATACTTGGTAAGATGAAGGATGAATTTAAAGGTACAATCATAGAAGAGTTTGTGGGTTTAAGAAGTAAGATGTACAGTATAAAAGCACCTCAAATAGATTTAACAGATAAAGACTTTAAAGGTAAGTTCAATAAAGAAAAGTGTTGTAAGAAAGCTAAAGGTGTTAAGAAGAGTGTCGTGTAAAAAGAACTTACATTTAACGAATATAATGACTGTTTCATTAGCCAAAGAGAATATTATAAAAAGATGAATTTAATTAGAAGTTATAAGCATGATTTGTACAGTATAGAAGTAAATAAGTTAGCTTTAAGTTGTGTGGATGATAAGAGATGTGTTTTAAAGGATGGAGTAAATACTCTACCATGCGGGCATTATAAGTTAGAAGAGTTGTAGTTTTAGATGTAAGTTTTTATGATTTTAAATGTCATAAAAGCCTATGCGATCTCACTTTAACATTGTAGTTATGGGAATACTTTGCGCTGCGTAAGTTTGTATAATTAGTTGGTTTCTTCTGCGCTGGTTAAAAAATATCGGGGGGAAGGTAAATTGTAACCATATCTAACTACTAGTATTTCAAAATTTTGGGTAATGTGTTTCGTCTTCTTTTAAGGCTAAGATCATACCGTGATGCTATTGCCCCTTAGTGGAATAAAAAAAGAACACTTTTAAATATGATTAAAATTTCGTTTCTGTTCTGTTTTGCAACTGAAAATGTAATGACACTATACACTCAGTGTTTTCTTGTTATTATTGTTATATGCTATAGCATACATTTTCCTTAGTTACATATCTCTCGGAAATATTTGTTTGACTTTCTTTGTGCCACAATACAGTTCCTTCAAACTAAACTGGTTCTTATAATGAAAAGTAAGGAAAAGTTTGAGCAAGAATAGAACTCCTGCATTATATTATTATTATTATTATTTTGAAAACAAATTGATATTTTAAAACATTAGAATTACGTGCTTACGAGACTTCCCCTTGTCTCCCCCTCCCCCGCGAAAAGAAAACCTGGATAAGTGCTTAATATATAGGGATTAAATTCCCATCAAATCAAATAACTTCTCATGTGTCTAAACTTGATACATGAATACATGTATTGAAACTACAGACCAGGAGAGCATCACGTGTTCTACAAGATAACATTTTGAGATGACCAATTTCACATCACATCACAAACTCCGGATTGCGAAGACAAGGGACGTACGCAGGGAGTGGGTGCTGGGGGTTCGGACTTCCAATATCCCGACATTTTTGTAAATTTAGTCTAATTTTAGGGGCAAATTTACAAAGTTTAATATAATTATTATCCGTTAACATAATTATTATATTATCCGTACGGTAATCGGGTTTGGATGTACATCTGCGGACAGCCAAATTACTGTACAATTTCCATCTCTAAATCGAACAAAATCTGTTTTTAATACATTAGTATTTTATTTCGTAAGAGAAGAAAAGACTTGATGGGTTGAAAATATATAAATATTAGAAACAGAAGGAAGAAGTTAAATGGTTACTTAAAAAAATAAAAATAACGCATTGCGCTCATTGGTACGCGTTTTCGTGCACACAGAAATAATAATAATAATAATAATAATAATAATAATAATAATAAATAAAACGTATCAGATACTCCATAGAAACACATTGTGTACAAAGCACTGGTATTTCGCATTCTAAAAGTGCACAAGAATGAAGATAAAACAAGAAATTCCTATTTATCGCAAACTTTCAATACTTTTTTCCTTTTTGTGAGACTTCAAGGGGGTCCGAACCCTCCCCTTGGCTACGTGGCTACCAACAATACAGCTTATAAAGAGATTAATTATTCGGAATAATGATGAGAATCTTGAAAATATTTTTATTATTTAAGTCACTGGTTCTTAACAATGGCTTAACGCTCCCACAGGCGTTTTTTTTTCTAAACGAGGCTTGGAACAAAAAGGGCCGATTGGAGGGCGTTTGAGATTTCATGACATGTTATAGACTGTTTTCTTATTATTAGACGAAAACCATGACTTATTTTACCAATACACATACAAACACACACGTATAAATATACAAAAGAATTGTATATATAAAACAATTATGTTCTTTGTGTTCAACTGATTTCACTGTATTTAACATTTCTTCATTATTGAGATGGCAACATTGAATGAAACAACAAACTTTTTTACACATGCTGTTGGGAGCGAACTCAAGACCGACAGCGATGCTAATTCCATCTCTGGACGTAGAAATAAAACTCGTGCAAATCCTTGACTGTTAACCTAAAATACGAACTAAAAGAAAGCAATTTGCATAATTGTTTTTTCTGAAACAGAAAAAAATTCTGTTTCCGGGGCTGGTCTGCAACGTTACAAGAATTTGTTGCCACCTCGGGGTATACATTCTTACTTTTAGTGATAAAAGTGCCACTTAGGAGGATTTAAACATTGCATGTTATATACGGGGAAGCAGCGATTCGAATAATAATAAAAATTAGAATGAAATTGTTCCTATAGTATTGTCAGAATAAAAAGCAAAAGGAATAAGTCGATTTTATTATCTTTTCAGAAATTTTGGTATATGATTAATAAAAAAAAACAGGACAAGAAGGAAAATTTCTGCCTAACGGGAGAAATTTTAAGAAACCGGGACGTATCGTAGCCTTACATACTTAATTCCATGCGGAGTGTCAATACGGAGCCACTACGTAGCAGAGTTGAAACAAACTAGGTTTCAACTCGTAAATAGGTTGCTACCTCAGGAAAGTAAAATTACCGGCACACCCTCAAAATTCTCTGTACAAATGAGAAACTGAAGACTGTATGAAACTGCAGCAGATGAATAAAACTGGATATTAATCTTTACGTAACAAACGTTGCTTCATAAAATGAAATTTACTCTATAAACTTACACTTCAAACAAAGGAAATTTCTTTAAAAATTCATTTTCTACTTTCAATAAATGCATAAAATTCTTTTACAATAAAATCTAAGTGTTATCAAATTTCTTATTTTAAATAAAAAACTGCCATAGATTAAAAAAGTATATCGATAATGTATAATACGATGGAAAATTGTGTTTGTAAAGGCACTGTTGAAAATTTTCGATGTTCAATGTTATATTCTGGATTGCAGATTCAAAAATGCCGATCAGAAGGGGGCTAATAACAAGTTTGTATCGGTCACCGGCCTTAATCAAAATCACAGCAAATACAGGCCAGTTAGAAACCCTAGTTGTAAATCAGAATGCTGAATGCACCAAAATACTTCACCATGCAATCTATAGTTTCTGCAAAATGAGTTTAATGAAGATATTCAAATAAAACAAGATACTGTGTTATAATTTTCCCTTTAACAGCCTAGTTTGTGAATTAGTTATATCTTCCACTTATCAATTTCCTTTATGAGATGAGAATAACTGTTTCTGTGCAAGTTAAAAAGAAAAAAATTCTTTATTCTCATATGGATTCAGCTCACGTAAGAAATAATGAGTATGTTTAATAAGAGCCGAAGAGTGATAAACTAACTCAGCAATAATGATTGTAAGTATAAATATAAATAAAAAAGCGAAAAAGAAAATAAAAAAACATTTAATTCCATCATCGTTAGAATAAGATCAATATAATGAATCACATGATAGTGTGAACAAACCAATCGACACAATAGCGTGAACAAAATCTTGTTAGAAAAATACTCCATATTATGTGACACATTTTGTAATGTTTCTACCATTTAGACAGTCCCCAACATCGCTTACGTTTTGGCGGCGCCCCTAATTGTGTACAAACGAAAATTTCGCGTGCTCATTTCTGTACAAACGATTGATATAATTTGTGATTGAATTGGATACGGTGAGGGCTACCATTTAGACGGTCCCCACATTGTTTTCATTCTGGCGGCGCCCCTAATTGTGTACAAACCAACATTTTCCTGCACAGTTATGCATAAACAAAGAACAAACGATTGCGACAATTTGTGATTGAATTGGACATGATGGGGGCTACCATTTGGTCAGCCTCCACTTTGTTTTCCTTCTTGCGGCGCCCCTAATTGTGTACAAACAAAAGTTTTGCCTGCACATCTCTGTACAAACGACGTACAACGGTTGCGGAAATTTGTGATTGAATTGGACATGATGGGCTGCTTCCATTTAGACAGCCCCTCACTTGGTTTTCGTTCTGGCGGCGCCCCTAATTGTGTACAAACGAAAATTTTGCCTGCACATCTCTGTACAAACGATTGCGACAATTTGTGATTGAATTGGACATTTTGAGGGGGCTACGATTTAGACATTCCCCAGTTTGTTTTCGTTCTGGCGGCGCCCCCAATTGTGTAAAAACGAAACTTTTGCCTGCACATTTCTGTACAAACGATTGCGATAATTTGTGGTTAAATTGGACATGGCTGGGGGCTACCACTTAGACAGCCCCCACTTTGTTTTCGTTCTGGCTTCGTCCCTAATTGTGTAAAACGAAGGGGACGCGGTGGCTCAATGGTAGAGCGTTCACCTCTGGTGCTTGGGGTCCCGGGTTCGATCCCAGCCCCCACCAAGTCAACTTTGTGCTGGACAAACACCGTGTGTGAGGGTTTTCTCGGGGTTCTTCCGTTTCCTCCCACGTTCTTCATTTCACAATTTCATTCATTACTCATCATCACCGTCTCCTTTAGCCTAACCGGCATATCTGTGGGACGTAAAACTCAAAGATTTCATTTCATTTCATTCTGAGTAAAACGAAATTTGGCCAGCATATTTTTGTACAAACGATGTACAAACGATTGCGACAATTTATGATTGAATTGGACATGTTGGTGGGGCTACCACTCAGACAGCCCCCCTTTTTGTTTTCTTTCTGGCGGCGCCCCTAATTATGTACAAACGAAAATTTCGCCTGCACATTTCTGTACAAACTATGTGCAAGCGATTGCGAGAACTTGTGATTGAATTGGACATGGTGAGGGGCTACCATTTAGTTGAAATCCCTCGAGAGGAATCACTCTACCTATTTATTGCAAAAAGGAGAATTAAAAAACTCGCATTCGTCCAAAGTTATCGTGTGAAGTAACAGAACCTCGTATGTACGTGCTAATATCGATAAGTTCCACTACGCGATCACAATTAATACTTCATATACCCCGCCACACACACACACTAGCTTATGTACGCACGAAAGTATACCTGGTAGTATCCACACGCTTACGCCGAAAAATAGAAACACACACACACAGAGAGACGGAAAGACAGAGAGAGAGAGAGAGAGAGAGAAAGAATCTTGTTTTACCTTTATACTGAATGCACCACTATTCACAAAATCAATTAAAATAGAAAAATGAAAAAAGTTGAAAATGAAACTTTCAAAGATTGGTACCACTGCTGCATGTAACGCATGGAATTGTTCCATAATGATTGATTCGTAATATGATGTATATGGGTTTCTTAATGGTAGTATAACAAAACGCCTTCAAATTGACCACAAAATAAAAAGTGAAATTTATTTCTCAAATTTTGTAATATGGATGTCGGTGGGCATTATGGGAAAAGTCAACAATTACAGTATATGCAAATAAGTATTCATATACTTCAAGTTTTCCAGTGGGTGCAAGAAAGCTTCGAATAGTGTTTGATGTCATAATCATTAGCTGATATATATATATATATATATATATATATATATATATATAATATTACGTACTAATTTTGATGATAAATTAGGTGTTTATATTTGGTAGTTGAATATTACATAATGTTTTGAATATAATGGTTTGAGTATTGGTTAAGTTTGTTGTAAAAGGGTGTATAAACACACATTACACTAAACGAGATACACATGATTTATTTCGACCTTACGTTTTCACACCGGCCAAGCAACACTTCCGAAGTCAATATAAACAATTGCTATTATTGTTTAGTAATTAAATGTTTTTGTGTTAATCTTTATCTGCGTATCCATTTGGCTTAATGTGTTTATTATGAATTCAAATATGTTATATGTTCAGCGAAAAAGTCTGAAAAATCAATTGAATCACTCATTCATGGCGAAAAACCCTACATTTGGTAAATAAATAAATGAATAAATAACTGAATGAAGGTGAAGGACTTTTAAACTACAAATATAAATTAATGAAATAATATTGAACATTTTATTAATGGTGACATAAAGATGGTTTATTCATAACTTAAAGTGGCTTTAACAAAAGGTGTCTTATTGAGAGCCAAAAGGTGACTTTATAAATATAAAATTTTATCGTGATACAGGTTAAACAACTCTATAGTTACCAAGTGAAATGTGCCCTATTATATACAGTGACGTCTCAATATGCCAATTCTCATAGTGAGTCCCAAGTGACTTGAACTCATATAGATGGTGTTCCACAATATACTGATTTCCCCAGTGGCATTTCAATACAAATCATTAACCTTCTGCCGGCCAGGGTCTTCTTCACAACTTTATCAATTTGCTTGTTCGTTACCATAGGACATAACCGATCCTAAGCCGATTTGTCAAATTTAAAAGAGATTGGAAAAGACATTGTTAAATTTGAACTGTATTAACCAAGCCTAGTATATGAAGAAACAATCTCGAAGATTATTTCATCAGTACGTGTGTTATGCATTTATGGTAGTAAGCCTAGCTTCGATTTTGCAGTAATATGTGGTTATACGACGAGAGAACCAATCACGTGATATATGCATTACTGGTGACTCTTTGTGTCTGATTTTCGGGACAATCACCCTTCACCTATGCACTGTTATGGTTAAGAGCCAATTGGAGGATAATGCGGGTCCCAATGCTAGAAGTGAAAATTGGGGTTTTCCTGGCTGACCCTATACAAGAGAGATTCGACTAAAAGAACCTTCAGCGCTTTGCACGATCACTTAGACGCGAAACCCGTCACGGTCGTCGATCGGAAAACCACCCTCGAAGGCGCGTGGGGTGCCTTGTTCTAAAGATTTTATACTTTAATTCTTGTAAGTGTTGCCCTGTACGGGTTGAGCTTTCGCAAATTTAATTGTAATTTTGTATTTACTAGAAGCAACCCTTTCAGTTTAGCATCAATAATTCTGCGATATATGCTTCCATGTTATTTGCATTACTATACTTTTAATAACTGTGCAAACACAAGTTTTCCCAAGACAAACATGAATTACTGAACGAGAGTGCAACAACATTTAAGTGTGAAGAATTCCGAATCATTGGATACGGAGACTAACAACATAATCATAGGACTATCCACGCAGTGATACAGGAACCATTTTTCTTTACCTTTGCATTTGATTGGGGCTTGACACTAGAACCACGACGTTCATGAAGAAGTTGACCGGTCGAATATTATAGTGACTAGAGGAAAATTTATTAACCATGTTGCCAACTTGATTACGTAAAATCCACCCTAAATATCTGAAGTATATGTATATGTCTGCTTGTAATATGTTATTGTTATTTTTAATGTAGTGCATATTATATTCAGTTTCAATATATTCTATACACACTTTAATTAGGTTTTGTGATTTGATTCACAAGTTAATTTTAGTGTAATTTTATTTGTTCCTAGTTCAGTCGTTTCCACAAATTTTCATTTTAGGTACTTATATTTTTATCTGCCGTCCTTTCATCTTCGGATAGGACATCATTGGAGATATGGAAATAAATCATTCTTCCCCGGGGCAAAGCTGGGATAGATACGCGAGTGAAGGCGACAGAGAGAGAGAGAGAAAGAGAGAGCAGAGTGTAAACTTTATGGCGAGGAAGAAAACAAACGTAAATGTTGTGGCCATAAAAAAACATATATCACGACGGAGACTATGGTTTTAACCAAATGCATAATATAAAAGTGGAACGGATTTGGCTATGTAACATCTTTTAAACTGGCATGTTATTAACTTGTAAACCCTCGATTTTAAAATTATATAAATATCAAGTTCTGTTTAGTTCATTATTAATACACAAGGAATTAGTAATAATAAAATCCTGACCGAAGTTGAAAATAAATATTGATTATATATTAATAAGAGTTTCCGCATTTCCTTAGTGAGACATAATTTAATATAATGCATTACAAATAAATTCTCAATAAGCTTTTCAGCATTTTGCGGAAAACAGTTTAGCTGCTTGTTTTGCACTCTGTACAGAAAATATCGTTTACATGTTACTTAAAACCAACCGGTTAATAGTCACACTATAATTCTAAGCCTATTCCCTTAGAAAAATAATTTCCACTCATTTACGAGTGAAATGAGGTTGCTTAACTGTGCTTGAGTCATTTATACAGTATCTAGTTTCTTAGTTTTACCAAACAAGAACGTTTAATAATATCAGTATTTATATGCTACTAAATAATAGCTTCTTCAAAAACCACAGTTAAAAATATGTATTTATATTTTCTTTTTACGCACCTAGACAGATCTTACGAAAACGGTGATTGTTGGTATTTATGTCAATTGAGTGAATTATTGAGCCGTTTGATTTATTCGGCAATTGGTTTTTGAATAAGATACGGGAATTGGGTTACTTACTTTGTTTTACATATTTTGTTTTCTGAAAGTATACTTTACTCAAAGAATATATACCCTCAACCCGAAATCAGTCCGTCAATGTAAAACTTATATCAAAGCCCATCTTTGTTATTTTAGGATTTCCACTAAACAATATGAGAAACATATTTTCGCCTATCCACGAAGCTGAAACCATTGTGATATTAGTTGATGATTATTTAAATATGTAATCATTATCTTTTGTAAAGTTAGTGGTGAGTTAAGTTGTTTTTCTTCATAAATATCATTGGATAAAAGTATAACTGTGTGTGGTATTCAATCAGTAAAATGAATTGTTAATCGGAATACAAAACTTACATCAAGCAGAAATATCGTGGTATTATAACATAGAGTTTGAAATTTTGTATAATTAATGTGTACTGTTAACTAAATGGAAATAATACTAAAATATATAATATACAAAATAATATGAATTATAAAATTATAAATTACCATCTTCACAAATTGAAGCCGATCTACTTTCAGGATAGAAAATATCTTACCTGCTAATAACAGTTAATTTGTCCAACAACTAAGTGGGATATTATTCTGATTATATTTTACCATAATATTATTATCAAGAACAAGCTTACATACATTTTTCCTTTAGATACTATGTTTAGAAAATAAAATAAATATAATTCAGTTTTATTTTGTATTTGCGTTTGACTACATATTTCTTACCTGGTACGGATAAATAACTTCTTCTGATTATTTGGAAAACATTCCTTCATAGACAATTATAACGATGATATATTTTACTAAACAATTTTTTTATCAAATTGTATTTGGTGTTTAATACTTAGAAAACTAAACGTATAGACTAAACTTCTACATTTAATAATAGAATATCGAAAGCTACTCGTGACCAAATTAACTACTCTTAATGTGTATATAATAAACATTTAGTCACATTTTTAAATATAAAGAAATCTATAATTAGCGTATATTTTTAAAAAAATAAATAATTTATGGAGTTATTTAAAATCATTACTTCAAAGTTTTAGCACGACAGTTCACATTGGAATGTCTAAATAATCTATGGAATAATAACGTAATGCAATAGTACTACTATGGTTACTACTACCACTACTACTAATAATAATAACAATAACAATAACAATAATAATAATTATTATTATTATAATAAACTTCATTTAACGTGTTTTGAACAGTGCTAGCCAAGTATAGCACTCTACATGGCAAATGAATATTTGTGTATTAAAAATATGTATATATGTGTATTTATTATTAAAAATATGTAAGATGCTCAATACACGGTTCTTTTTACAGTTCTTACACAATAAATCTGACTTTTTACGCTGCCAGTTGATACTCCGTATGGAATATTATTGCCTATGTACTGATTATATAATATTAGCTCTAGAATGGACTCTAAAATATGAATGCTTATTTTTCTCCTTTTTGCAGTAAAAGATCTATATTAAATGCCTCTAATAATCTCTCGTAGCAACAGTAGTATTGAACAAATGTAAATGGAAACGTTCATATTTCATAAACCTTTTTAAAACATTTTCTACTTTATTACTATTTTTGTGCGAATGTTTGTTCGTATCGTACTTGCTATTCCTAGTTTAGATCTGATGAGAGTTGTATATATTCTCATATACCTAGGGACACGCTGCTGTTATTGAAATTCGATCAGCTTCTAAGCAAATTACATGTTGCGTTATTTGGATGTGTGATAATGCCACTCACATTAAGGTACCATGTGACGAGTTGTTGACCAAAGTTACTCAAAGATCCTTGACAGTTTGTGCTTTTTCTACAGTTTTACTATTTATATTATATATTGCTACGAACTATTTGAAATTCCTTTGTGTACGTTACACGTTTGCATTTACTACCATTTTTGATCATATACTTATTACATTATATTTACAAATGCTACAACGAAATTTTAGGGAACACGTTGATTTGTAACACAACTGATTCCAAAGTGAAAGAGATACATATATTTGAATTTCTTATGTAATTTCTCTATTATCTTTCATCATTCTGACAATTTTATATATAATTTTAATTTATTGCTTGGATTCTTCTCTTCAATTTTCAAAAATCTAATTACTCATGGACGTTGGGTTAAATCTTTATTCGTATTATTATTTTTAATAATAATAAAAACGTAGAGAATTGACAAGAACAGAGTATCTAGAGCAATGACAAGAACAGTTAACAACAGTGAACTACAATTTATAGACTGAAAATAGTAGTATAGAATTATATGTAGCGTCCGGTTTGAATAATATACTTCTGTATGATGAATTTATTGTATAACTTTGGAGAACTGTAGAAAGCAGAACGTTGAGATATTAATAGCAATCTCGGAACTGGAGTATACAATCATGAAAATACTGTATGTACTCAGAAGTATAAAGTGTTAGTTTATACATATAATTGATATTACTAATTGTAATGACTTTCAAGTGATCGGAACAGTTCACATTTCGGCGTTTCAAGTTTGCCACCAACTTGGAAGCTTAATCTTGCAAAGAAATTTTTAGAATGTAGTGTATCCGGATAAATTTGTGGAATCTTCATTTTTGAGATAATAGAAGACATCTCTATTTTACAATAAATCATTGTGAAGTAAGGATTTGGTAATGAAGAGATGTTCCATTTGCTGCTTAAATTCTTCCTATGTCCAAGACTACGCGTCGATTGCTTAGGTAAAGTATTTGCACATTTTTAAACGAAGTACCACGATACTAATAAATATTGATCTTATTGATTGGATTATGTTAACTGGATATATATACAAATTTCCTTGATTGAAAATTTATGATTTACTATTATCAGTATTATCTTCTAGAAGTTGCAATAATCTGGATTCAATTATTATGCTTTAAATTTGAAGCAGTTAAAAATGTCGTATAATATAGTATCTGGTTATGACAGTTCAGTTACACCTTGAAATGGTGTAATAACTGACTGAAAATGGGATCTCCACAGAGCGACATAAGAACTAATATAATGTACGAGTTCAAACTGGGGTCAAACGGGCGGAAGACAGGCCAGGTCTTTGTGAGGGTGTCATGATTACACGGTCAGTGCAGCGGTGGTTAAAATTCAATGACCGTGACGAAACATTTGAAGACGCTAAACGTGCCGTAAGACCAACACACGTGCAATATGAAAATCTGCAGTCAGCAATTAAGACGATCAGCAACAAGGCGTGCGAGGAACAAGGCTATAATTCAGTGTGAATGGAGAAACCTCTTTCGGCATCTTCAACTTGGGAATCAATACTGTTTGTATCGATGGACCAAACATGATTTGACTCCGGACAAGAATTGAACGTGAGCAAATAGCTTTTTTTTGCTGTCTTGAACAAGCCATATCTGAATAGGGTGTTGACATGTAATAGGAAGTGGGTTCTGTGCGAGTCACCAAGGCACCGTCATCATTGGTTAGCATACCGTGAACCGGTTACAAAATTGCCGAAATCAGCACTGCATCAGAAGAAAGTAACGTCTCTGTGTTTCATGGACTGCCAGCAACATTGTGCATCAAGAACTGCTACAAGCTGGTCAGAGCATCACTGGAATTGTGTACTGTCACTATTTAGTCGTCTTCAAGAAAAGCTCTAATTACCCGAGCGAGCACGTCGCAAGGATGACCCGGGATACCATTCCACGCCTTTGATGGGAAACTATTTCATCCGTTATATTCGACGAACATTGCCACGTCCGAGTCTCACATGCTCCGTTATTTGGATAATCTCCTTAGGAAACCCCAATTATAATCCGAATTAGAGGTACGAAATGAACTTGATGCTTTCTTCGCTTCGCGGACATTCAATTTCCATTTCAATTTAATCCATGGCATTCCAGTACGTTGGGAGAAGGTCGTTGATATTGATGGGGACATTTTTGCCCTTTTAGTTACGAATTAGGTGACATATCATTGATCGAACGATCATTGTGGAAAACCATGGAACTTTCTTGATTACCTTTATAAAAAGAATGATCTAAGTACACTTTCGTTTGTTACAGGAAAGTTACAGTAATTGGTACAAAGTCGAAATCCTCGGACTGACCTCGTAGGTAATGAATAATTATAACAGTTCCTCAAATGTGCACAATTAGTCGGAGAATTTTCAAGTTAATATCTATTAATTTAAGGCTTTATAAAATTTAATTTGGAGACCGTCTAGTTCTGCATTGCCTCTAACTCAATATATAGTAATATTCAGTAGTAGTTAGTAAAGAAAGAATTATAGGACGCTAAATAATTTAGTGACTTCTTAATATAGAAAGTGGTAAATCTCAAAACTTCTTTGATAAATTTGTGAAAGAAAATATATGTATTTTAGAATCAAAATAAGCGTATATGATAACTAGTAATTTCCTGGTTCTGATTTGTAGAAGACAGAGTCACGAGGTATTTTTCATTCATAGTAAATATGGCTAGTATGAAAATTGTGTTAAAAATAAACGGATATATATATTAACGGAATTTCATATTTGCATTTAATAATTTTCTGCAAGAATAATTGTAAAAAATGTTAGTTCGTGATCTGCATTTGTGTCGTCATTGTATTCTCAAGAGTTACAACATTAGCTCTCGATCTACAGCTGATAAGAGAGCCGAATTGCTGATTTGCTGATGATGTGTCTGTCAGTATTAAATTTACTCTGATTATTTGAAATCCATTGGGTGGTTCTAAAATTATTCAATCAGAAACATAGTCACTTTCAGCTTCATAACATAAATTAATTTGTAATTGTATTGGCATTAGCTCTCTGATAAAGCGCGAAATTTTTATTTGTTAGGTGTTGAATTAAGATCGAACAGAGTCTTTTACTTTATTAATAGAATACGAGAAAAATGATAAAAATACGGGAAATAATTTAAGAAATTCACAGAAAATTCACATTTATCTTCTAGGTGCTGCTCCCACAAAAAAGCAGTTATAAATATGCTATCAAACAAAATATATCAATTAGAATATTTTCTGTCTCGTCTTGACTCGATTTTAGCACACGCAGCTTTTTTGTTCCACGTGCTTCACTGTCAATCCCTCGCCTAAACTACTTTCTAAGGTGCTTCCCATTTTGAATTGAGACTCCACTGCTGATGAAATATAATCATATCCTCAAAACTGGTCTGGAGTCAATTTTTAATTGCTCCTTGTGTGACGACAGTTTGTGCCAGCATCTTTACCCCTTGGATTAGGAGGTCTTGGTACTCGACGAACCGTTGATATGGCGATTCGTACGTTTTCAGCCTCCTACCACGGATTTCTTCGTTTAATTGAGGCTCTCCTCCCAAGAGGCTACCGCCTGGACCCAGATGGGATAGTTCAAGAAGGCTCTAGCAAAGGGATAAATATAACAGATACGGACCTCCCAGAAGTCAGCAAAAGAGTTTCTCAGGCATCTTGGTACACACGTCCACGAACCTTTTTTTTACAATTCGTTGCTATTCCAGAGGATAAAGCCAGGAATCTTGCTGTGTCATCTCCTCATGCTGGGGCATAGTTAAATCAGTTACCCCCAATCAGGTTTTCACATATCTAATGAAACTTTTCGAATCGTAGTAGCCATTAGACTAGGTTCAGCTGTTTTGAACCAAATCGCTGTCCAGCTTGCGGGGATCAAGTTACCCAACGAGGCCTACATGGCATCTCATGTATGAAGAGATTTGGTAAAAAACAATAGACATTCTTCTGTTAACGTCCTCATTTTGCGAGGACTCACAAAGGCAGGAATTCTTTCCATTCGTGAACCGTCAGGCTGTTGTCGTTCTGATGGTAAACAACCTGACGGAATGACATTAGTATCATGGATAAGAGGTAAATCACTATTAAAGGATTTTACATGAACGGACACATTTGCGCTTTCAAGCTTCCCATTGACTGTTATGAATGCTGGAAAAGTTGCTAGGCCTAGAGTGACAGAAAAGGAAAGGAAATACATCAATCTCCACCACAAATTTAGTTTTGCTCCAATAGCTATCAATACAAGTGGGGCTTGGGGTTCTAGAAGCCTTGGTTTTATCAGAATGATAGCCAGACGTATATCTATAGTTTCTTGAGATGTTCGTTCAACATCCTTTTTAATCCAATGTATATCCATTGCGGTCCAACGTTGTGATGTTTCGTCATTTCTTGGTACGTTGCAGCTTGGAAGGGAACTGGAGAAGGCGTTTCTGTTCTAGTACAACAGGAACAATGGAAAAATAGCATAACTACAAGTGTTAAGTACACCTTAATGTAAAAGTGATTTCAGAGAATTCTTGTGACCTAATCCAAAACAAATATGCTCAATTTGATTTATATCTCTAGAGATTCCATTATGTTATTTCTGTTTCTATAGTCTATTTTTATGTTTCTTACTTTATATACGTGCATCTACTACTAGAAAGAAGAGATTGAATATTATTGTATATTTCTGTTAAATTAGCATGACTATTACTTGTTTGTCAAAATTATAATTTAAGAAATATCTAGTTAACATTAAAAAGCACTGTTTCCGAAGTTCGCGTGATGGGGTGACCTTTGTGTTAAACGACATTGGAAAGTGTCAGTATTCGTTTCAGCGACCCAGTAAATTACGAAAAACTCACTATCTTTTAACATGCCATTTTCTCCAATTCTCATCCTTTGAGTTGTTTTATTCCGACAGTATCTTTTTTTTTAGATAGCAGTCTTTGTTTACCAACTTTCGTTAAAGTTTCTCCAGACGGTTCGTAGTATACAATCCTAAACACACACAAACACACACGTATATATATATATATATATCTATATCTATCTATATATATATATTTGGTCTAGGAATTAATTCGTGCGGGTGGACAAGAGATGGCGCAACGAACGGAGCGTCCCACAGTTCCGTGTATCCACACATGTGTTGCAAACCCCTGTCATCGCGTATCGTTCGTAGTATAGGGCAGTGGATTAAAGCGTCAACAACACCAGTTTGTAGTTAAGTGAACATGGCGCAATTTGTGCCTGATAAAGTGTTTTTGCGGGGTGTCCTGCTGCATTACTTTAACATGCAGAAAAGTGCGACTGAAAGTCATTGTATTTTGGTGGAAGTGTATGGTGACCATGCTCTAGCTGAGCGAACGTGTCAGAAGTGGTTTGCACGGTTTAGAAGTGGTGATTTCGGCTTGGCAGACGAAGAGCGAGCTGGACAGCCAAAAAAATTTCAAGACGAAGAATTGACAGCATTGCTCGAGCAGGATTCGTGTCAAACGCAGGAACAACTTGCAGCAGCATTAGGCGTTGATCAAACAACAGTCTCCAAACGCTTGAAAGCCATGGGAATGATTTAAAAGATGTCACATTGGGTTCCACATGAATTGAAAGACAGAGACGTTGAAAGACGAAAAAACATTTGCGAATTGCTGCTTCAACGACAGAGCAGAAAGGGGTTTCTGCATCGAATTATTACGGGTGATGAGAAGTGGATCCATTACGAGAACCCTAAACGAAAAAAGGCCTGGGTGAAACCAGGTGAACCACGTCCATCACAACCAAAACGAGATATTCACTGTGCAAAGGTTATGCTGTGCATATGGTGGGATATGAAAGGTGTGGTGTACTATGAGCTGCTGCAACCGGGTGAAACTATGAATGGAGAACGTTATCGACGACAATTAATGCGTTTGAAGCAAGCTCTGGCCAGAACACGACCAGAATGGGAGAACAGACATGATAAACTTATTGTTCAACATGATAACGCTCGCCCACATGTCGCAAAACCGGTCAAAACCTATTTAGAAAATGTCGGATGGGAAGTTTTACCCCACCCGCCGTATTCACCGGACGTTGCTCCTTCGGACTACTACTTGTTCGATTGCATGAACAACGATTTGATTGGACAGCGGTTTACTTCTTCAGAAAATATCGAAACATGGGTCTCTGACTGGATCGCTTCCAAGGATGAGGACTTCTTTCGCCACGGAATCCGTACATTGCCTGACAGATGAGCGAAAGTGGTGGCTAGCGATGGACAATATTTTTCTTAAGGTATTTATGTATTTTGTGTTTGTACTACAGCTTCAATGTGTGCGTACCAACCGCACGAACTAATTCCTAGACCAAATATATATATATATATATATATATATATATATATATACATAGATAGATAGATAGATAGATAAGTAAATAAATAGATAAATAGATAAATATATACAGGTTGATACAAACTATTTGAACTATTTCGGCGCTTATTCCCGGCATCGAAACTAGCAAAAAAGTCCTCTGGAAGTTTTCTCAGTAAGGATAGTTTCGGCGATATAAGTTACTAAAACCATAGGGAAAATGAAATTCAGAAAGCTGTAAATCAAAAATGACGCAACGTAAGGAGTACGGTTTACAACATGAAATTCGAAGACATATGTGATCGATTCGAAAATGTATGTTTCAAACCTCCACAAGATGTGTGCGAGGTATTTCCCAACGGAACGTACGGATTTCCCATCACGTAGCAACTAATCCATAGGTTTCTTAGGGGCGACATTCGAATATCAGTTTTTCATTTTTTCCATCGAAAAAACTTATGTTTGCCATACGTTTTTTTCAAAAGGAATTACTACTACGGTGTCTATTAGTTTATTAGAACGCAAAGGTAAACAGGAATCCTCTGAATGTGTGCTAAACTCGTGTCCCACCTCCACACGTGAATAACGAGCGTGTTGTTGCTTTGTCTGCCAAAACTAACGCCAGCTCCAGCTGTTTCGCCTAAAGGATTTTGTCGAACTTGAGAAACAAACAACCTTAGATTCCCTCCTTTATATACCAATTTTTATACTGCATTTAAAACTAAATTTTTCTGTCACCTGTTGTACTTCCTCCGAGTCAAGTGTACTCATCCTAGGAGTAGACAAATCTAAGAAACAAATATGGGTAGTAACACGGTGACAGACACAGTGATTATGATTAGTATAGAAGTATTCATTGAAAGTAAAAAAAAAAAAAAAAGAATGAAAGCACACGCAACGGACTTATGTAGCCATGGCGGTTTTAGCTTTCGACATTATTTTTCTCAGAGCAAGTAGTTTTTATCCGAAGGGTTTGTATCGAGAGCACTCAGTAGTATGGGCCCCGTTATGTCTAGTCGAAGCAAATCAGCAAAGTCAGCAAATATTTTAATAACGTCATAGGTTAAAGGTAAATGCCTTTGGCCCGGGGTCGATGACCTAGAGGTACTTACTATCATCCCCTCTATATCCTGGCGTGGGTAATTTGGCCAACCCCCTAAATTTTTTTCATGGTACATAGAACGACCCCCCTTAAATTTTGGAAATTTCCAAATCTAAAAATTTTGTGGGGTAGCCTTGGACCACGGTCTGTTTCACTATTGGTATTGCTGGTTCATTTCGTTCCCTTTCATGGGTGAAAAATTGCCAAAATATAAACGTAATCAATATGTTGCACGATATGGTTGGTTTTTGACTCAATTTAACCCCTTTGATAAGGTCCTATTATATTATATTTGTATATGGTCATGTATAGGGTTCAATTTCCTGTCATAAGATATAGGTACGTTGGTGCACCTCTTTAAATTTTTGGTAGTGGTACCTTGGCCCTCCATTCAACTTTGGAAATTGGCCAATTTAAGCATTTTTTTTACCATAGTACTGGACCTCAATATGTATCGTCATAAATTTCAGTGGTCGATCTTTTTCCTGTCATAGGTAAAAAATGTCAAATTTTAGTACAACTACGTGTTCGGTTATTGACTCAATTTATCCTCATTGATGAGATCATATATGGTTATAAGGTGTGAACGGTTATCCCCTTTTAATTTGGTAGGACCCTTAAGGTGTCAAATGCTATTACGGTCATGTAATCGATGAATTGGTTTTGATGCGCGAGTCTTTGATAGACGACGGTTTCCTGGACATAGTTCTCTATGAGTTAGGTGGAAAGTTTGAACAAGATTCATGGTATTTAAAATATATTTCAACTTTCAAACTAATAAATTCGAACTAGAGTTTTCCAAAAAAAAAAAAATGTTTGAAAATAAAACTTTTAAACAAAATTTTTCAAACTAAAAAAATCAAAACAAAAAATCTGAAACAAATTTTGAAACGAAAAAGTTTGAAGCAAAAACAGTTATAATAAAAGAATTTCAAAATAAATCTTTCGAAACAAAAAATTGAAAAGAAAATTTTAAACGATTTTGAAACAAAAAATTGTCAACCAAACTTTGAAAAAAATTACTCAAACAAATTGTTTCAAACTTAAAAAATTTACATTTCACGTTAACCGTCAAACTTTATCCGTTTTCAATTATTCGATTAACCAATCAACGGTTTTGATCATATTTATTAGTAAGCGCAAAATGTTGAACGAAAATGTTCAAAACAAGATTTTTAAAGAGTAATCGATAAATGTTAAAAAAGATTTAAAACAATGCAGCAAAGATTTGAAAATCATCAATCAATCAGATTGAGTGAAAGATAGTGATCAACCAATCACAAAGATTTGAAAGATAGTGATGAAGACACGAAAGATAGTGATCAGACAAAGATTTGAAAGTCATCAACCATGCAGAGAGCACGAAAGATAGTGATCAGCCAATCAAATTGCATCAACAATAACTTTGCCAGTTATCAGATTACATCTTCTTGTTACTAAATTTCAAAGTGTTGTAGTATATCATGTATCGTGTATTGCCTTTAGACTATAAGTCACAAGATTCAATAAGGTTTCCTATCAGATTTCTGAAAACTCAAGGAAAAATCAACCATCACCAATGATCTTTTACTATGAGTTTTGGTACTACGTACCTCTCTCGATATACCTAAGTCTTAGAAATAGTCACCTTATTATATGTTCAATAAGGTCAATAATCTCCGTCAATTTTTTACCTTAGCAGAACCAACTGTTTTCTAGAAGTGTGTACTCAAACTTAAAAAGTACCAAAACAAAGGAAATGAATCCCTGTACACTACTTCATTCAGATCTATCATGTGGTACATCGTATTGCTTACGTTTATATTTCGCCCATAGGCGGGAATAATCAAAACGAATGACGACTTTTCATTTTGACAATTCTCAAATTATCCTACAAACATTAAGAAGAACGTATCAATGTACACATATCCTGGACTCCTAATCCCATGATAGGTCAATAACTGAACACGGGATCATACTAATATTTGACAATGATTTACCCAAAGAATGGGATACCTCCCAATTTTAAGAAAAATTACCAATTATTGGTATGGCAATAAGAAATGTACCACTGTTACAATTTAAGACTGGTGCACAAATCTACCTGTGTCTGATGAAAAAATAAAGCCGTCTGAAAGAGAATAAAATAGTTTTAAAAAGTGATCATCAAAGTACAAAAGAAATCAAACCGTATACACAAATTTATCCTTATCAAAGGTTCATTTACATTTTTTCACAATTTTTACCCATGAAAGAGAACGAAATTTATAATGGTATTTCTTAAGGCCCGGTACAATTATGCCAAAGTTTACAATTTCTAAACTTTAAGGGTTGAGCCAATGTACCGCTACCAAATTTTAAGATGGAAGCATCAATGTACTTATGCCATATAAAAGAAAATATACCACTAAACGTATCCATATTTTCATATAAATTAATAAAGCTCTCATTAAAGAGAAAAAATTGGGTCAGAAACCGAACACATGGTCGTACTCATTTTTATCATTTTTTAACCATAAAATTGAACGAGATGGATCACGGAAGTTTATAACTAGCGATACATATTAGTACTATATTATTATATCAAAGTTTTAAATTGGACAATTTCGAATATTTAAGGGGGGCCAATGTATATGTACCAAAATTTTAAGATGGAACCTGCGATTTACCTATATCTGAAGAAACAGATAAACCCCTGTACATTAGGGCCGGGCAAAAAAAAATGGTGCCAATTTAATGAAGATCGTTGCTCTTGCATGTGCTAAGCACACTTTCATATGATTTCTAACAAAATCACACTTCTACTGGTCGCAACTGGAATTTGGTTCAGTAATTTTATTATTTTGTATTTTTCCAATTTCTCGCTAGATGGCACCTCAAATGTCAGTGTATTTTTGTAAAAAAAAGGTTTTGCGTTTAGTTACAGAATTTCCTTACCACACATTTTAATTATAGTTTATACATGTTTTCATTTTTCTCTTGTTTTTGCTTAAAATAAATGTTTGTTCGATGCAATTAACGCAGTTTTATCCTAAAACTTGCAACATTTTTTTTTACCAAATCTTGCATTTATATCTGTTCGCCGTTATTTTTTTTAACAACAACAAGATATCCACTGTTCAGAAACAACGATCCTCGGCATTCAGATCAGGATAAAGCCAATGCATTTGGCTCTCATTTACAAACTGTGTTCACTCCACCCGTCGGTTAACATGACGATAGTCCCAGATTCTCAGAAACTACAATCGCTCACCTATTACAGCTATCAACTACTCACACCTTAGATGATAATCAGCAGTTAACATTTTCTATTACCCATGACGAAATACAGACGAGTGTCAAAGGAAAACGCAACATACCGCCTGGTTTTGATAAAATATCCTACCGACTTATCAAAGAATGCTCAGTAAAGTTTTTTTATTCTTCTCGCAGCTATTAATACTTTTATTCTCCGTACGGGATATTACCCAGTTGAATGGAAAGTCTTTAAAGTTTGTATGTTTCTAAACGCGAACAAGCCACCACATTTTGTCAGTTCATATAGGCCAATACAGCTGACTGCGACACTGGGTAAAGTATTGGAAAAAAATCTTCTAACGTTTACATCAATATCTGCATTATCGTCAACTCCTTCCAATTTTCCAGACCGGTTTCCGAGCATAATACAGTATTAATGACCAGTTGCCTCGTTTGACGACCACTCTCGTTAACTAATATAATAGATTGCTCCCATCTTCTTTAATTTTAATGGATCTAGTGAAAGCATTCGATCGAATTTGGCATTATGGTCTATTTTTCAAATTGCTCAAATTTGGACTACCACTGACATATGTTAGAGTAATTTTCTCATTCATACTGAATCGAATAGCATATCTCTGTATAAACAATACCATCTCGAATCCCATTTTCCCATACAGAGGAGTACCTCAAGCGTTCAGCTTGTCTCCTCTTCTATACATTTTGTACGCATCAGACGTACAAGTACCTGCTCCTCCAACTTATTTATTCCAATATGCTGATGATACTGCTTTCCTAACTCTTGGAAGAACTATACAACCCATTAATAGAATCTTACAACTCACAGTTAATCAATTTCTTGCGTGGTGTACAAAATTGAAACTTACTGTAAATGAGGAGAAACCTCAAACACTTGTCATCATACCACCTAATTGCCGCAGTAAAGTTCACCGCAACCTTAATCTCCTTGGTATCACTGTTAGAACACACCAATTTAAACCTACTAACTAAGTGACGTATTTAGGAATAACATACGATAACAAAGTACAATGGACTGCTCATTTCCAGAAACTTGTGCTTAAAGAAAAAAACAGAGAACAATTGCTTCGCAGGGGCGTAGGACAGCATTGGGGGCTAAATTCAAGGCTGCTTATTAACACTTATAAAGCGTTCATGAGTAGCATACTTACATTCGGACATATTGCTTAGTTCTCAGCACAGTCTAGATTCTACAATAGGCTCGAAATTATGGAGCGCCATGCGGTGCGCTTAGCATACCGCATCAAATTACCATATCCTAACCGAGAACTATAAAATCGAATAGACTTTCCACCACTTGTAGAACATATATCCCTCTTACGTAAACGATACATAGCCAAATGCCTAGAATCTCATGAAGATATTTTTCTGGACACAATATTCATAGACTCAGAGACAATATTCATAGACTTCATTGTCTTACACCGTTAAGTATTTGATCACACTTCAAGTAAACAACCTTCCTATGGATCACTTTAATCGCAGATTCTTTCAACGTCAAGTCATCTCTCATTTTTTTGATAGCTGCACAATTCTTCCTCAACAATAATCTGGGCTCTCCATGTCTACATCAGTCTTGAGCCGCCCCAAGACAGAAGCCTTACATGCATTCGTTTATATTAACCATTTCATTGTGTTGTGGCGTATAATGCATTTTCATCTGATCAATCATGCTAAGATCAATCATGCTGGCCACCTGAAGCTCAAACCAGGTTAAAAATATGGTACTCGTAGCTGGCGGAGAAAAATAAGCGAGTCACCTAGTATTTCTATTCCCATTGGTTGAATCGCGAACTTCTAAAATACGGTTGGATTACTTGCCACCTTAAGTTACAAGGAAACAACCGTCGAGTTGATTTTAAGCCTCCATGGAGGCAAACTCACTTAACTGGTCTTAACTATGGACAACTCTGCTATTGATCTTGGTTTTACGGTGTATTTGGTATCATCTTATACTCGGGCTTAGCCCACCAGGCGGCTTTCACGATGGCGGACTCTGGCTAAGACACTGGCAAATCCATAACCGGTCGACAGAAGTTACCTTACCTCATTTCTGGACCTTCCGGATTTTCCACTAAGGTGGAAAAACGAAAAGAGCGTTCAAAAGACCTAACTGCTCGTACCAGGAGCGCATCTCAAAGTCCCATTAACACTGTAGCATCACTCTCTTCAAGAATCCAAGGTAGCTATGCTACTCGTTTGCAGCTTTCACCACCTAGCAAAAAACCACATAAAACTTTGGATATTGAGATAGGTACCAACAACATAGAAACTGAACCTTCTGCAGCTTCTAATTGTCCCAGTCCACCATCTGCAACAACTTATTCATTTCTATTGACGAAATTCGACACTAAATTCGCGAACGAGAAACAGATCGCCATACAACTTCGCAAATATCTCCCTAGAGGTTCGATAATAGAAATTATCGAGACTAGAAATGGATACATCTTTAAAACAGAGGATCCTAATTTACTCAGCACTATTAAGAACAAAGTGCCTATTGATACATTTGGCAAAGATGCTCAACTTAGCAGCCTTAATGCATCTAAATAAAAACAAATGCCTCCTCAAAGACGTACACACTGCTATCTGTTGTTATTCGAGGTGTCGATCCTTCCTACACCGATGAGAAGATTCAAGAAGAACTAACCTACGAAGGACACACTCTTCAGAAAGTTCTGCGAATCCGTAACGCTCCAGGCCCTACATTCATGGTTCGAGTTTTAACATCATCGCAAAGCACCATAGATAGTCTGCTGACAAATGGCGCATATATATATAACAGTAAGCATCGTGTCGAACCCTCTCGCTCCTCTGCACCAATGCCTGTTCGTTGTGAAAAATGTCAGGCTTACAATCAGCACACTACCGCCACCTGTACTAACACCAACGTCTGTGGTTACTGCACTGGCGAGCATTTAACACGTGCCTGTCCAAATCTAGAACGGCCACCTACTTATTCCACTTGTCACGAAACACATCGTACATATACCTATAAATGTAAATTAAAACCTGCTCCAGAATAAATAATCCAGAATATGTAATACCATTGCGCACACACAATTATTCCACTGTTGCTCCTCCTTCTATGGACTCACCTATAATAGTGCTAAATCTTCTTTCTTTTCTCACGCTTACCTTACAAAATATTCAACCATTTCATCGCTCTCACGTGTTACAGCAAATTACTCATGCAGCGAAAGAGATTTTTCATGTTAACTTTTATGCGACTTATTCAGGACAAAATATATATTTCCATACCTCTCGCTTGGAAACCATAGTTTAGCATTGTTTGTTTCCTCATGGCTTTAACGTTTATATTTCTTAACATTCGTTCACTTTACAAAAACAAACCTTTATTCGAAGCGTTACTTTTAGAGGAAAGAGCCACTGCCTTTATTCTAAATGAAACATTCCATACTCCATCCATCTCCTGCCATCTTGCTGGCCACGACAACCCAGGCGAATGTATTCAGTCCCTTTAAGAAAACCTCACGAGTCCGTCGAAATCCCAAGCGCCTCACACTTCATGTTAACCATACACCTATACAGGCACGTTCAGCAATGGCCTATCTGGACATTAAATTCGATAGACATCTAACATGGAAACCTCATCTTCAAACCGTCACCACCAAGGCTTACAATAGACTAAATATTCTAAAGAGGTTAACCGAAACAACATGGGCTTGAAACCTACTACAGTATTAAATACCTACAAAGCTACGACTTACTCTAACATACGGTCACACTGCTTGGATAGCTGCTGCACGTTCTTTCTACGAAAAGCTATTAATCTTAGAAAGACATGCACTACGTATTGCATTTCGAATTAAGTTACCTAGCCCAACAGCAGAGTTATACAACCGCATTGAGTTTCCATCTTTACAGTTTCATCTTGAAAAGTTACGTCTTACCTACATACACAATCGTTATGAATCACACCATCCTCTATTTCTTACTACTATGCATCATATGGTACTCCACCCATCAGCATTTCGATATTACCATCCACCGCTATCAATCCTGTATACCCTGTACTGCTACACACAAGCTCCTGATGCACTAGACCTGGAGTTACTTGCTGACTATCAAATTCATGACCATCTTCCGCTCATCTTTCCATCCTATGTTGCACAATAAATCTATCCACAATTAACATGGGCTCCCTCTGTCTTCATCAATGCCTAGAGTAGCCCCTAGGCAGAAGATAACTTCACCCGTCAATTTACTTTTCCCCGTGTTATGAAGTGATCATGCACCTCGCCTTATCTACCATCTTCGTCTCCACAGCATACAATCTATATAATGACAACTAAGTTGCATCTTATTTACGCATTTTCAGACTTAGCGTTCATGTACATCATGTAATTGCTCTGCCACCCTTTCCCTGCCTGATGTGAAGGCCCGCAAAGGTCTTTAAGTCTTTGATAGCTATAACAGTTTTAATAAAGAACTCCGAGAACCTCTCACAGTCACCCATATCTATTATTCCCATACTTCAGTTCCCTAAGAGAGGGCATAACCCTGTAACAGGGATCTAGCCGGAACGGCTAGTCACTTACAAAAAAATATTATTATCATCGTACCCACTCAGAATTCCGAATCGTTCATTACTAGTAGGCTCTACTAGCATTCACTGGTATTTTTGATCATTTAGGGAGGATTGTACTGCTACAGACAATCGACATCCGCTTGCAGTCCGTATTGCTGACTGAAGTGGGAGCGAGTGGCCATCATCATATTCGTCATCTCTTTTGTGGAGGGCCAATGCTAGCACTGACCGACATCTCCGCGATTACGTATTGCTGCCTCATTTCGTTACGTTTTAGAACCTCATTTCGTTGTCACTTCCATCCTCTTCACCGCAGTATTTTGCGCCCATCCGGATGGCGTCAGGTGGCCATCCGGGACTACCACAGCAACCTCCTGGGTCGTCTCTGAACCCCACGTCAGTGGGCCAGGGGACTGACCGAAGGCACACATCTGCTTCTCAAGGCAAAAATACTGGTAGATCCCGATCATGCACACCGGATAAACATAACGCTTCCTCAACTCAGCCACCGTCTAAGCGTCATCACAGCGTGAGTGAATCAGAACAGTCTGTTTCGTCCATGAACCTCGACGAGGGTAATGAATTTCCCTCTCTACAAGATTCCTCCAAACCTCGTCTCCATTAATTCTTACTTACTAATTTGGATACCAAATTTGAAAACACCAAGCTGGCTTTCCAACAGCTCATCAAATATCTACCCCGAGCTTCAGTCGCTCAAATTGTTCGTACACGAAACGGGATAATCTTTAAATCCTATGAGGCCACATTCTTAACCACTGTACGTAACAAATGCAGCTTTGAAATTTTCGGCAAGCATACTCAAATGAAGCGACTCGACTCCAAGGAGTTTAAACAGACACCACCACTACGAAAACCACCGGGTCTGTCAGTTGTTATTATGGGGGTTAATCCTTTCCCTCAGAGACGACGAGATTCAGGAAGAACTCACTCTCGAGGGTCACTCCATACTTAAGTGTATTCGCATTAAAAGTGATCATGGAGCCACGTACATGGTACGAGATTCTATAAAAAGAAGTTCATCTATAAAAAGAAGCATAGAGTCGAGCCGTCCAAATCACCGCCACCTCTACCACTGAGATGTGAACGCTGTCAGGCGTGCAATTCTTATGCGACTTCAAAATGCACACAACCTAGCAAATGTGGATACTGTATTGGTGCCCACGACACCAAGGCTTGCACTAACTTAGCTAAGCCCTCTTAATGTTCTACATGTCCGGAGATATCGCTGCAAAGCACGGCCTACAGCTGAGCCTCTAAATCCCGAGCTAACTGTTCCGTTAAGACCTGTTTCACCACCAACTCAGGAAGCTCTACCACCACCAACTGCCGACGAAGGTATTACTATCCATCAATTGTTTCATTTTTCACTATCGCTATGCAAAATATCCATCCTTTTCTTCGCCAACACATTATCGGCATGGTCAACCACTCTGCTCGCCTCATCTTTAAATGTTCCTTTCAAGCCACATACTCTGGCCCACACGTATATTTTCATGTTAACCCACTCAAGGAACATGCATCACCCGAAACTTCCAACCCTTCTGCTGCATCGTAATTATGGGCATTTCTCTATTATTTGTTAATATCCGGTCACTCGTATGTCACTATACACTTTTTGAGCAGCTTCTCTTAGAAGTAACCTCCAAGCCTTCCTTATCAACGAAACTCATCTTACCCTATCCATGTCGTTCAAAGTACCTCGATATACATTTTTTCGTTGCGACTATACGGTAGCAGCACGCCGAGCAAACGGGGGTGTGGCCAGCTATTTAAACCGTTCAATCAGTCATAGCCAGTACCATCCATCCTTGCCTAATCTGCCAGAGTATCTCATTATTACCCTGTACTTTCGCTCTCTTTACCTTGCCATAGCCACCATCTATGTACGCCCTGGACATCCAATTACCCATTCATTCTTTCAATATATATCCAATACCTTTAAATACTATATCATCATGGCCGACGTCAACATTCATAGCCGTCCGGATAATCAAAAACAACGTTTCTTCGACTATATCACTACTCATACCACAGGCCATATTTTTCACATCCCCAAGCCCACTAGACCTATCACTGAAACCACACCAGACGTAGTAATTTCCTCTATCAACCTTTCACAACGATGCACTCTTGAGTTACTAGATTCCATTGGTAGTGATCATCTTCCCACCAAGCTTAACATAGATCAACCACAGGCTCCTACTCCTCGAGAATTACCAGAACCTCGTCGTATTCCACGCTTCGACCAAGCAAACTGGGACGATTATCGTTCAAACATTCGTATCGACTTACCCCATATTGAGCGCCTACTACAGAAGAAGATCTATATAATCGTATTTCCGACGTCACCAGCTCTATCTGTCATGCTTCTGACCTCCACATACCAACCACTGCAATAACCAGGTGTCAACCTCGCTTACCACCACGCTACTTACCTGTTCCCGTGAATTCTTCCGTGAGTTTCAGCGCACTGGGAACTTAGAAGCTCTTCGGCATAATCGCAAGCTCCAGCGCACAGTCCGAAATTATGTCAAGGCGTATAAACTCCGTAACTGGGTAAAGTCTTGCAACACCTTAGCAGAAACTTCCCACCCAACTAAGTATTGGAAGCGTTTTAATATGCTAACGGGAAAACTTACCCGGACGCCTTATTCATTGCTAATTAACGACTGTCCGCTACATACAGACGAAGAAAAGGTCAACGCTTTTGCCGACCAACTGCAAACTACATTCACACCCTTTTCACCAGACTTTCCCCGGAGGCATCCTACTGACATCTTAAACTTATCAGCACCATATCTACAACCAAGTGAAGTGCACATCCTCCCCGATAATAATCCTCTTACCGCTCCTATCTCTACTGGTGACATCTCATCTGATGTAACTCGGAAAAAGAATACAGCTCCTGGTCTGGATCGGATAACGTACCGCCACATCAAAGACGCACCTTACTGTCTTCTTCTACTTCTTTCTTATATATATACGTTCATTATCCGTACCGGCTACTTTCCCCCGAACTGGAACACTTCCTCTACCCCCATGTTTCTAAAGCCTAACAAACCTCCAGCTTCTGTTGCATCCTACCGACCGATTCAACTAACCTCCGTATTTAGTAGTATTTAGTAGTTACCTGTGCATCAGGCTGGTTTCCGACCTAATTTTAGCATCAATGACCAATTACTCAGACTCATAAATCTCATTACGAATCATTATAATACTGCACGTCCGTCTTGCCTCATTCTTTTCGATCTCGAAAGAGCTTTTGACAAAGTCTGGCACTTAGCTCTCATGTTTAAACTTCACCGCTTCCGGCTTCCACTATCTTATCTCCGCTTCATCTTTCATTTTCTTTCTAGCCGCCTCTCTTACGTAACCATCAATAGCTCTCTATCTCTTCCTATTTTTATTCACTCTGGTGTACCTCAAGGCTCCGCTCTTTCACCTCTTCTATGCCTTTTGTTTGTTGCTGACATGCCGGCACTTCCTCTCAATGTGCACACTTTTCAATATGCCGATGACACTGCTTTTCTCTGCACAGCCCGGACCATTCAACAGATTAATTCTTCTCTCAGCATAGCGATTAACTCCTTCCTTCGATGGTGTAATACGATCACATCAACTCCACTCAGACGCAGGCAATAGTCTTTATTCCACCTCTCAAGCTCTCTCGAATACAAAAAAAAATCCGAATCTTCTTAACATCAGTGTCGATGACACACGAATTCTAACCGCCAAACAGGTTACTAACCTAGGTCTCACTATCGATCATTACCTAACTTGGCTGCCATATTTGAAAGAAATCATTCGCAAGGCCTACAATCTACTTAAACGTCTTATTGGCACCACCTGGGGATTACAGCCTACTACAGTCCTGAATCCTATAAGGTAATTTTAGTCCCATCTTGACGTACGGCCACCCTACCTGGGTTAGTGCTTTGCCTTTTTTCTATGCCAAATTGAAAGTACTCGAACGCCATGCTTTCCGTTTAGTTTATTGAATCAAGCTTCCGAGTGCAACGCAGGAGTTGTATGACCGCATAACCTTTCCTACCATACTTCATCACATAGAAAAGTTAAGGCTCAAATTCATTACCACCCGATTTCAGCAAAGACATTCTTTACTTCTGGACACAATGGACATCGACCGCCACTTCGATCTGGGATATAATTTCGTTACTTGCCCACTATCTTTGCTCTTCCTCCTTTATCTGAAAACAATTCCACCTGACCACCCCGATCATTTTGTCGCTTCTGCATACTCTTCCGACCATCTTCCCCATCAAGTTTCGCCCACATATGTTGCACTGTAAACTTATCATAGTAACAGTGCTTCACTCGTCTTCATCACTGTCCAGAGTATCCCCTGGACAAGAAGATAACCAGCATTCGTGTTTTTAACAACTTGTTTGTGTTTGTCCTGTCAAGTGCACCTCATCATCATCTTTCCCAGCTCTAATGATTATGATCACAAAATCATAATGACCAAGTGGATATCATACTTTCATAATATAATGAAATAAAGAACAAATATAATAAAGTAATATATATAAAATGATGTTCCAGTCTTCCTACATATCCCTTAGACCAGCTCCAATATCCTCTCTGACCCAATAATTTCACCTCTCAACCCGGATAGAGGGCGTAACCCTCGCAAGAGAGCCTTTGGCTAGCAAAGAAAAATGAAGTGCTCTATACCCTGCAAAAAATATTTTTTATGATGATGAAAATTTCACTTTGTGGAGGATCAGTCTTTGGTCAACATCACCGTGTTTCTCGTCTGAGACCACAGGGGAGCCGCAAGAAAATCTATATTATTGAAGAAGCTTACACTTTGGTGGATCGTAAGATCCGTATCACCGTGCTTTTCTCTTATTGAGAGCACAGGGGAGTCACAACTAGCTTTATACATTCGACTTGAGGACACCCTCCTTATGAATAAACGGGTTCTCACTTTTAGTGGGAGCAGAACAATTTAATAATCGTCTACAGTTTCGATTTCAGGACACCCGCCTCATTAATAAACGGGTTCTCGTTTTTAGTGGAAGCAGAACAATTTGATAATCATCTATACTTTCGATTTGAGAACACCCGCCTCATTAATAAACAGGTTATCACTTTTAGTGTGAGCAGAACAATTTAATAATCATCTATACTTTCGAATTGACGACACCCCCTCATTAAAACACGGGTTCTTACTGTGAGTGGGATTACAACACGTTATCATCAAATATCTAAGAGGGCGAACCGCCTCAGAAAAAAAAACGGACTTCTCATCCCTAGTGAGTGTGAAGTATATCCCGTAATGTATTACATTCATAATTAGTTTTAAATTTTCCATACCGAGTACAACGATTTTGTGAAATCGTATGTATTTCAGCATAGCAAACTAACAGTGAGTATGGCTTCATCTTCGAGAGAACTACTGACTCGATCAGAGTCTCACCATTCTTTATTTGGTCAGCCTGAAGTATTTTCTGGAAGACAACTCCCGACGAAGGAAGAAGTAGTTAAATGCTACCTGTTCTACAGAAAATTGCTACCTGAAGAGGAAAAAGGAACCTTCTATGAGAGATATTTTAAAATATGTGGCGAATGATCTTGTCAGTATCTGAACAAAGCTACCATTCCAGTATTGGATATTCCAGCGTTTTGAGTAAACTTTCAAAGCTCATACTACTTGCCCAACAGCTCCAAAAATATCCACCAGCAAAGCGCACACCACTTACATTCAAAGCAGACTTCAGTAATTTCAAACAAGTATTTATATCTGTACTTGCAAGTGTGTTTGAAACAAAATAATGGACAGACAATTGTGTAAATGCGCCATAAATGTACCACAAATTCAGTGTAATTTCTGGGTAGATCAGACTTCGGGTCGAAAAATGGTAATCAGTTTGATTGACAAGATTGTTTAAAGTTCACTTAAGAAAAAAGCATAGAGGAAGGACCAGGAAGAGCGGTTTAGGAAAAACCATTTGCAAAGATTAACTACGACTAAAGCTACCGCTTGTCAGTTGGACTTTATGGAAGAAGATGAAGAAAGTGGTGCGGCCTTGGAAGATGAATCACCTTATGAAGCAAACACATCCGACTCTGAAAACATAGATTCCGAAAAACGGCCAGCACAGAATAGTACCCAAACTTAAGCCAAATGATGGATAGAACTGGCGTTAGTAACCGAGATACTTGCAAATTAATTATAGCATGCCTGAAACTGGATAAACCGGAAATATACTAGAACCAACAAAGTTGCGGGGACAGCGAATTTATTGAAGAGATAAGGGAGCAGAATCACGTTCGTTTGACTTGCGGAGAATAATTTGTGGTGGTTGTGATAGGCGCATAGATAAAACTATACTATTTGGACCAGTTGGAGGACAAGTAACAAAGAAGGAAGATCACTACGTTATTATTGCATATCCTAGTGAGCAACACGTGGATCATATTGCTCCACAAAGTGGCAAAGCAGAAGATATTTCAAATGAAATACTCTCTGTTATACGTGACACGGATTCGACAGATGTTTTGCGTGACGTGGTATGTGATGGAACAAATACAAACACCGGCGAACATTCTGGAATTATACGTCGACGGGAAACAGCTTTGAATGGACCTTTACAGTGGCTCATTTCTATATTGCATCTGAATGAGCTTCCACTCAGAGAATTTTTTATAAATATTGATGGCAAAACAACTGGTCCAAAGGGATTTTCGGGGCATATCGGAAAGATGCTAAGTTTTGATCCACGGAATGCTCCAATAGCTGATTTCCAGCCCGTCACTGGAAATGTCAAGGAATATGACAAATGATTTTAGCGCAGTTCAAAAGTATTTGCTGAAGGATTGCATCGCCGTACAAAAGAGAAAGTACAACGCTGATGCTTCCGTTATAACATTTTTAAAACTGCTTCTCCAGGTGCCCTTAATCACGCCAGGTGGTTCACGCTAGCCAATCAAACCCTTCGTTTGTTCATGAGCACAAGAAATGCAACCCAAAACCTATCGCATCTTGTAACCTACATCGTTAGAGTGTATGCTCCAAGTTGGTTCGAGATAAAAACCAATTCCAACTGCACTTATGGATCACGTAACTTCTATTTTATTTTGGAGAAAATTAGAAATTTACCCGAGAGTGAGATTAAGGAAGCTGCAATAAGATATCTAAAGTTTAATTCTTATTTTGCCCACAGTGAAAATATTCTTCTTGCACCTCTTGCAGATCCAGACATTGAAGTAAGAAAAGATGTATTAAACAAGATTGTTGTTGCTAGAACCACCAATCAAGCTGGGGTGAGAAAATTTTGTAAATCAAATATTATGATTCATTTCGAAGCAGAAAACTACTACAAGATGATTGATTGGAATGCTTCTGTCACTCCCCTACCTCCACTTGCAAATTCAATGTCAGATGAAGAATTGCTGGCAAAGATTGACATAGGACCACTGGAATTTTCAGGAATTCAATGTCATTCACAAGCAATTGAACGAGTCGTAAAAGAAGTTTCCATGGTTTCAACAAAAGTTTTTGGTCTTAAACACAGACATTGAATGATTGCTTCATTCGAGGAATCAAGAAGGAAATTTGGATACTAAGCATGCGTTTCTGAAAGCAGACAATTAAGTAATACTTCTTTAAAAAAATTAATGCAAGTTTCATAACAATAAACCTGCTGAACAGAAAAAAAAACTACTTTTTATCATATACAAATAATAGCTTCATTGTTAACTAAAAGTTGGGACACTTAAATCAAAAGATAAATATTTGAAATGTTAAATACGAAATTATTTTACCTGTATCAACTTTTAGAATTAGAGACAAAAGCTTCTGTTTATATTTCTTGAAGTTCGCCCCGCCCTACAGTACATTCCCACATAATCAGATAAAGTAATAAGACTTCCAAAATGAATAAAATGAGTCAATAACCTCCGAAATTTGATTTTAGACAGTTCTTTACCCATGAAAGGGAACGAGGAGTACCATCCAAATTTATAGCGGTATATTTTTTGCTCCTGTGCTATGATACCAAATGCTTATATTGAACAATTTTTAAAATTGATGGGGTGAGCCAAGGTACCCCTCCCAAAATTTTTAAAGGCGTGCATGAATATAGCAATGTTTTATGATAGGAAGTTGACCCATACACATGACCATATAACCATATAAGGTGATAGGACCTCATCAAAGGGGATAAATTGGTCCAAAAACCAAACATGTGGTACAACATGTTGCTTACGTTTATATTTTGGCAATTTTTTACCCATGAAATGGAACGAGGTGGACTACCCACATTAATAATGATACATATTACGGTCCTGTACTGTGATACCGAATGCTTAAATTGGTATATTTCCAAAATTGAAGGGGTGGGTCAATGTACACAAATATAAGGTAATACATGACCATAACCTATGCATGACCATATAAACATATAAGGTAATAGGATCTCATTAAATGGGATAAAAATGGAGCAAAAACCAAAAACACGGGGTACAACGTATTGCTTAGGTTTATATTATTTCAATTTTGCATAACTTAAATGGAACGAAGTGGACAACCCAAATTTATAGTAATCTATATTAGGTTAAAATACTATGATACCAAATGTTTAAATTGGACAATTTCCAAAATTTAAGGTGTGGGCCAAGGTACCCCTCCCAAAAATTTAAAAGTGTGCAACAATATCCCCATGTCTTATGAAAGGAAATGGATCCCTGTATACGCTCATATAACCATATAGGGTAATTAAACCTCATCAAAAGGGATAAATTAGGTCAACACTCCTGAAATTTGATTTTCTGGAATTTTTTTCATGAAAGGGAACGAGATAGACCCCAATACTGATAGAAGTACATACCATGGTCCAATACTACCACACCAGATTTTGCAATTTTCACAATTTAAGGAGGTGGTCCTACGTACCCCTACCAAAATTTAGAGGTTGGGCCAAGGTACCCCTGCCAAAATATAGAGGGTGATCCTAAGTACTTCTAGGTCATTGACCCCGGCCGAATGGCATTGTGTTTGTTAAAGTTTTTGGTTTCAAAATTTTGTTTGAGATTTTTTAGTTTCAAATATTTACTTTTGAGTTCAAAAAAAAATTGTGTAAATCTTTTGGTTTAGGAAATTTTTAGTTTTGAAAAATTTAGTTTCAATTGTTTTTGATTCCAAAAATGTTTAGTTTCAAAATTTTTTACACCCTGTGGAACCATTTCGAAAAGAATCCCAGGAGTTTTTATAAGAAAAATCTGGCAACATTGTTTCCATCAATGAAGCGCTTACTGAGCAACAAAATGCTGAGAATTTAGAAATTGCTCAAACACACAACAATGTTTTGTAAGAGTTGTGACAATAAAACAATCAGATTTAAGCAAACCGTCAACTCTTTACTTTATCTCCAAGCTACAATAATGGACCCCTCTCTTACCGTTGTTAGAGAGTAAATGTATCCATTCAGAGACATACTAATTCAAGGACAAGATTCTGTACCTAATCTCCATACATGAGCATATAAGATGAGCTCCTTCTCCACCAAGGTAAGAAAGAGGTTAACCATCTTACTCGTAAAGAAAACGATAATATTTGAAGTGAACTTCATTACATAATCAGTACAGTAACCATAAAAGAGAACGTAATTCTAAACTCACGGTCAAGGGTGGATCATCCGATCTCATGACGTCATACCAAGTGACTTGAAAATTTGAATTTCTCGTGTGGGTGGGACTAAAATCATGTGACCTCTAACAGACAATCAAAATCATGCTACCTAATTACTCATCTTAAAGGATACCCATAAAAGGGAATGAATTTCAAACATCCCAAGGCCTAAGATCGCGTGACCTCTATCAGCCAATCAGAATCAAGGTACAAAATCACTCATCTTACCTGTAAAAGTAAACGAATTTCAAAAATCTCGATCATAAAAGAGAGCGAGGAATTTCCAATCAGGATCGAGAATTTTATCAGCCAATCGGGATCGAGAAAATTTTGCTGACTTGGCTATCTATACGTGGGCCATTACTACCCACTCGCATCTTCAAAAGGATCCCCATATCGATCACAGGCCAAGCATTTTTAAAGCATAATTATGTAGATTTTATCTGGTTTCTTAGGTTTCTTTTTATGTTATCACTTTACCTACCAATCACGTTCTGTTGTTTGCAATCGTTCACTTTAGTTAATCATTTTTTCTAGCAGCAGTCGTGGAGAAACAAAGACGGAAATATCCTGTAGGGAATGATTATCTGTAAAAACGTATGTTTTCTTGTAAAAGTCTTTATTTTTACGTTTTTACTCAGTGGATAAGGGTTCGTCTCTCATCTAACCTATCCCAAATTTTACGCTGTCAAGTGTGAGTTTTCGGTGGGGAATCTCGTGTCCTTGGGTTTTATTCCTTCGCAAAATTTAATATACGATGCTTTTTCTTACAATATCATTCAATATATTATTTATCATCATTAACTTTATGTAATCATACATTTCCATACCAAAGAATTTATTCGTACAAAGTTAAGCTATGCATTCAATTTACCTGCTGAGGGGCCTGTCCAACATACTTGTCTCCTCGTCCCTAAATATCGAAGGGAGAATATTTCATATTATATCGAAATCAATTTAGATCATTCTTCTTAATGATCTTAATGAAGAGTTGCTTCCAGACTTCTGGTTGCATGGGGGTAACCAATTAGAGTGACAAAAATTTCGAATGGCCTTAGGTTTTTATTAGAATAGACAGTTGTGTATTCCTTAACTACAGAGTGCACTCCTGCTCATGTAACATTATGCTTCGAATTTTAAGGAAATGGAATCTAATATGCAAGAGAACATATACATAAATCTTTTAATATTTACTGATCTTCGTTACGTATCATGAGTATATTAGTCTAGTACATAGTATATTACTCGAGTCCCAAGTTGTGCACTCAACATACTTAGTATCAAGATAACTCTAATAATTTATGTTATTTACTTCTATATATTGTATGCATATTTTAGCTTAGTTTGCACATTGGTGTATTAAGTAAAATCTTATTAGTAAGTTTTATTATTTGGTGACATATATGAAGAGTAACTGTACTGTATTCTTTTGGAAACGCAGTTAGGATTGAGAAGTAACAACTCCTGCTTTAGAATCCGACTCCAATTGTAATGGTTGCACACCTCAAATATATTTCATTGTTTTCAAAAATGAGCTGTTGCTAATTATCTTGTAGGTAGGAAGTATTGGCATAATCATATTTCGCTCTTAGCTCTTTTCTCAATACTTGACTCTTAAGCAACTGTTTCTCTTTCAAATTACTTTATCCTTGTTAACTTGATTGGAAAATAAACGTCGATTAAGAGAAGGGAATTTGTGATATTATTCAGTTGAAAATATTTTGCTGTCACTAATTATATCAATGAATTTGAAGATTAAAATATATGAAACCAGAATCATGATTCTTGTGCTGTGCTGTATGGTTGCGAATCGTGATCCCATACTCTGAAGGAAGAACGGAAACTGAAACCATTTGAGAACAAGATGATGCTGGGACGAATGTTGAGGCCAGATAGGGACCCTAGGGGAAGTAATGGGAAATGGCGGAAACATTATAAAGATACACCGCATAATTTAAATCGTTTATCAAACATATTCAGGGGTCTCAAGTATAGGAAACCCTAGTAGGCAGGTCATGAAGAACGAATTTAAGAAAGTATGAATGCTTTCAAAGTTCTGAGTGGAAATCCAATTGGGAGATGACCATTAGGAAGACCTAGACGCAGATGAGAGGTCAATATTAAGGATCTTCACTACAGCGAATTAAGCTACCGCTAATTTTAGAGGTTTTCAGCGATATCTTCAAAACAAATAAAAACATTCGAAAAGCTGAAATTAGTGAACTGGACAATACGATTTTGTATGTCATACAGAAAGCACAACTCATCTATCTTCAATACAGCTGTCTTCGTTAAGCAACTGTAAATAGATTAAACATTTTTTGCGTGTTCTGCAAATAGTGGCTAACAAAAAGCAGATATGAATTGTGGTAAAGATATCTCGTGCAAAATCGAATTGTCTAATTCACTATGTTTCTAGTTTTCGAATGTTATACTTGTTTTGAAAATATTACACAAAAACTTTAAAACTAGCGCCAGTTTTAATTTCGCTGTAGTGAAAACCTTTAAGATGAACATGAATACAAAACAGAAACTTTATGCAATTAGCTAAGGACAATGAACAGTCTTTATGATTGCAACATTAAACCTCCAAATTCCATAGGCCATAGTGCAAGCTATTTTCTAGCCTCCAAAGTATATTCTAGTTTGTATATGGGAATATAAAACATCACACATGTTTTAATAAATATCTATTGATAACAATGTATTATATTGATTTTGAAGAGCAGAAGTTGCCAAGAGAAAAGGAAAGTTGAAATGTGTGTGATGTACGGGATTTTGATATTTTGAATTCATCTGTAGCATGTAGCAACCTTCAGAGATACTTGCACTGTTCTTTGCCAATATGTAACTAAGACAACATTTAATCACATACTTTTGTGAATGTATCCTGTATTATCCAAAAGGTACCTTAGAATATTGTGAAAATACAACTTTATAGATTAGAAGTAATATATATTAACATTGATTGGCAGAACCTAAAGAAGTAAATAAACATAATGAGTATGCATCTCTTTAATCACTGTAATCATTTGTGTGCTTATATTATTCGAAACCATTATTTTAAAATTTTCTTGATAACAGTTATTTGTAAATTACTCATAGAATTATCGAACTCTTTAATAAATGAATAAATAAAAGAAATAAGTTCTTACTTAATATTGGTACAAAGGTGTACTTATAATAGTTAAAATTACAATAACTGAAATAAGCATATTTATATTCCGCAGTCAAATGAATTTGATATTTTTCGCCGCATTCTTATCCTCTGAGACTAATACAATCCTAGTTGCTCTTTTGTTAGTTAGATTATCCAGCGTATTATATTTACCTTTTATTAAATGGGCTTTCTTCTGCATTATATCTCTATATATTTCAGTTATTGTTGTTGATGTGTAGAAGACTACCGGCATATATATTTTAGTTGTTTCTGCTTGGAAAGTTTTAAAACATTCTTATTTCTTATTTCAATCATTGACTTTTTCATTGATATTTTATACATAGTGCTTATTATTAGGCAGTTGTTTTCTCGTTCGGGAGCTCAGACGTCAAACGGTAATAAACTTTTATACAAACTTTAATTGCGAATGCAAGTTGAATTATTATACATAATCATTAGATATATTGTACTCTGTGTATCATATTAACTGTTTTTCCCTTGTTCGGGACTATGCCAAATATAAGCTCAGGGACTTCGTGGAACATAATCCTGACATAAACGAGATATCACATGTCTGTCTTAGATGTTAGTATAAACGGAAAATGGTGTAGAAATACCTGCTGAGAAATAAATAATTGCCTATTTTATTTGGAACATATATTAATCTTCAGTAAACATAATATTATTGCGGCAAAGTAACTTGAACAATTACCACAGAATATAAACAATTCTGAAAGAGCATTAGTTAGAATAAAAATAAGCAGTGTCCCAAATGCTGTGCAGATTATCAATTGATATGCGTTTATTTGAGAAAGAAATATTTTATAACCTTTTATCATGATTATTATAAAATTTGTGCATTGGTGTTTAAAGACCAGTGCTAATGTATTATAATATCATTTGTTCAATACATATAGCGAGTATAAATAAACTAGTGTTGGAATGCTACAATTTCAATGTGAAAAATGTATGAACTAAAACAGTTTCTATATAACATTCCTTGTATAAAATATTTTCGTTTTAGATCTGACTTTGAACATTCAATTAGTTATGTGTTCATATTATTAGATAAATAACTTTCCTCTCATTTTAGATCTTTCTAAATGTAAATTACGTATGGGATTCTAGTAGACTCCCACGTTAATATATGTGTAAACATTCCTACCTTTATAAATAACGGTTAATGCTATTTTAAACATGGCACTTTTGTATACTACGGTGCCTCAGTAATAGAGCATTCACCTATGGTGCGTGGAGTCCCAGAGTTGACCTGAATGCGGCAAGTGGCCTTTGGTGTGCACAAATCACGTGAATTTTCTCGGGTTCTTTCCACTTCATTAATTCCACCACTGCATTCGTTTCGCATTATCACTGTCTCTTTTAGTGTGGCCGGCATATCCGTTGGATGTAAAACAGAAAGATTTCATTTCACTTCACTTTCAATAATCCCTTTACGCTTTCAGCCAATATAATTAGTTGGATACTCTTATTAAATATCATCTCTTTATAGATTTGTTCAACTTTAAAAACAACATGTTTGCACATTTTTTTCGTGTAACATTACTATCCTGATTGTAGTCATTTTCGTTTTGAAAATTACTGAAATTACATAATTCATTGCTAAATATATTTGAGATTTGAAGTTAATGACAATATTGAGAATTGTTACTTTGGATTGTAAAAGCTCATAACCAGCTTTCTTTATTTTAAATGTAAACATAAAAGACGCTCTGAAATTATGCTGTTATTATTTTTATTATTGAGATTGAAGATTTATTTTACTCTCTCACGGTACACACAATGAACTTGTGGTGCTATTATGGGAGTACAGGTAAGAGCTTCTAAGACAGAAATAGTATTATTAGTTATATTTTGTCGTAATATTTTAATTAATATACTAGTTGAACCTACGTTCTGTACACAACGCATGATTCACATATGAGCATGAATCTGTTTGTTATTCGTCACAACATCTGTACATGTCCTTTAACAGACACAAGTGAAAGACACCTTGATAAAAGAAAATCGGCAAGGAATACCATAAATGGGTGATTTTTTCAATATCTCGCACTGTTTGCAAAATTGAACTTACTTCCGTTTGGAGTTTTTAATTCATGTATGATCAGAATTTCCTTTGTTCTTGCAGGCTGTATGTTGTACGGAAGTGCATTACATACAAAATTAATTATAATGTTAGTAATAATATAGCATATTAATATATAGGTAATTATTACCCAAAATAATAAACTACCCATAATAAGTTAGCATGTTGCTTTCTTTCTTTTCTTTGGTTTGAGCTGATTGTAAGTTTAAACTTGCATTATAATTGACACTATTACTTATTAATTCAATGTAAGTTTGATCATTGGGGAAAACTCAATAAAAGTGTCAATTATTTCCTATCTCAATAAATATTCAATTTTATCATTTCGAATTTATATTAGACAATACCAGTTTGGTATTTTCCTTCAAACTATGCCGATGTCATAATGTTAGCAACATCAAAACATTCATATTAACAGGGATATTGTACACCCACATTATTTTAATTATTTCTCAAAGCTTGAAATTGTTTTAATAACAACGTGGATTTCTTGGACTCAGTCGACATAAAATTTGTTTCTTTTGATCTTATTCATTTTGATTTTACTTATTAGGAATGCTTACTATTTTCAAAGTTTTATTTGATCCTTGATATTCCTAATTTCAAGGAATACGGTCGCTGTATATTACAAATTATATTGATTTTTCTTCATCAACTGTAATCTTTGTATCTTTGAGGAACTTATTATAAGATCTATATTAAATTACTCTGTCGATATTTAACATTAGCAAAATTCAGTCATCTTTGCCATAATTCATAAATTGAAGAATCTCATTCATCTCTGGGTTTTTATCATTATCCTTAATTTCTTATTTCTTAATCAGCGAAAAATCAAAATATTAATGACAAAAACATTGTAGTTAGTTAAGTCAATTTTCAGCGTAAAAACGTTTCGGCAAGTTTAACTCTTCTCTGGAAAACACATTTCAGTAACTTAGACGTCAACCTTGCCCTGTGATACCTAGTATATATTTTAAGGGCAGAACACGCAAACTTCAATGCCTATTGCCACATACTTTTCCGCCTAATGATTAAACTAGGCACTTGTTCAATATATAATTGAGTGATTATTATAATTTTATATTTCATAAGAATTACATTAAAGTTATAAGGGGCCTCCTAGGTCGCGGTTGCACGGTTACGTCAGGAAAAGATTTTCAATTAAAAATTAAATAATCCACTCGCTTTACCAACTCGATATGTTCATGATCTGAATTTGAACTAAGATTAGAAAATTTAGATTTTTAAGTCATCCTAATATCTATGGTTGCTGAGATATTAAAAAAAAACTACTGGGCCTGGGGGTTTTGATTGCAGAGATAAGAGTTAACAAACCAAGACTTTACCATAAGTTTATTTTCAACACATTACATTAATGCAAATACTGTTCTTGGAATTATATGCAAGATTAGGTATTTTGTACATCATATTATATGTTACCAAAAGTTTAATCTTTTGTAAGTTCAGCAAGTTATTTAATTAAAGTATTTTGAATCAAACATATATATTCCAAAACTTCGTATCTCCACATTTTATCGAATCTTAGATTTTGGCTGCTTTCAATTTCACACACCTGAATCTACGTTTGTGCAAAAGTTCGTTAATCAACGCCCAATAGAAACATGAAAAACAAACTTTTAAAATCTCTAATCGTATGTAATATAATGCAAAAGCAGAATGTTATTATTGCTTTCCCGAAAAGTTTGGTTGTGATGAGTTACGTGGTTTTGGTTTTTCGTTGTCGATATTTTGTTAAAACGCATTAAAATTTATTATTTATTTTTCTTGTAAATTTGAAAAAATGTCTGTATTATCACATGAATATTCTTTATCATAATTATAGCATTATCCGTAATTTTAGGGATTGGTAATCTACAAAATCTATTTTCTCTCTCGACCAATATTACTTTGATTTTCAGCAAGGAATAATAATATTCTGTTATGTCTACTTAAATTACCTTCTGTTTTCTCAAATAATTTTAGTTACTTCTATTAACATATAAGGCTAATTAGGAGATTATATTATGGTTGTTTATTCGTATTTACGTATATCAGCTGACTATTTTTGGTACAGTTAATATAATCAATCGTGTTAACAGTACATAGTAATTTCTTGTGATTATTTAAATAAAATATTAAAATGTCGCTATCTTAGTGCAAAGGTAGTGTTCTTTCTCTGTATTTCTCCTATAGCACAAGATTTGCATGCATTCTCCTTATATATTTTTAAAATACTGCGAATAGTATCAAGAAAGTAATCTGTCTGATTTATTTCAAAATTAACAATAAAATCTTTTGTTTTAATAATGTTCCTATCGCTAATTATATTTGAATTGTATTTGCGGCAAGGAGATTCGCATCCACCTGAAGAATATAATATACTGAAAGACAGATTTTCGTAGCCTTCCCACTATTGTCCTAACTAAAATTAACATACATTAAATATATCTGCTATAATATGCAGATAATTTTTATTTTCAAAACAAAAATATATTTGAAATATTAAGAACTACAAGCTAATAGTCAATCTGAAGAGTTTGGTTCTTGAACGATTCAACATTGGGTATAAGTTGGTGTCTTCGTCTGAACATGGTGAGCTCATTTGTGTTTCTCTATAATATTGTAGAACAAAATGTATTCATATGCGGAACACTTCTACTACACGATAAGCAAAAGGCTTTTTTATCAAAATGTGCCATTCATGAATACAAGAATTAAGGTACTAATTAAAACAAAAATATCATTTTGAAATTAAGTATACTTAGTACTTAGTGGTGATGACATAATCAATAAATAAATAATTAATTAAATACGCTGAAGTATAAAATAGTGCTCTTCCAAACCCACAAAATGCACCAAACCTTATTTCAGGATAATAGATCTATGAATTGCTACTCTGTCTTTGTATGGTGATAAACGAAACAATGTATATCTCATAAAATTTACGTCTTCTGAAGTTGTTACCAAGACAAAGATTACAAACATAATTCTGCTTCATATTTATGTTTATAGAATCTAAAGTGAAACATAAATTTAGTTTTATTGTTAATATGCGATCAACTAAATCCTCATATTCCTTGTAAATGTAAATGTTTTCTTTTGATTCTTTTATAAATCGTTCTTGGGTATATGAGTATAATGATCGTTCAATTTCTACAAAGCAAACTTTGTTCTTGATACATATAATGCTAACAGACATGAATGCAATAGTCAGACTTCTGCAGCTTCAGCAACACTTTAGGCCGACTTCCATCTACTATATGAACGGCCTTAATACATATCATTGATGTCATACCTAACTACGTAAATTATGTATGGTAATGATGGTTATCGGGACATCATAGTTCTGTCTTTGTTAGATACCACACAATGTTTTTAAACACAAATATCACTGGCCAACAAGGTTTCTGCCACAAGGAATTAAATAGCGTTTTAAGCTAAGTGTGCGTCGCAAAAATCGAAAATAAAATATGAGTTTGTCTATCGGACTCTGTTTTGTTGTGGGAGCTCCTTCGTGGCTAAGCGGTTAGCGTACGCGTCTTTGGCGTGGGAAACCCGGGTTCGATTCCCGGCGGGAGCCCATGTGGTTCGGATTTCACGTTAATCAGTAAGTCCACGACTCATTTAGCCTCGCTGCTGAAAGGGACACTAAACTAAAATCAACTCCACTCAACTCTGTTTTGTTGTGACATGCCACCATTCCCTACTGAAATTCCTGAAAATCGGTAAAAACGCTGGAATTTTTTTTATTCTGTCCGGCCTTGGTTTAAGTACATCAAAGGTACATAGCCTCTGAAACGATGTTCCTTTGAACACCTGTGCTTTTCTCGAACTCAGAGCCATCTGGGTGTAGTGATTAAAATTCGTTTGAAAGATTAAATGAAAAAAGCACTACAAACGTGTTTGGATGTTGTTTACTGAGTGTTGTGCCGAGTAATAATCTTTTTAATTTTTTCACCCCCAAAACGAAGATTTTTGTAGTTACCTTTTGAGTTTTGTTCTCTTCGGTTTTCGCAATTTGTGATATTTATTTGTAAAAACTTATGGAGTATCATTAGTGAATACAATAATATTTTTAGTTTTAACATCTGCTCAATATTTAAGCTAGTGGCGAACTTTTTTTCATAATGGTGACCCTCTTGTCCCTATGCACATTTATGCATCGTGTACCTTCGAACGATAAATAATACTGTTTAAAACTACACAATGTAAATAGTTAAAAGAATTGATATTTTTGCTGTTGAAACTATTAATTATAATTTTAGGTAGTTATATAACATATTCAAAATATGTGAAAGTTGATAAAAAGAATGGAATTAATTTACGATTTCTAGATTTATTTAGGTTTATGTCACGGAGTTTAGCAGAACTAGGAAATAATCTTACAAAAGAACAATATAGAGAAACGTCAAAGTACTTCCCTAATGATTTGTTAGATTTAGTAATTAAAAAAGGTGTGTACCCATATGATTATATTGACTCAATTGAAAGATTAGAAGAAACAAAACTACCTTCAAAAGAAATCTTCTTTAATAAACTTACTAAAACTCACATCAGTGATGAAAATAGTGAGCATGCTGAATATGTTTGGAATTCATTCAATATTAACAATTTAGGAGAATATACAGAACTTTACAACAAAACAGATGTATTAATATTAGCTGATGTATTTGAAAGTTTTAGAGATGTGTGTTTAAATGCATATGGTTTAGATCCTGCTTGGTATTTCACTGCTCCTGGTTTATCGTGGGATTCAATGTTAAAGATGACTAAGATCAAACTAGAAATGTTAACTGACTATGACAAAATATTAATGATAGAAAAAGGTATAAGAGGTGGAATTTCACAATGTAGTAAGAGATATGTAGAAGCAAATTATATGTATATGAAAAATTATAACAAAGACGAACCTTCAAATTATTTAGCTTATCTAGATGCAAATAATTTATATGGATGGGCTATGATTCAATACATGCCTTACAAAGACTTTAAATGGGTTCAGCCTTACATGAACATAATGAATATTCCAGATAATTCAGAAACTGGCTACATATTAGAAGTTGATTTAGAATATCCAGAATACTTACATGATAAACATACAGATCTACCATTAGCTCCAGAAAATATGTGTCCACCAGGATCGAAACATTCAAAATTATTAACAACGCTTTACAATAAAGAAATATATGTTATTCACTACAGAAACTTAAAATTGTATATGTCACTTGGGATGATATTAAAGAAAATTCATAGGGTATTAGAATTCAAGCAATCAAACTGGTTAAAGGAATATATTGATTTAAATACAAATATGAAAACAAGAGCTAAGAATGATTTCGAGAAAGATTTTTACAAGTTAATGAACAATAGCGTATTTGGTAAAACAATGGAAAACATTAGAAAGAGACCATCTATTACCTTAGAATGTGATCCAATGAGGGTGGAAAAGTTAATAGCGAAATCGAACTTTGATTACAGAACAATATTTACTGAAGATTTGTATGCGATACATATGAAAAAAGAAAAATTGGCCTTCAACAAACCTATATATGTTTGTATGAGTGTGCTAGATATGTCAAAACTATTAATGTATGACTTCCATTACAACATTATGAAACCTAAAAGGATATCGATATAGACTTATGTTACACGGATACTGATAGTTTTATATATGGAATTAATACAGATGACTTCTACAAAGACTTAAAGGAAATGGTTGATCTCTTTGACACAAGTGATTATGGAAAGGATAATTAATATGGATACCACTAGTAAACAAAAAAGTATTAGGAAAGATGAAGGATGAAAACAAAGGTAAAATAATGACGGAATTTATTGGGTTAAGATCAAAGATGTATGCCTTTAAAGTTAAGAATGAAGAGGAGAAAAAAGCAAAAGGAATAACGAAATGTGTAGTAGCAAAAGAGTTACAATTTGATGATTATAAGCAAACCCTATTCAATGATGTGAAAACATATAACAATATAAATCTAATTCGAAGTTGTAAGCATGATGTGTATACCATAGCTGTAAATAAGTTAGCATTAGATTCAAATGATGATAAAAGATATATACTAGAGAGTGGTGTAAGTACATTAGCTTGGAGGCATTATAAGATATAGTTAAAATGTATTTATGTGTAGTTTATTTTTAAGTCATATTTAATTAACTTTTATGTATAGTTTAGTTGTAGGTAAAATTTAATTAACTTTTATGTGTGGTGTAATTGATAGGTCTTAGTGAGTAATTACGTATAATTTAGTTTTAGGTAGAATTTAATTAACTTTAAAGTGTGGTGTAGTTGATAGGTGTTAGTGAGTAATTATGTATAGTTTAGTTTTAAGTAAAATTTATTTTTTTGTCATAAAAATTGTTTTTGTAATTTTATCCTTAGACATAGGCAACCAGTAACTCGTTAAAAAAATTATAAGAAGATAGAAACCATCTACCGTTTGAATTTTTAAAATCGGTTAATATTTGATATAACAAATTCGAAATTCCGGGAATTTTTTACGGGTTTATTTTTGAGTTTTCGAGAAAATGTTATTTTATAAAAAAGCCTTAACATTTTATTTAAATTATGGTAGTTTGTCTTATTTTTTCGATTTGTTGAAATTTTGTATAAATATTGAAGAAAGAAAAAATATCCTGTGGGTTATGTAACCATTTATGCATTTTGTAAAAGTGGCTATGTTATTAGTATTCATTTGCAGATTGCATTTTTGAATTCGGTTAATTAGGAACTGAGCTATTGAATTTTAACGTTATTTGGGGGTGAGGCTGCCAGTGTTGCCAACTCACTTTTAACAATTATCATATTTATTAGTAAAGGGGTGAATTCATCCCTAATGTTCTAAGTGATATCTTGAAAAATTAAAATCCTGGAACGTTCCGAAAAGATATTGACTTGGCAACACTGACTTTTTTCTTTTTTGAACATTGATGTTTTAACTAAATTTGTCGGTTTGGTGACCATGTTCAAACAGTTACTCACTTATTCAATATATTGTGTTGCATATCATTGATTGCTGATGGGAAGGAAAGAGACTTGAGAGATATTTCGTCACGGATTCACTGACGTCATGTATTGCGTTATCTCCATGGAGGAGACAATGTCATTGGTATATAGCGCCCTCTTACCATTGCTACCTAGAAGCTGTGTTGAAGGAAGAGAGTTGTTAATGTATATATGTATGTTGGCGTGAACAGGAGGAAAGATAATCGGATTGGACGGTCCTGTGCTGGTACTGGAATCGTTCAAATCAATCAGTGACAGATCACCTATTCCAGTAAATGCTATTTTAATATACATTCCTTCTTATCAACTTTTTAAAGTTAATTTTTGACGGATTTTAATGATTCAAGTGTCAAATGAAAGCCCAGAAACTGGAGATTAAATGCAATAAATATACTTTGTGTAGGATTCCATTGTAATATTTTAGATGTAAATTGTTTATAGTTAAGTTCTATTTGATTCTTATGTAAATTCTTTTGTAATTAGATTTAATGATTTTTGTAATCTTTGTATCTATATTTAGTGATTTTTTGTAATTTTTGCAACTAGATATATTGATTTTTTGAAGTCAAAACCGGTTATAACCAGATTTTGCAATTTTTTGTAACCAGATTTAGTGATTTTTTGAAGTCAAAACCGCTTAAAACCAGATTTAGTGATTTTTTGTAACTAAATTTAGTGATTCTTGTAACTAGATTTAGTGATTTTTTTGTAATTTTGTAACTAGATTTAGTGATTTACTTGTAATTTTGTTACTAGATTTTGATATTTTTTGTTTTTGTAACTAGATTTAATGACTTTTTGTAAACAAATTTAATGATTTCTCAACTCAAAACCTGTTATAACCAGATTTTTGTAACAAGATATAGTGATTTTTTTGTTTTGTAACTAGATTTACTGAGTTTTTTGTTTTTGTAACTAGATTCAGTGATAGAATGCATTAGAAGTTATTATGAGTAAGATAGAGTTATTTGAGATGTGATTCGGAGTGCGCTAGAAATTATTAGGGGTAGTTTTGAATTTATTAGAGATGATAGGGTGATATATAGTTAAAATGGGCTAATAATAAATGTGTCTGCAGAAATCCCCATTCCCTATCTACTTTTAGTATTAACATAACAAATGTAGAAGGAGAAAATATTTTCTAGACAGAAATGTTATGTTACTTATCTCGCTCAATTAGATGTTAGCATTCAAAGAAGAGTACCGCATAAATACGCCAATATTTTAAATTATGATAATAATACTAAACCTTAATTTAACTCTGCGAAGTACATTTCGAAAAAGAATATCTTCCACCATTTATTCACTGTTCGAATTAAATTTCCGAACGAAAGAGTGATGCTTATGTATTCACACAATAAATGTAGAAGCAGAAAACGTATTCTTGAAAGAAATGTAATGTTATTTATCTCGCTCAAAGAAATGTTACCATTAAACAAGAGTACCATATAAATAGGCCAATAATTTAAATAATTATAATAAAACTAAACTTTAATTTACAACTTCAAAGTACATTTAGAAACAGAATATCTTCCAAAATTTATTCACTGTTCGAATTAAACTTCCGAACGAGAGAGACATGCTTACATATTAACACAAAAAATATAGAAGGATAAAATGTATTCTAGACAGAAATGTTATGTTACTTATCTCCCTCAAAAAATGTTAGCATTCAAAACGAGTACCGCATAAATAGGTCAATATTTTATACGAGAATAATAAAATTAACTTTAATTTAACACTGCAAAGAACATTTACAAATTCAACATCTTCCAACATTTATTCACTGTTCGAAATGATCTTCCGAACGAGAAACCGATGCTTACGTATTAACACAATAAATATAGAAAGATAAAATGTATTCTAGACATAAATGTTATGTTACTTATCTCGCTCAAAAAATTGTTAGCATTCAAAAAGAGTACCGCATAAACAAGCCAATATTTTAAACGAGGATAGTAAAACTAAACATTGTTTTAACACTGCAAAGTACATTTTGTAATAGAATATCTTCCAACATTTATTCACTGTTCGAATTAAGCTTCCCAACGAGAGAGCAATGCTTAAATATTGTGACTAGGGATGAAGAGGGAGAAAAATTCTCAGACAGGAATGTTATGTTATTTCTCTATCCCAACAAATGTTACCAATTGAAAGATGTGTACCGCACAAATAGTCCAATAATTTAAATAAGGAAACAAAAAACTACACTTTAATTTAAGACTCCAAAGTACATTTCGAAATAGAATATCTTCCAAAATTTGTTCACTGTTCGACTTAAACATCCGTACGAAAGAGCGATGCTTATGCATTTACACAATACATATTGAAGGATAAAATGTATTCTAGACAGAAATGTTATGTTACTTATCTCGCTCAAAGAAGTGTTGGAATTGAAAGATCACTACCGCATAAATAGGCCAATATGAGGATAATAAAACGAAAGTTTGATAGAAGTACATTTCGAAACAAAATATCTGCCAAAATTTATTCACTGTTCGACTTAAACTCCCGAACGAGAGAGCGATGCTTACGTATTAACACAAGAATGTAGAAGGAGAAATGTATTCTAGACAGAAATGTTATGTTACTTATCTCGCTCAAAGTAATAATAGCACTCAAAGAAGGGTACCGCATGAATAGGCCAATAAATTAAATAAGGATAATAAAACTAAACTTTAATTTAACCCTGCAAAGTACATTTAGTAGTAGAATATCTTCCAACATTTATTTACTGTTCGAATTAAACTTCCGAACGAGAGAGCGATGCTTATGTATTGTGAATTGGAATGTAGAGGGCGAAAATTCTCAGACAGGAATGTTATGTTATTTTTCTAATTCAAAAAATATTCCCAATTCGTAGAAGTGTAGCGCATAAATAAGCCAATAATTTAAATAAGGACACAAAAACTAAACTTTAATTTAAGACTCCAAAGTACATTACGAAATAGAATATATTCCAAGATTTATTCACTGTTCGAATTAAACTCGCGAACGAGAGAGCGATGCTTAGGTACTAACACAATAAGTATTGAAGGATAAAATGTATTCTAGACAGAAATGTTATGTTACTTATCTCGCTCAAAGAAATGTTAGCATTAGTAGTAGGGGGTGGTTATTTCTGGCTCATTTTCCCTCCTCCTAATATTTTTAACCAGCGCAGAAGGAACCAACTAATTATACAAAGTTACACAGCGCAAAGTATTCTAACTACAATGTTAAAGTGAGATCGAATATGCTTTTATGACATTTAAACTCATAAAAACTTACATCTAAAACCTATAACTTATAGTGCTGTCTTTGATTGAAAAAAAAATAGTTTTTGTTTGATCGAAATCGGTTTATTAATAGCTGAGTAATGCGAACTTAAAGTTAAGTATGTTGATTCGCTGTTACATATATATATATATATATATTTACATCTGCTTATGCTTATGACATCAAATATGATCCGAAGCTTTCTGGCATCCAGTGGAAAGCTTGGAGTATATTAATATTTGTTTGCATATATTGTTATTTTAGACTGTTCCCATAATGACCATCGACTTCGATTTTATAAAATTTGAGAGAGAAATTTAACTTTTTATTTTGTGGTCAATTTGAAGGCATTTTATTACACTGTCATTAAGAAACCCATATACATCATCTTACGAATCAATCATTATGGAATAATTGCATGTGTATGTTGCAGCAGTGGTACCAATCTTTGAAAGTTTCATTAACAACTATTCTTTTTTTCTTTTTTTAATTGATGTTCTGAGTAATTGCGCGTTCTGTGTAAAGGTGCAATAAGATTCTCTCTCTCTCTCTCTCTCTCTTTCTGTTTCCAGCTACCGGCATAGGCATATTGGAACTACCAGATATACTTTCGTGTGGACATAAGTTAGTGTGTGTGTGTGGCGGGGTCGGGGGTATGAATTATTTATTACGATCACTTAGTGGAACTTACCGTAACGTTCCGCACGATAACTTTTGAACGAATGCGAATTTTTTAATTCTGTTTTTTGAAATAGATAAATAGAGTAATTATCTCGAGGAAGTTCGTTAACGGAGATTATTTAGTAACAGAAAGTGGTGCAAATGAGCCATTTCCGGTTTCAACGTTGATCACTGTGGAGCACATACTGTAATAGATAGCAACAAACGGTTTTCGGCAATCCATTAAACGTTTCAAGGACAACTCCCATATTCATTCTTAACATTATAGTAAAACCGGAAGTGGTATAAATAAGTCATTTCCGGTTTTATTGTTGATCACTATAGAGCAAAAACGGTAAAAGATAGCAAGAAGCTATTTTCGGCAATCGATAAAGCGTGTGAAGGATAACTTTCATCTTCATCATTAACATCCTAGTAAAACCGGAAGCAGTAGAAATTAACTATAATTTCCGACTTCAAATTAATCTACATAGGGAGATAGGGAGATAGTTTTGGAAAATCAGTTTAGCGTTGTGGGAATAAGTATCGTTTCTTCTCTTAAATTTCTAAACAAACCGGGAGTGGCAAAACCCAACTATTTCCGGTTTTAGTGTTGATCACAATAGATTAGAAACCGTAATAAATAGCGAGAAGCGGTTTTTAGTAATCAATTAAGTGTTCCAAGAATTTTCTAATTCGACTTTAATCTTTCTACTGAAACCGCAAGTGACAGAAATCAATCACTTCCAGTTTAAGCATTGAGTGTTATAGAATATATAGCGAAAAGGGAATAGAATGGAAAATTTATTAAGTGCCCAAGAGTGTATTCCATCTCGACAGTAATTACTCTACTCAACTAGGAAGTGAAAAAAAATATACTACAACTTCTGATTTCCAAATCAATTGAGAAAATATTACGTAAATCTTTACTGTTTTTACTATTAGGATTACGTAGTGAAACTTGTAACATCGTAATGTTTGTATATACGTCCGTCCGTTACTCCGTACGATGACATTTGGACGGATGCGAATTTTTAAATTGTTTTTGCAATAGAAAGATACAATGATTAACTCGAGGGATTTCTTTAATAGAGAAGATTCACCAACCGGAAGTGGTAGAAATATGTCATTTCCGGTTTTAATGTTGATCATTATAGAACAAAAACGGTAATAGATAGGGAAAAGCGGCTCTTGGCAATCGATCACACGTTTCATAGCCAACTCTCATCTTCATTCTTAATAGTCTAATAAAACCGGAAGAGGTACGAATGAGACATCGAGAATGGACAATCGAAAAAGCGTTTCAAGATTAATCTACGTCTTCACCCTTAGCACTCTAGTAAAATATGAACTGCTACAAGTGAACCATTTAACGTTGATCACTATAGAGAGAAAAGGGTAATAGATAGAAAGAGATAGTTTTCGGCAATCGATAAATTGTTTCAAGAATATCCTTATTCTTCATAATTAACACCTTAGTGAAAAAGATGTGGCAGAAATTACCTATAACTTCCGGTTTCAATTTAATCTATAAAGTGCAAAAACTATAAGTTATAGAAACTGTTTTTGGGAACTAATTTAGCGTTGTAGCAACAGGTATCATCTCTATTAAACTTCTAATCGAACCGGAAGTAGCAAAACCCAACTACTTCCGGTTTTAGTGTTGATTGCTATAGATTAGAAACTAATTAGCGATAAGCTGTTTTCTGTAATCAATTAAGTGTCCTAAGAATATGTTCTATCTCGACTCTAAACTTTCTACTAAAACTTGAAGTGGTAGAAATCAATCGCTTCCGGTTATAACATTGAGCGTTATAGAATGGAAAGCGAGAAGGCTTTTTTTGGTAATTCATTAAGTGCTCCAAGAGTATATTCCATCTCGGCAGTGATCCCTTTACTCAAATCGGAAGTGAAATAAATATACTAGAGCTTCAGGTACCCAAACCACTACACAAAATATAACATGATCCTCTTTAAGATTTTATTATTATTAGGATCACGTAGTGGAACTTGTAATATAGTAATGTTAGTACGTACGTACATACATACGTCCGTTACTTCGAACGATAACATTTGAAAGGATGCGAATTTTCTATTATTATTATTATTAATATTATTATTATTATTATTATTATTATTATTATTATTATTATTATTATTATTATTTTCAATAAGTAGATAGTGTGATTTTCTCGAGAGAGTTCATTAATAGAGGTGATTCGACAAACAAAATGGTAGAAATGATTTTATTCAGGTTTTAACGTTGATCAATAAAAAACAAAAACGATAATGGATAGCGAAAAGCGGTTCTGGGCAATCGATTTTACATTTCAAGGGAATCTCTATTCTTATTCTTAACATTCTAGTAGAACTAGAAATGGTAGAAATGAGCCATTTCCGATTTTAACACTCATTACTATAGAGCAAAAACGATAATAGATAACGAAAAGATGTTTCTGGCAATCAATTAAACTTTTCAAGGATAACCTTCTTCACATTTAACAAGCTAGTAAATTCTGAAAGTAACAGAATTGAGCCATTTCCTGTTTCAACGTTGATCACTATAGAGCGAAAACGATAATATATAGTAAGAAGCAGTTTTCGGCAATCCATAAAGCGTCCCAGGAGTAACTTTCATCTTCGTACTTAACACCCTAGTAAAAAGGAAGTGTAGAAATCACCTATAACTTCCGGTTTCAATTTAATTTACATAGAGCATAAACTATAAGATATAGGGAGAAGCAGTTTTATGGAATCAATTTAACGTTGTGGGAACAGGTAAGTTATTATCTCTCTTAAACTCCAAACCGGAAGTAGCAAAATCCAACTACTTCCGGTTTTAGTGTTGATCGCAATAGATTAGAAAAGATGATTTTCTATAATCATTTAGTGTCCCAAGAATATGTTCTATCTCGACTCTAACCTTTATACTAAAAGCAGAAGTGGCATATATCAATCACTTCCGGTTATAAATTGAGTGTTATAGATTGGAGAGCTAGAAGGGATTTTATGTAATTCATTAAGTACCGCAAGAGTGTATTCCATCTCGACAGTAATCTCTGTATTAATACCAGAATTGAAAGAAATACGATACAAATTCCGGTATTCATATTAATTGAAAACATATTACATAAAATCCTCTTTACGGTTTTTACTAGAGTTTATTTTTAAATTAAATACTAGCCGGATGTTCACTAAATTTTGTGAGCTACTAGCCCATTCCCTAAGGAATAAGTACTGGCATATTCTGTGGTCAAACTCGGGCAAGAACAGGGTGGACGCGGGTTGCATTTCATACCTTATTTCTCGATAACTACTTAATTAGCCAGCAGCATTTTCTTCATAACTATTGGCCGAATCGGAACAAAATTCGGTGGTGGGCAGAACTCAACCTAATTAAGATCTCTACATTTGCTGGTCGAGTTTGGCCAAGTTTTGGGCTTGATTTGCGTGTGGTAATTTATTTCTCGGTAAACTCTTGTCAGATCCAATCTGAAGGATTTGCCATTACAGAAAGCCGCTCGTAACTATTTATCCATTTTGCTTTATAGTGTTCAACGTAAAACCGGAAATGCTTTATTTCTACCACTTTCGGTTGGTAACGAAAGGAGATGAAAAATATTCTTGAAATGCTTAATCGATTGCCCAAAACCGTTTTTGTTTTATAGTGGTCAACGTTACAACTTGGAAAAGGTTGATTTCTACCACTTTCGGTTTATGGATCACTTCAATTAACTAGCTCCTCCGAAATAATTACTCTACCCATAGTTTGCAAAATAAATAAATAAATAAATAAAATAAAATAAAAATTTGCTTTCTTTCAAGAGCTATCGTGCGCAGTAACTTAGTCGCAGCAGTTATCGTGGTCTGTTATTATTATTATTATTATTATTATTATTATTATTATTATTATTATTATTATTATTATTATTATTATTATTATTAAGTATTCTACCTGTTGGCAGGTACTGGGACTAATGGGAGACGTGAGTGTGATTGTGTGTTTTCTTAGGTTATCGTCTGGAAATTCTTCTTTCACCTTTCTCGATCTTCAGCTTCCTCTTTTAATTCCCAATATTTGATTCCATTTTTCAAATCATCGACCAACTGCATTCTTCTTCTTACTATTCCGTTCTTACCTTTCATCTCTTACTTTCAACTTTTCTCTTCCTCAGTGGGTTGAGAAGTGGCTAATACGTTTTAATCTGGTTCCTTATAATTATTACCAGACTGCAGTTTCCTCTATCTATTTTTGAATACTTTTTTTTAAGAAATTGAATTATTATTATTATTATTATTATTATTATTATTATTATTATTATTATTATTATTATTATTATTATTATTATTATTATTATTATTATTATTGCGTCTATGTTCTATTATTCTTTTAACTGTTAGAGGAAAGGTTCATTTTCTCTACAGTCTCACTTTAACTATAATGCTACACGGTGTACTTCGGTATTATACTTAATATTTAGTTAACTCAAGAAAAAACGGATCTAGTTGTGTGAATCCTCCATTTCATGTTAGCCTTCGGTTATCATTTAGTACTGTTCAGCGAGGTAATTTAACAGAAGTACAGTGTTCTTATAGAGTATTCGTTGTAGTGATATAAAGTAGGAAATGATACAAGACGCTGTGTTTTCTAAATTAAAGTTTTGGGATCTTCTAGCGCCATTGTTCCAACATTTTTAAACCCTACATACTTTACGCCTACATCATTCGCGATGTCTTTGACCGTTTCTGCAATTTTATTTGCAGCATTGTATTCTCAAATCATCAGTAATAGCAACAAAATAATAACAATAATAATAAACTATACTGTATATAAGACAACATAAGTGAGTTACTCATTATCGACCAAGCCATAAGGCTATAATTAGCAAGAATATTCTTTTTGACGAAAGCAAGGGATAAAGAAGAATTTTTGGAAATATGTATCCTTAGGGGCGTAAATAGGATAGTGTATCTTGCTAATCCCTGAGGTAAGGAAGATGAAACTAGGCATATAAACTAACCATTAAAAATAACTGAACATATTTCTCACAGTTTCTGAAAATTCCGGACCTAAGCAAGAAAGGAGTAATTCGTATAACATTAATTTTGCAACTGTATTTTATTTCATTTATTTTTAGAAAATGATAAATGTCATCATCATAGGTATTCTGCCTTTATTGGCAGGTCACTTGCCGCGGCTGAGAAGCTTCCATGCTCCACGGTCCTCCGCTAACCTCTTCGTCTTCGCGTATGATCCTTCTGTTTTTATATAATCCATTAATTGTAGTCTCCTTCTCCCCCTCCCTCTCTTTCCGGCCTACTTACCCTCTAGGACGTCCCTCATGATACAATCTCTTCTTAGGCAATGTCCCAACCAGTTTCTCTTCCTCTTCCTAATAATATCTAAAAGTGTTCTTTTCTCACCCACCATTTCTAACACTCTCTCATTCGTTATCCGCTCGACCCAACTAATTCGTTCCATTCTTCTCTACACCCACATTTCGAAGGCTTCCAGTCGATTTTCATCACCTTTACGTAATGTCCACCTTTCCGCCCCATACAGTACAACACTCCACACGAAGCATTTTATGGTCTTTTTCTCAACTCTTTATTCAAGGTCCCACAAAACAGACTTTTCTTCCTCCTAAAGCTTCTTTCGCCATTCCTATCCTTACTTTTATTTCAAGTTCGCACTTCATGTTATTACTAAGAATACTACCCATTTATCGAAAACTATTCACTTGTTCTATTTTCTCCCCTCCTACTTTTATATTTGACACAGACCCCTTCGTACCAATCACCATGGCTTTTTTCTTTCTAACATTTATTTTCATGCCATATTCTTCAAAGCCCTTTCTAATTTTTTCTAACATTTTAATGATTTTCTTTTCAGATTCTACAACAAGCGCCATATCGTCTGCAAATCTTATGCATTTAATCATTCTACCTCCTACCGAAATTCCATCATCATCATGTAAACTCTTTTTCACTATCTCTTCTAGATAGACATTAAATAGTGTTGGCGAGAGTTAGCATCCTTGTCAAACTCCCCTTCAATTGCACTCTCTTCCTTCAGTTCTTTCCCTATCCTAACACTTACTTGTTGGTTCATGTATAAGTTTCTTATTAGTCTTCTATCTTTCCATTCCAACCCTATCTTCGTTAGAACTCCCAACAACAATTCCCAATTCCCAATTCACGCCTTTTCTAGATCAATAAATATAACATACACCTCTTTCCCTTTTTCTATAAATCTTTCACCGATCGCCCTTAATAATCCAATTGCATCTCTTGTGCTCTTGCCTCTTCTGAACCCGAACTGCTCCTCCTCAACTTCTTTATTCATTCTTTCATATGACCTTCTGTTCAGTATTCCGAGCAGAATTTTAGCTGCATGAGATATGAGACTAATAGTTCTATAATCCTCACATCTCTTTGGGTTCGATTTCTTAGCCATCGGTATCATGATCGTTTTCAGAAAGTCTTTTGGCCATTCCCCTGTTTCATATATTTCATCGCATAATCCGAACAATCCTTTCTTTCCCTTGTCTCCTATATTTTCAATGAATTCGAATGGTATGTTGTCTATTCCAGTTGTCTTTCCATTTCTAATCTCGGATATAACCTTTTCAAACTCATCCCTAAGAATACTAAATCCTTTATCATCCTCGCCTACTTCATTTTCTACTTCAGCATTTAGGCTACACGGTCTATTCCTACTCTCATATAAGTCTTCAACGTATTCTTTCCACCTTCCTATGACCTCATTTCTATCGCTGACTACCTTCCTATTCTTATTTTCTACTGCCATCATAATACCCTCTTGATAAATGTAAGAATTCTTTATATTGGAGACGAGAAATTTCAAAATTAATCTCAATTAGAAACGAAGCAATACATGTTTAGTTTTTCCGAAAATTCTGTTCTAAGATGAGAATGGAGGATAGTGTATACCTATTAAAATTTCTGCATTTGCTTACGTTTCAGGTGTGAAATTTGGCTTTGATTTCTTAACTACAAATAATTGAACGTATGTTTCCGGAAATTCCCCTCTTAAAGATGGAGAAAAGAGACGATTTCTATAATATTAAAATATACCACTATTTATTCAGAAAATATCATGAAAGGTGAAATTCGCTTAAATTCGTAATGTGAAATTTCGTAAACCAACTCTGAACTAAAAACAATGGAATACGTATTTCAGAGTTTTCAAAATTCTCCTTTTAAGCAGAACGAGGGAGGAAATAATTTACTTATTTCTCGACATTCAAATCGGCGTTCGCTGTCTCATCATCATAGAATGTTCGAGGAGAATTACTGAACACATTTAGAACTACTGAGCATGGTTTCATCATATCGCTTTCACTGAAATGCGTATCCTAAGGGGAGGGGTCAAGGTCTAAAATATTTGCTAAAAATACAGTATCTTTCAAATCTCTCATGTATAAAGATGAAATTTAATATAAAAACCAAGTGGACACGCAAACCAGCATTCTAGGAAATTCCACTTCCGTCTCATCTCATGAAAAATGATTGAGAATTTTAGAACATAGTTAGCACTTGGCTGAAGCCATTTCTTAACCATGTCAGTTTCATTAAAATTCGTATCCTAAGAGGGTGGAGGAGTTAATATATATGGCGAAAATTAAATATTTTCCAAGCCAAGGAGATGGAACTTTGTATATAACTTTTTACTTAACGAGATCATCATGTGGACATGCCCCAGCGTTTTCGAAAATTCTGCTTCCAAAAAAGGTTACAGTGTGGCAAAGTGTTTGAAACGTCTGAAATGAATTTTTAAACATATTTAGCATGTGGGACATTTCTATTTTATCAACTCACTTCGAAATAAAAGAATCGTAAAAGCAGAAGAGAATTTATATTTCTTGAAAAGAATAAATACTGTATCGTATGAAACACATTTTTGAACATGGTCGAACTAGGGGTTTTATTTCACTTTTGTTCAAATAAGTTACGTAATGGGGAAAGAGTGATCAAATATAAATTCCAAATATTTCCCATAAACCTATTCTACCCGTACGAAGAACGGGCTTGCATATAATAATAGTAAATAATAGTAGCCATATTCTCACAAATTTATATTTATTTCCAGCAAGATTCCTGCATAGCATTGTAATGCAGTGGAATATTATATTTTACCAGTTTTGTCAATGAAACCACAGTTCTTACAGAATAGTTATTTCGTGTTTAAATATTTAATTTAGTGTTTTTTACAACATTCGTAATATTTGTAATTTTAAATTTAGATCTGTCAGAGACTCGCGCCCATAGATTAGGAGCCACTGCTCTAAGGTCTACCTAGAAACTTTGAATTTACACCTACATAGGATTTGTGACGTGGGGTACCAGTAAGAAGATTTTGAAAATTCACGAAAAGAGGAGGAATTGTGGTGAGAGTTACTTTAATAAGATACCCTCATCTCCGAAACGTATAGGACTGTGAACTTAAAATTTGGTATTTGGATTTCCAATTTAAAATAATTTAACACATGTTTCACCATTTCTTTTATATCTTAGTAATAAAGGAGAAGGAAAAGGTGAGAATAGGAATTATTACTCATATAATAGCATATCGGTATCTCAGAATCTCTGAAAGTTACAAACATGAAATTTGGCTTTAGGACTTCTCATTTAAAACAAAATCACTTAAAGACAGTAAACAGGACCACCCAATATTTTTCAATTAAAATTGAAACCAGAAGTTGTAGTAGATATCTACCACTTAGTGTTATTTACTAGTGATTATAGTGGAGATGGAATATATTCTAGGGGCGCTTAATCGAATACAAAAACCGTGCCTATCTATTGCCGTTTGTCATATACAGTCTTGTTCAAGAAAACTTTGCCATTCATCTCTCTTTGAAAAAGCCTGTGGTCTTACCTATAGTTAGAATTAAATCAAATAAATGTGAATTTTGTTTGGTCGATTAAGAAGTTTATTTAGAGCCACAGCATTATAATTTCCTTTTGCGGTTGCAAGAATATCATCTTTCATAGCAGGGAGAGTGGTCAAGATTTCTTGAACAAGACTGTACAACGATGAACGTTAAAACCGGAAGTGGTTGATTTCTAATAATTACGTTTGATTACAGGGTAAAAGAAGAGATGGTATTTTAAGAACGCTACCTATTTTAAGAACGCTCATTTAAAAAAAAAACTCTTCTCGCTGTCTCTTATAGGTCATGTTCTATGAATATTACATTGAACCTGGAAGTCCTACTGGATTACTAGGGTGTCTATCGGTCACGAAAATGATTAAAGAAAGTCACGAAATCAGAAAATGGTCATGAAAGTCAAGAAATTTTGCTTTTGGGTCACGATTCATTTTATCTGTACAAATATAAGTACATACTTGTAAATGTTGTTCTATAAAGTGTCAAAATTCACCACCAAAAACGCATATAGTTCTAGACGCTACCAAATCACAAGTAAAGGACGCTTCTATCACGTGCGTGAAAATTGGCCCAAGTCGCACTAAAATTCGCTTTTGAGAATGTTAATAAATTTAATGGTTTGTTAAAGAAAAGGTCATGAAATTTCATTTTGGAATTTTAGTAGACACCCTGTAATTTCTGATTTTATTAGAGTGTTATGGAAAGACAAAATGTATTCTTGGGATGCTCCGTCGATTGTCGAAAACAGCTTCTCGCTATCTATTACAGCTTTTGCTCCACAGTAATGAAAAGTAAACCGAAAATGTTGATTTCTACCGCTTCTAGTTTTATCAAAGTGTTAAGGATAGAAATGAAAGGTGTTCTTGGAATCTTTTAGTCGATTTCCCAAAACTGCTTCTCTTTATATATTACAGTTTTTCCCCATTCAATGTTAAAGCTTTAACTTGTTTATTTCTCCCACTTTCTATTTCAATACAGTATTAAGGATGGAGTTGAAAGGTATTCTTGGCATGCTAAATCGACTGCCGGAAACCATTTCTTGCTATCTATTACCCTTTTTGTTTTACAGGATCAACGTCAAAAGCAAAAATGGTTGATTTCTACCACTCCTGGTTTCTGATCCACAACCTCCTGGTTTATGATCCTCTACTAACGAACTCTTTCGAGATAATTACTTTAGCTATCAATTGCAAAAAACAGAAGTCAAATTCAGTTTCGTTCAAGAGTTCCGTGCGGAGTAACGGACGGAGTAACTAACTGTACAATATTATTATAAATCTTACTCTGTAATCCCAATAATTAGATACATATTTCAGCGTTTTTGATTGTGATCTAGAAAGAAAGAAAAGGGTTTGGAAGAGAATAAAGGTGGATATTATAATTATTATTTTACTAAGATGTTTATATCTCGGGATCCCATAAAGTTGAAGACATGAAACGTGGTATTTGAACTGAAATTGGTATGCTTCCTGATATATAAAGTGCAAGGCAGGGAGGGCGCTAAGGGTGGGCGGGGGTGGGCAACCGCCCACCCATCCGCCCACCTCAACAGAACAGGAGTGTCATTAAGGGGGGACAGGAGGGGGAATTGCCCCCCGCAAGATTTTGAAGAATACATATACTTTATCGATTGTCTACTAATATACTAGTGCAAACTGTGAAAGTCTTATGTTGTTGGTGTTCTTGCCCCTTCAAGCGAAGTCTGAAATGACACCCCTACAACAGAAGTAGAATAATGAAGGTGACCAGTGCCGGATTTAGGTTTGATGAGGCCCTAAGCTGTTGAAGATAATGGGGCCAATTTATTTCTAGCATTCTTTTTCAGCGACAAAATTTCGCCTTTTCTGTTTGAATATATGCTATATGGTAATTTATGGACCTAATACATATCTATTAACTAAATACGTTTTCGTGTATATTTCGTTAACTTAACTTACTGTTTTGAATACATTACAGAAAAACTGTAAAATTTGTAAAATTAGCGGTAGTTTAATTTGGTACCAATAAAGTCCCTTGCCGATCTTTCTGCACCAACTATGATCCACGCTCCACGCCATGCTTCTACAATATGTGGAGACCGCATCATTTCTCATTTCAAGTTGTTTCTATTCAGTTGGGTAAAGTTTGAAACGTTTCCAGGGATCCGTGTAAGTAAATACAGTCTAATCATCCAGGGTTGGTAATTACTGCCTGAAGCTCAACTAATCGTGTGAGCTTTTTCGAGGTCAGGTTACTGAAGTAGCTCAAAATGGAATGCAACCCTCGAAGATTACACAAGGTGTAATACGACACAAATTCGCTGGAACCAGAGGCGAACTTAGAAGGTTAAAACTGGAGAAGGGGCAACTAAAACCCGGATTATGATAGATATATCGTGAGTTTACTCTAAACTTTCAAAAATATGTAAGTAATGGCTTCAATTATTTTTGTCACTCAAAAAACTGGGATCGTAGACCTCTCCGGCCCCTGGCTAGATACGTCTCTGGCTGAAAATCATAAAAACATTGTTAAAAAACCTAACAGTTGCACTAAAATTATTATAAGACATATAAATGTAGGTAGCATCTTTTTACTGCGACGTGAAAAGATGTTGGTACCTTGCCTTGCTATGTAGTAACCAGTGGCGTATTTAGGGGGGGCTTCCGGGCTTAAGCCCCCCGAAATCACTTAGTATATAAAGTAAATGAAATATCTTGCATAATTTTCACATTTTCAGGCAAAGCCCCCCCCCCCCGAAAGTTAGCAAAGCCCCTCCCGAAACAAAATCGTAAATACGCCACTGGTAATAACTAGTGCCGATAACCTAATGGATTCTGCCTGTTGCATACTAACTTACACAAGGTAAATTCGGGCAGTTCTGAACGCAACACTACATAAAATACTGTTAATATATACAAACGAACGACTCATATCCCTAGAACGAATGGATGAAATCACTACGATTCGTGCTCCTATTCTTTCCTTTAGTCAGGGGCGGATCCATTCTGAATGTTTAGGGGGGGCAGTCGTTCGAAGTCAATAGGTTTTATTTTACGTTTATAATACAAAGGTGAAAATTCTTTGGATAGGTTTTATTGTTAAAATAAAAACATATTCAATTCTGTTGGGCGATCGCCCCCTGGATCCGCCCCTGCCTTTAGTGATCCATTATTGCACTCTATAGATCACTATATGAGCTCTTCCGTGGCTAAGCGGTTAGCGTACGCACCTTTGGCGTGGGAGACCCGGGTTCGATTCCCGGTGGGAGCTCATGTGGTTCGGATTCCACGTTAATCAGTAGGTCCTGTCTCATGTAGCCTCGCTGCTGAAAGGGACGTTAAACTCAAAATCAACTCAACTCTATAGATCACTAGGAAAATCAGTGCCAAGTTCTGAAAGTTATGAAAATACTTCTGCAAACTACTTTTCATACTTACGTGCAGCGAAATAAAATAGCTATAATTTTGCGATGTAAAGATTATTGCCGCTTAGGGCTGTAATTCCTTTATATTTTACTATTATTTCGCGAGCTTGTCGTTTCATGCCTTCTTCTTAAGCATCCACTGTTACCAGACTCAATTTCTTGTCGAATTCCAAATAGTACAAGAAAGGGTAACACTAGAGTTCTATCCGCATACAAGATAATGTATCACTTATGCTGTGAAGTCTTATCAAAGTAGCTAAGTGTAATGGCTGGAAAACAGGGTCCCAATTACAAATGGGGCTCTGAAACAAAATCCCCATTACAAGCAGAGCTGGAAAACGAGGGTTCCATTATAAGCGGGGCTGGGCAACAGAAATCCCATTGCAGGCGGGTTGGAAAACAGGGCCCTATTACTTGCTTCATGAGAGCTTAATACATAACAGTACAGAACACCGTTGTTGTATGTGCGTTTTATCTTATTTGCTTTTTCTTATTATTTGGAAATGACATTACAGCCACTTTTTCTTTAAAAATTTTGGGGCCCCCAAGAGAGCTATAGCTTGTTTAGCTTATACGCAAATCCGGCACTGAAGGTGACATCCTGTACTTCACAAGCAATAGGTATTACTTTCGATTGTAATGTAATAGGTTCTATGACTCTGTTTAACTCTGCAATGGACAATGATTTTAAGACAGATACTTTTAGTAATATAACACTGGCTTACAGTGGTTTTGGTGCCGGGTGTTTCTTAGCTGATTTGAAGTAGAATTGGGACGCTGAATCCAAATATGGCGTTAGTTTTCCCCTAACAGCTTTAGTATTTGAGATATAGGAATTGCAAGACTGACCTGCTACAACGTTGAAAATTGCATAGGTGCTGTTTTACTGTAAGTGAAAAGAAAACTATGACATTTAAATCTGTTATTTGGAACACTTTGAAAATAATGAAAACCATATAAACACAAACATCAAGTACATAATAACTCTGTAACTACATTTTATAATAGTTTTTATGAATAAAAAATCAAATAATTTGTTCAAAACGATCTATTCAACACTTCGGAAGCTTCGTTTTCGTGACATCCGTGAATGTTTCTTTGCACAGTCTCTTTTTAGGTTCCAGCAGTAATCTGCCATCATATGGGCATCCCATCTTCCTTGGTAGCGGTCCTCCATTGTTTTAATATCTTGGTGAAATCTTTCACCTTGTTCTTCACTCAGACTGCCTACGTTGTCTGGGAAACGGTCCAAATGGCTGTGCAGGTAATGAATTTTGATACTCATATTACATCCAAGTTTTTGGAATGCATTAAGCATCTGGTTCACTAGCTCAACATAGTTATCAGCTTTATTATTGCCAAGGAAATTCTTGATAACTTCTATAAATGAGGTCCAAGCTCTACGTTCAGTCTCATTCATGGACTCCACGAAAGCCGGATCTTTCATGAGTTGTCTTATTTGGGGACCATCAAATATTCCAGCTTTTAATTTTTCTGTGCTGATCTGAGGTAGCTTGTTTCCCATGTAAGCAAAGCACGGCCCGTCCTTATTTAGCGCCTTTACAAACTGCTTCATCAAACCGAGCTTGAGATGTAGAGGTGGCAAAATGATTTTGTCACACTCAACAATAGGCATGTTAATAATATTTTTCTTACTAACAACCATGTCGTCTCTCTGCGGCCACTGTATTTTTGACCAATGGTTTGCTTTGTCTCTGCTATCCCACAGACATAGAAAACAAGGATATTTTGTGTAGCCACTTTGCTGTCCAAGAAGAAAGTTCACCATCTTTAAATCCACACAAATCACCCACTGATGGTCCTGATATTTAATTTTTTCCATAACCAAAGCAATTGCTTCATATTCTTCTTTCAGTCGTGTTGAATGAGCGATTGGAATTGAGCCATATTTATTGCCATTGTGTAGAAGGTCGCATTTTAAACTTCGCTTGGAGCTATCAATAAACAGGCGCCAATCATCTGGATTGTATTCTGGAAGACCCATGTGTTCTAGGAGACCTCTAACATCGTGACAGAATACGAGATTTGTGTCTTCAGTGAAAAATGGTAAAAACTCCTTTTCCCTTGTTCGGTAGAATGTGATTTTAGTTCCTTGTTCTAGTACGTTTTTCTCCTTCAATCTGGAAGCAAGTAATTCAGACGATTCTTTTGAAAGATTAAGGTCCCTAACTAGATCATTTAGCTCATCTTGATTAAACTGTTGAGGAATTGTTGACATTCCCTCATAATCACTGTCACTTCCATCATCCATGTCACAAGAATGTTCACTACGTTCGTTTTCAGTCTCACAAAGCTCTGGCAAGTGGTGAAACGTTGGGATTGGTATTTCATCGGAATGAACAACTGGACGTCTTGCTGAAGGCAGATCAGGATATGTCCACTTGTTCCTGTTATTTCTATTCATACCCGTAACATTTACCAGGCAGAAATAACAGTCATCAACATGGTTTGTGGGTTCCCTCCAAACCATTGGAACACCAAACTTAAGACTTTTTCTTTTTCCAGTTGTCCACTGTCGCAAGTGTTCAGTACACATTTTACACACAATATGTGGAGCCCACGTTTTATCTTGGTCCCCTAGGCGTACACCAAAATATGCATGATATGCTTTTTTTTACAAAGTCACTGATATGTTTTCTATTGTCTTTAAATGTGTACTCACCACATATGTAGCAAAACACATCAGGTTGGTTAACACAACTTCTTCGACTTGAACTCATTTTATGTTCAGGCCACTAACACGGATGTTAAATATAAAGCCTTAGTATACGCGATACAAGTTATGATTTCAGAACAAAACTCACATGTTCCAACATGTCACTCCACCTGCAAGACAACAACTACGATCCACTAGCCAAGTAGAATACCAATGCAATCTAGTGGACGTTCCTGGAACTACTATATGACTAGTTTCCGTTTAGTACCGACAGATAGCAGCACTAATGAGAAAAGAGCGCCGTTCTTCCAAATAGAAATCTCTATAGAGCACAGTAGGATTTATTTGAGTTGCAGAGTTTATAAGATCATATTCAAACTTGTTATTACGAGAATATTTGTATTTCTTTTGCTTATTTTGTATACTATTGCAAGAAGCATGCAGAAATAGTGGTTACATCATTTATAATTTACATATTTATTTTGTATTGTAATATTTCTTCCACATACATTGTAACGTAAATAACACTACTGGTACAGTAGCCTGTATCTACCAAAGTAGAGCTGATAGAAAAAAACTGCTTACATTATTGGATTCAGCGCCCCACACATAGTTAAAATCAGCTCTAAAATTTTAGGCACAGAGAAATTTTTTTTTTCTGTAGGCCTGTGTAATTTTACCAAAAGTCGTGATTAATGAATTGAAGTTTAACACACACGCACAATCGTGCTATTGAAACGCCAGTGTTTGTATGTGCTGCACTGTAAAAAAAAGTGCTTTCTAAAAAGCCAACTAAATAATGGACAGAGCTGGCCAGTAATATCTATTGTCTCATTTTGAGAAAGAGAGGGAGGAGAGTAGTGCTTTGTGTCAAGGGCGCCGATCCTGGGGGCCCAAGGGGGCCCGGGCTCCCCAAAGCCCATGTGCGCCCCCGCATTTTATTTATGAATATACAATATTTGGCATAATTTGAATTCAATTTGTCTTAAAATCCTCATGCATGCCTTCTGCATCTGAATGCCCCCCCAAATTTACAGAGAAATCTGCGACCTTGCTTTGTGTTGGCGCGATAGCTTCTTATAAGAGGGTTCCAACTTGCAATTGTTTACAGCAATGTACCACATGTCTTACCCGTGTGGCATTAAACAGATTTGTAAAAACCCTTATTATAGCATTGTTGAGTTGATCTCTGTTGCGTTCAGAAGTCTTGGCGGTCGGTGCTTGTTCAGCTAATATGTCGAAAAAATTTAGCGATTTCTTCTCAGGCTCGGTGTTCAAAGAAGCGCGATTTTCAATCCGTTGATGTTAGTGATAATCCTTCTTCTTCAATGGGGAAAAACACAAAAAATACAAATACATTTGACAACCAGGATTCGCAATTTGAAGTGTTCGATTTCGAGGAAAGTGAAAATGAACTAGATGTTGGAGAGAGCGAAGACGACAGCATTACTTCTGAAGTTACTCATTTATATTTTTTGTCTCTTGCTTTCTTGTAATAAATACTTCAAAGATAAAAATGTTTGCAGCAGCCTATTTTATCCTTGTTTTACTTTACCTACTTATTGTGTATTTTATGTTATTAACGAAAAGTAGAGTATTATCTGTTAGTCTGCGTTGTTTGAACCTTCTTTTATTTCTATGCATTCATGTGCATTCTTGGAGGGAGAGGAGTTAAAGCAGTTTTGAACTTCTTCGACTACACAGAACACACCGTTATTATTATTTAAAAAGCTGAAAGTAGAGGTAATGTGTGTGCCACGCGGAATTCGATAGGTCGAGAGTAGTATAGGCGTCTGTACGGACCACTTTTTTTTTGGACCACTTTTTCAATGATCAAGTTCAAATTTTACGCGTCTGTACGGACCACTTTTTTTGGACCACTTTTTCAATGATCAAGTTCAAATTTTACGCGTCTGTACGGACCACTTTTTTTGGACCACTTTTTCAATGATATATTTATGAAGCCGCCACTGACCATTACACTTTAACACAGAAGGATACCCCAAAGTGAGATTGAATATGCTTTTATGACATCTAAAATATTACAATGGAATCCTGCACAAAATGTATTTATTGCATCTTAATCTCCAGTTTATAAGCTTTCATTTGACACTTGAATCATGAAAATCCGTTAATAATTAGTTTTAAAAAACTCAATGAGAAGGAATACATACAAAGAATACATACAACTCCGAAATAGGTGATTTGTCACTGATTCATTTGAACGATTTCAGTACCAGCGCAGGACTGGCTAATCCGATTCTCTTTCCTTGTTCTCATATCAACATACATATATACATTAGCCTCTTCCTTCAACAGTACTTCTTGCTAGCACTGGACAGAGGGCGCTCTTGTGACGTCATTCAATCCGTGACGAAGTCTCCTTCGGAGAGAATACGCCATACATGACATCATTCAATCCGTGACGCAGTCTCCTTCGGGGAGAAAACGTAATACATGATGAAATATCCCTCTCTCTTTCCTTCCCATCAACACTCAGTGATAAACTACATGATATGAGACACCATCTATTGAGTAGGTGAGTAACTTCTTAATCATAGCCATCTAGCTGGTAAATATAGCTAAAACATTAAAGTTCAAAAAAAGAAAAAAGTCAGTGTCTCCAACTCAATATATTTTTTCGGAACGTTCCAGGATTTTAATTTTTCAAGATATCGCTTTAAAACATATCGGGATGAATTCACCCCATTACTAATAAATATGATAATTGTTAAACATGAGTTGGCAACACTTGCAGACCCCACCCCCAAATAACGTTATTATTTAATACCTCGGCCCCTAATTAACCGATTTTCAAATTTCAAACGATATTCGACAGAGAAATAAATTTGCCATCTTCCGAATGTATTATGGGTTGCTTACCTCTAAGGATACTATTCAGAATTTGTTATATCTCCCTTGTTTATTAACCGATTTCAAAAATTCAAACGACGTTCGACAGAAAAATAAATTTACCGTCTTCTGAATGTAATGCGGGTTGCATACCTCTAAGGATACTATTGCGAATTTCTTATATCTCGGTTGTTTATTAACCGATTTTTAAAATTCAAACGGCAGTCAATAGACAAATAAATTTCCTATCTATCGAATGTCTTATAAATTGCATAACTTTAAGGATATAATTACAAAAAACTCAAATAAATCTCTTATTTATACATGTATCTTTAAAATTCGAATGACATTCAAAAGTACTGCTCTCCTTATGCATTGTGTATGTTTAAAGATCTGTTTTATGGCTTTATCACCATAAAAACACTTAAAACATACTTAAAACTACAAGTTCGAATACTGATAATGGAATCTTCTGTTAACTTCGTTCTCTATAGGAAACAATGACTTCTTAAACTCTGTCCATTGATCGTAATTCAAGCTCAATAGACAACCGTTAATATCAAATACCACTTGAACTTCGGTTTGCACATTTTTCACAATTACATTAAAGTTATTAGTAAGAATAACCTTTTTTTTGAGGATCCATTTCTAAACACTTCATTTTTTGGTTCTGACAACATATTTTTGTTCATTTTCGTTCATTTTTGGATTTACATACAGAACTCAACAGTTGGATAGTTACCTTTTAGACCAGTGTATTTGATTTTTATTCCATCTTTAGCGATCTCATCAATCTTTTTATCTGTTAAGTGTTTTGTAAATCTAGGTGAAAGAAAAACCTTGAACTTCTCACACTCAGCTAATATGCTCTTCCCAAACTTAGTTTTAATCTTTTCCATTTTCACAATCTTATATTCTGTATTTAATTCTAATTCACTTAATCCAATAACTTCTTTTTGTTCAAGACTTCCAAGCTTGTTTAAAAAATCAACGTGTTTTGCCATCGTATTTATTATATAGAAAATCAACGGTCACTCTTCAATTTTTATCTTCACCAAAAAAAATTAATCATTTTTTATCAATTTCGTTTGATTGAAAAACTTCCATAAAACAATCGTTAATGAAAACAGTTTGAGGGTATCTTTTCGATACCCTTATGCCCGTTGATATTTTGCTAACTAAAACTCTTCTACTACTTTTTCATTCTTGGGATCATATGTAAAGTTCTTTCGTCCAATTAAAATCGCATAACATATAGTATTATCAGCCACAACTTCTGCAAAGTCTACAACAATGTTTATGTTTGTTCTCTCATTTACCGATACATTCTTCCTCTTACTGCAAATAATCACATACATTGGTCTGTTATCTATAAACTCTTTAGGGTCATAGTACATTTCGGTGTTGCCACATGTTATTCTCTTAAATGCAGTATAATCTTCGTACATCTTGAAATAATCCTTGTTAGCAATATCTAAGTTTCTTGATTCTTTTGGAAATACCTCATTCCTCCCATTCTTAAGATAGATATTCTTTACCTTACAATGATCGAACTTACTTGCATCTGCTGTTTGTTTACCATTTCTATCAGTTTGGAACATTACAACTACGAAATCAGGCATATCAAATTGTCTAGAATTAAATTGAGTAGTAACATCAAACTCCAAGAAAGAACCTGCAACAGCCTTTTGAACACATTGATAAGTATGGAATGAAAACAAGATCTTAGGTTCTTTAAGAATATTCAACTTTAACTTGTTTTCATAATTAGATTCGTATTCAACAATAGGCATTCTTATCTCCATACTTTTTATTGTTATTTTTCCATCATGAGGAGCTGCTCCCGATACAGTCCATTTGTACAAGACACCGTTATTGTTGTTAGCTTTTGTAAATGTTATTCTCAATCCACCTTTCCACATAACCTCTTTATAATCACTTAAGAAGCCTGGAATTAATCTTAATGGATACAAAACACTAAAGTCCTTTCTTAGACCAAGTTTATCATCTGTTTCAAATCCTGCTTGTTTTAAATATTCAACTTCTGGCTTGGAAATCTGTAATGTTCCGACAGCTGTAGATGTTATCCCAGGTAGCTCAACCTTATCTATAACAACTCCATGCTTTCTAACCTCAATTTGAGAAAAGAAGAATGGGAAGAAGTTATCTACAAGTTTTATAGTATCATTTGCACCAAATGTTCCTCCAGCTGATGCACCAACAACTTCAAAAGTCATATGACAATCTGCTTTGTGTGGATGTATGAACCCATCACCCACGTCGAAATCAAACTCAATATCTTTGTTAGCTTCATTCAAAATATTAAATGTTCTTGTGTTAGCTTTAAAACTCTGTAACTCGTACCTCTCAACACTATCCATTTATTATAAAGAAAATCTTGAAACAGCGCTTTATGGTAAACACCATCAAGCTATATAAATATTAGCATTGTCGTAAAGTCGACCGAGGAAAAATTTTCAGAAGTTAAGAGCGCCAACTCACCGCTCTTATAATCCCCATCCCAACTTAACCTTAGCATTCATAGCAGTACCAACCCCAAAAGCAGCTAATCGTTCACCAATTGGCGCATCACTACTAAATGCTCTTTTCCATGCTTTAGTTTCCAGTTCCTTATCTGCAATATGTCTCGACTCTGTATCTTTATTGTCTCTGTAGTATATATCGTGTTCTTTACAAGCCTCATCTAATGGGTTAATACCTTCATCACTTCTCTCTAACCTTTCTTGAAGCTTAGTCCCAGGCCTGCAAAATCTAAAACCTGGAATATGTAATTCAAATGGGAGTTTATTAATCAAATCATTTACTAATCCTTTCCCAAGCTTCTCATCATTCCAGAATCGTGGTGGTAACGTATTTAAGATCTTAATCAAATAACCTATGCCTTTTGGATCATTAGGAACGAATTGTGAAAGCTTATTATTAATCATACTCACTATACCTACTTTCTCATTGTAAAAGTTACGATTTCCAGCTTTTTCTTCTCCATCTATAACTATTAACCGATCAACTAACTTTCTCACATCATCCATCCATATATATTCTTTAGGTATCTCTGTATATTGTTTAATTCCTTCACCAGTCCTTTAGGTGTCGTGTTCTTTTTAGGAGTTGGGGGTAAAGTTGGTTTAATATAATTATCCCAAATAGGTTTGATAATATTAATGTACTTTGAACCTCTACTAGATGCTACCTTTTTATCTCGATTATATTTGTGGAAGGCAGCATCTGAGTCTATTATTATTTCCTTGTACTGTTCAAAATCATCATCATCATAATCTTGAATGGTTTTACTAGTATTCGTTGTTAACAATTCCCATAGACCTTCTGTTCCTTTATAAGTTTTACCATTAATTATCAAATCATCACCATTCACTTTAACTTCCAAATTTCCTATCTTATTTATTATTTTTCCATCTTCTTCTACAGTTCTTATTCCAAACACAGTATCATTTCTTTTACTATAATATCTCGTTGCAATCTTACCAAATGACTGTGCTGTTGTTAAAGGTTCTACTCCTTCCACTTTGTCTTTAATTTGTTTTCTCATTTGTTTTATTTCTCCCGTTATAGGCGTATCACTACTACTTGGAGAACTATCATAAGATATCTTTTTTGGTGTTTCTAGTAGACTGGGATCTATTGAAGCCGTCTTATGTGCAACTGGAACAAGTTCAGTTATTAAATTTTTATTTTGTTCTGCTACTTCTTTGATCTCACTTCCTAAGTTTTGAATAGCATCAATTACAGGTTGTTCTTGTGTCTTAAATTTATCGTATATACCTGCTCTTTCTTTCTTCCAAGATTTGAAGCCCTTTATCAAGAACTCCTTTAGCTTAATATTCTTATCAATTTCTTTCTCATCCATTTATTGTATAGCAAACGAACGTCAATGAACGTCAGAGAACGTCAATAAACGTCAAAGAACGTCAAACGTTAGAACGTCAAACGTCAATAAACATCAAACGTTCAAGAAGTGTTTTATCTTGTTCCTATACTTACCATTGTTTACCTTCCTTGTCATATCAATTACTATGAAACCATAATCTTCTTGCCAACATTTTGAACACAACTCTTTAAATTTATCATAAGACATATCTCCCCCAACAAACTCATTATACACATGTTCAAGATTAGTATCATCTTGTCTGAATATGCATAGGAAGTTGACATTATCTCTTATAAGCTGTTTAGGTGCTTTTGAATATGTTTGTGCAAGATAGAAACAGTCTAAATGTCTATGCCTACCTCTTGTAAAGTAATTTCTAACAGTATCTTGATTCTCCAAAATGTAATCGTCACACACAACAACAGAGTATTTTTCACATTCATCAATAGGTACAATAGAATCATTACCGCTTAAGAACGTTGCTATTTGCTTCTTAAACTTTAGTTCTGCCTTTTCAAATCGATCTTTTAACTGCTCATACTTTGGATGATTCATGCTTTTAGAATATATGTAGAAGTAATTATTGTTTAACCAACCTGGCTGTAATAAGAAGTTAAAGAGCAAAAACGTTTTACCAGACCCCGACAAACCTACGATAAGACAACGAACATCATCAGGTATAAGCTCCTCATTTCTTTTCTTAGCTGTTGTTTCTTTTATCATCTCTTTTACATCCCAATTGATAGTTTTCTTACTCATTTATTATAGAGAAAATCAGGGGCCCACCAGCACTGGACTCCTTTCAAACAGTTTGAGGATGAACTGTAGGGTGAGCGTTTTGCTCACCCTTAAGAACATTTTGGACATTCGAATACAGCGGGGCACCTTTTATGATCTTATATCTTTAAGTTGTTCTCTGATCTTAAGCAACGTATCTTTTATATATTGGCTATCCATTTCATCATTCAATGTTATTATCATCTCTAACTGTTCTTTAAATGAGTTAATACAAGTGACAATGGTTTTATACTCGTCTTTTCTTTTGCTTATGTTTAACTTCGAAGACAAACCTGTTATTATAGCACTTCCAGTTGCAAGAGACGTTGTTAATATCGAGTAAATTGTTACAGGTATAAAAATATTAATAAACCCAGTTGTTGCAGAAAGTATAACTGATAACGTGATCAAAGTGTAGTATGCATATTTAACAATTCGTAGTTTTCCCTTTTTTTTCTTTAAACTGCATTCTAACTTTCGAATGACATCTTCTATTAACTTGATTACTTTCTCTCTTGGAATATCTCTAGGTAAATCAAACTCGTTCATTTATTATATAATAAATGGCTAAGGTATTTAAGCTAACGAGTGATACTTCTGTTTTAAAGAAGAAACTCCATTACGAATTAGACAACAAGAGCAACTATTTAAGTATAGGACTAGTTGGGTTTTACAGTACATATCTGACACCAAACATAACAACACAAAAAAACAGTTTCTCATATGGTGATAGACAAGTTTTTATACCAGAACGACAATACAGCTTAAACAGTCTTAATGAATATTTAAAATCTCAATCCATCAACATAACATTATCAGAAGATCATTTAAGAAATAGAGTTAAAATTGAAACTGATAGTAATGATGTTACAATTGGGAGTATAGGCACTGTCCTCGGGTTTAATGTTTTTGAAGTTTTAGAAAAGAACAAAACACATATTGGAAGTAAGTTGCCAAAGTTTCATCCGTTTGATACTATAAATGTTCACTGTAGTATAGCAGATGGCATGTTAGTTAAAGATACAGAATACACACATAGAGAAACAGGAATTTTAGCATCATTCAAAACAGATGCTGAGTTCAAACATAGTATTATTTACGAGCCTACTTATCCATTATTTTTCCCTATATCCAAAGACAAGGTTGACAATTTTGAGATAAGGATAACAGATGAGAATGGTTCCTTAATTGATTTTGGTGGAGCAACAACAACTGTACTTTTACAAACCAAGATTTTCTCTTAGATAAATAGGAAGATGTGTTCTATTAAAGGTTGTATGTTTAGTGTTCCTTATAACGAACTAAAGGATTTAAATATTGATCATGTATTAACAAAGAAACAACCTAACGATAAAGCCAAGAAAATTAAAGAAGGTAAAGGAATGGATTTAACATTAACTACTGCACAAATGAAAAAGATTAAGAAAGAGCATATTGGCGGTTTTATCTTTACAATTCCAGCCATTCTAGCAGCTTTAGGAGCAGTTGGCTCATTAGCAGGTGGTGCAGCAGCGATTACTAAAACTGTACTTGATGCTAAGAAGAATAAACAAGAACTTGAAGAACAAAAAAGACACAATATGGCTATGGAAGAAAAGCAGGGAGCAGGTAAACCAAAGAAGTCAAAAAACTAAAACCATTGACCAAATTCGATATAGAGAGGTTGGCTAAAGAATTAAAGATAAAACGATTTAGAGGTGTATTTATGAGTGATGAACTTCCACAAAAACCCTATGTACATGAGTGTGGTATAGTTAGCCTTGATAAATCAGAAAACATTGGTACTCATTGGATATGCTATTGGAAAGATAACAACATAAAGTACGTGTTCGATTCTTATGGTGGTGTTCCTCCTAAACAACTAGTACAATATCTTGGTACCGAAAACTTCTTTTACAATGACGAACGAATACAAGGCTTTAACTCAGTTATATGTGGTCATCTTTGTGTTAAGGTTTTAAATCTTCTAAATCAAGGGTATTCTTTTAGCGACGTTATGTATATGATTAAAAATGATTAAGTGCTTTTATGGCTTGTATCCGTAAAAGTTTTGCTTTAAGATAAATATGGAAGCTATACACAATAGATTTTTAGATTATTTTGAGAAGCATGAGGATGAACTAGATGTACTAGATAGATATAATTTTTATCAGTATTTTCAGGATGTTAACGAGATAGACTTAAAAGATAAAAACAACGTATACAATGCTATTGATCTATGGAAAAGGTTAATACCGAAATTTTTGTACACGGAAGAAGAGTTGAGAAAGTTACGTCCAATAATTACCTTAACGGACTTGCTGTCAAATTATAGCTCTAGACCATTACAATGCAGTTATTGTGGTAGTAAGTCATTAACAAAAGGTATGAGTAGTTACATTTGTGATGATTGTTCTGTAGAGAGTGGTTGGGTTTACAGTACTTGTGAAGAAACGAAAGCTGCTTGTGTACGAAAACCATGGTATGATACTATAAAAAGATTTAAGTTACAGCTATCTCGATTGCAAGCTTTACAGGATAGAATTATTCCCGAAGAGGTGCTCAAGGTGTTAAATGATGAACTTAGAGATATACCAAGATATTTAATATCAACAAAAGATGTTCTAGAAGTACCAAAGAAAAACAAATACACAAAATATTAGGATGATGCCTATTTAATACACTATCACCTTACCGATCAAAAACCATTAAAATTACAACATATGGAGGAAACACTTATAAACGACTTCGAAAACTTATACAAAACCTTTAAAGAACTGTATCCGAAAAGAGTATTGTTTATTAACTTGAAATGTGTATTGTACCATCTGTTGAAAAAGCACGATGTTCATGTTGATAATGATTTTAAACACTCGCCTAGACAAATAGAGATGTTAAAGAAATGTTTTGAAAAACTAGGATGGACATTTTCTGTATAATAAATGAGTATAGATATATTTGGCAATGTTAAAGATAGAAAAGGTGACGTTGATATTAGCGAAGAAAAATTAAAATTGTTGGAGAATTTAAATGATGTTGTTAGCGTAAGTCAACTTAGGTCAATAGAAGCCCAATTAGAGAACGATAGAAAGCGATCTGAAGATGCATTAGAAACGTTACAAGGCACATACATAAAGAAAGAAGATATTGAAAAGATTAGGATGGATACTACTAGATTGATTATGCAAAAAGAAACCCTGCCTCTACTATATCGATTAAAAGCTAAAAACGTTAAGAAGCCAATCTTTAGAATATTTAATCTCTCTAACGGTTACAAATTTCTCTATAATGGGAAAATAATGCACATGGACTTAAGTTTGGATAAATACTTTCTAGATATATATTTGGGTGATACTTTGGTTAAAGATATACCTTTTGACTTTAAGAAGAACGACATAATTACGATTAAACCAAATAAAAATTCTGCTATGGAAGAAGGACAATTATTGTTTGTTGTAATGTACATAGAGAGAGAGCTTTCCTAAAGACGTTTGCTATATAATAAATATGGGTATCTTTGGTAATGTTAAAATGACATCAGAGTTAGATAATACAGTTGTGAGAAAAGACATTGCTATGTTGAAAGAAGAGCTTAACTTCATCAAACGGAGTTATGTTATAGAGCTTCATAGTCGATTGATATCAGAAAATGTTGAAACTCCGTTCTTTTTAATACATAATCTATCTATCACATACAAATTTCTTTATAAAGGTAGGTTAATGCATATAGAGTCATCTTACAATACGTATTATATAGATCTATATTTAAATGATTCTCTAGTTGAAACTTTTCCATTGCACTTTAATACAAATGATAATTTGGCAATTAGACCTTCTAAAGATTCTGGCCTGAAACATGGTAAATTACTATTGCTTCTTATGCATGTAGAAAGAGAAGACGAAGATAGTGATGATGATGGTGAGAACGTTGATAGCGTAATATTAAACAGCGATAGTTATTGATTTTCTATATAATAAACAGGATGTATTGTGTTAAGTGTAAGAAATCGACAGATACGAAGAAAGATACTATTAGAATTGAACAAACAAAGAATGGACGATATCTAAAGAAAGGTATTTGTTCTGTATGTGGTGTTACTAAAACTCAATTCATTAAAAAGCCTGATTGACTAGAAGAAGGTAAAGGTGTTAGATAAGACATTGTAGAAGAAATTCACAAACCATCTAGAAAAAACTTTGACAGATTAAGTGTAGTTATAAAAGGTATCGATGATCTTTGGCAGGCTGATCTTGTAGAAATGGATAGTGGAGTATTAAAAGGCGTTTCCAAAATCAATAAAGGTTATAAGTATTTGCTAACGATTATAGATGTGTTCTCGAAATATGCGTTTGCTGTTCCTGTTAAAGGTAAGAGTGGGAAGAATGTTACAGAAGCATTCGAATCCATATTAAGAACGAGAAAACCTAGCAACTTACAAACAGATCAAGGTAAAGAGTTTTACAATAAAGAGTTTAAGAAGTTGATGGATGAAAATAAGATTAATCACTACTCAACCTATAGTGGTAAGAAAGCTTCTGTGGTTGAAAGATTTAATCGAACACTTAAACAGAACATGTGGAAAAGGTTCACAACACAAGGGAACTACAAATGGATAGAGATATTACCAACACTAGTTAAAGAGTATAATCATCAAATTCATAGAACAATTGGTTTAAAACCTATAGAAGTTAATAAGAAGAATGAGCAAACAATATTGGAGAAAGTGTATCAAAAAGAATATAAGCATGTTAAGCCCAAATACAAGTTAGGTGATCATGTTCGTATAAGTAAGTCGAAAGGGTTATTTGAGAAAGGATATACACCTAATTGGTCAACAGAAGTATTTGTTATTAGTGAAGTTATTCCATCTAATCCGCTTACATATAGAATTAAAGATTTAGAAGAAGAGGATGTGCAAGGTAGATTTTACGAACCAGAACTATTAAAGACGAAGCATAAAGATGAATACTTGGTGGAAAAGGTGTTGAGAAAGAAAGGTGAAAAAGTATATGTCAAATGGCTAGGGTTTGATGATTCACATAATAGCTGGATAGATAAAAGTAATGTTGTAGTGTAAATATAAATGTTTGTCCTTTATGGTTATTATGCCATAAGAGGATAATTTGAACGAGATAAGGGGAGTAACGAAACGTTACCCCGTAACATATATTTCCAGCGCTTGCATTATAGGAGATGAAATTATCAAAAAAAATAACCGACTCCTCATATACGAGGGATCGCTCCAAGACAAAGTTACATATATTTCCAGCGCTTGTATTCCAGCTGTGGAAATTATCAAAAAATAACCGACTCCTATAATCATAGGGGTCGCTCCAAAACAAAGTTAATAACAAACTAAGTGGGTCCCGATAACGATTTCGAAAATGATTAAATAAACATTTTATATAATAAATATGGGTACTATGGATAGTTCTCTTAGTTTAAATGATATTTGTTACGAGCAGATCAAGGATCAGTATTGGTATGGAATTTTTGGTGACTTTAAACTGATTATAGATAAGAGCACTGGATACTTCAATGCTACTAAGTTGTGTAAGACTGGAGGTAAAAAACTCGAACATTGGCTTGAAAATATACGTTCCAAAAGACGAATGAGGTACTATGACCAGAAAATTAATCATCGGAATTCCGAGGGTTTCAAACAAGCATCATATGAAGTCAAATTAGCAGGTAACAAGATCAATAACACCATATCAGGCACATAGGTTTACAAGAAGATAATACTAGACATCGCCAATTGGTTATCAGATGATTTTTACGACAAGTGCTATGACATTATCGAAAGTTGCTTCCTTCAAGACTTTCAACAATATCGTGACAACAACGAATTACTCAAAATACAAATGCAAAAAATACAACAACAAATGGATTAATTACGTTTGGACAATCAATAACTAGAAAATGAGGTTGAGTATTTTAAAACAATTGCAGCACCGTATACAGAAGATCCAGGAAAGATACATAGGCTATTCATTATCAAGAAAAACCTTAGTAAAGAACAGCTTGAGAATATACTCTTTTACTATGACGAAGAAGAACGAGATCAAAAAGAAAGAATAGAACGATATAAGTATTGGGTTGGAAGAGTACAAACATGCAATTACGAAAGTAGGATTAAACAACTCAAACTTAAGTATCCAAGTATGAGTATTCTGCTTAACGTCGACGATCCAAACTCTATCAACTTATACAACAGAGCTAAAGAAAGATATGATGATAGAATAACTTGGCACGGTTCACATATGAACACAGATTTAAGCGATATAGATCTTGTTGACAGGTTTATTCAGTTAAGAGACATTTAAGTATGAGAAACTAAATATACCATTGCTTTTATGGTTTAAACCATCAAAGTACAATTTAAGTGTTATACATTACCTTCTGCTGCAACAGCGAATGCTACATTCAACATATCACCTAAATTGGGATTATTATGATATTTTCTTATTATAGCTCTCCAATCTACGTAATGTCTAAACGAATATATAAAGTCTATAGATAGGTCTTGATAAGTTGAAATGTTACGCCAATGAACTCTACCTTCGAACTCTGCAATAAATTCTTCTGTTAAATTTTGAGACATTGAAAGCATTTCCCAATCTACTTTGTCAGCGTAATCTCTTATAAACTTTTCTGATAATTGACGAGTTCCAGATATGTACCACCAATTAACTCTATCTGCATGTTCTCGTATAAAAGCCTCAGAGAGTTCGTTTTTGTAAGATATAGCATCTAAATCAACTTTATCTATAAACTCATTAATAAATTCTTCAGATAGCTTTTGGTGATACGATACTTCTTTCAAATCAACTCTATCTGGAAATTCTCTTATAAAGTCTTCTGATAAGTCTTGGCTTCCTGAAATAATCTCCCAATCAACTTTATCAGCTAATTCTCTTATAAAATCTTACGATAAATTTTTCCATAAACATATTTCAATCAAATTAGCTTTCTGCAGATATTTGCGTATGAAGTCTTCTGTAATGTGATCATAGTTATATTCCTCATCATAATCATCATGGCCTATAGATAGCCATTGTTCATCAGTCAGTGAATCTAATATTTCATCTGGCAAGTTCATAACGTTCGCATAGAGAATGTTTTGTGTAAGAAATGAGTTGTTTTCTTTAGTGGCTTTCTTGAACAAATGATCTAACATACCTATGGACACTCTAAAATTTATTTTGTCTTTATCATTATAATCACCAATATCTAAATATTTACATACACAATCAAATATAGGTTTGTTAAGATAATATTTCCTTCGCACTAGTCATGTTTGTTTTTATTCTTAGATTTTTAAATGTATTTCATTTTTGTTGGTTTTCTATATAACAAATATGGAGAAAAATTTTGATTTATTACATGATAGACTTGAACTAATTCATCATGATCTTAAACTCTTACCAACACTACTAGAGAAGCAAATACTGTTAAAGGAAAAAGAGTTATTAGTATTGCAACAAAAAACATCTGATTTGAGTAGTGATGATGAATACAAATATGGTAGTGATGATTATGATTATGATGATAATGATGAGTAAGCTTACAAAAATGATTCAGTTTTAAATGTGTATATGTGACTTTGATGGGTTAATCCCATGAAAGTTCTAGACTAACACAACGAGGAAACATGTAGGCAATGGCAGACGCGTGCAGATGTTTAAACGATGTGTTAGAAAAAATGAAAATGATCTGAAATAACCCGGTGAAGAGTACTAACGAAGATTTTCTACATAATAAATATGATGAATAATTATAATAAGTTTACTGTAATAGAGTTAAGGCGACAATGTAAAGAGAGGGGAATCAGAAGATATTCCCGATTAAGAAAAGCAGAACTGATAGACCTTCTTAAACAACATGACGATGAACAAAGCAGGAGACAGATTAGAAATATATTCCTATTTAAACAAGAAGTGTTCTCTGAAAGCGAAATAGCACAAAATACACCAAAGTTAAAGCGAAAGCATTTGAAAAAGTTATTTCCATTTGATGATGATTTATTTACAAATAAAAAATATTACGAGATCTTAAATGTTAATGAGCCGACATACAATGAAAAATTTAAATCCTATACAACAGATTACAAAATAAAACTGACAAATATAACAGGTGAAACACTTACTGAAACAATACAAATATTACACACAGCAGTAGACGATATGATTGACCAAGCTAAACAAGCTTCCAATTTTAACCCTTAAGTACTATGGACGAGAAGAATCACGTAACTACTATGGAACGGTCTGCCAGACCGCATTGTTGTTTCACTTTTTCTGAACAGTAGTTTCATTGCTTATTTTTTAAAATAATATCCTACATATCTTAGTTGCTTATAGAAAAATAAAACATAGTAATTTCACGTTATAAAAAACCTTTATATTTTTAAAACAATGAGAAAAAGAATATAGTCAAAATTTGCTACAATGCTTTCATTGTTATTCTAAAATTGTAATTGTTGAAATATTCAACTTTTTTCTCCGTTTCTATGTAGTCAAAACAACACTAATTTAAAATGCACTGTTTTTATAGATGCACTAGTAATAAAGAATACAGTAAAAACGGAGAAAAAGACATGGAATTTTAGCTTTTTTAAACTTACAGGAAAGTACTGTTATAGTTGTACTCTTACATTTTTTGTAGTGAAAAGGTAATGAATAAAACTTATTTTTAGTTCTTATATGATGGAGAAAGTAGAGAGAATACGTTTTGCCGGTAAAGAAAGTACCGCACTAACTTTTTTGACAGCATGCACTTTCTTCAGGTAGGCACTTATATCTTCTTTATTCTGTACTGCAAGGAAATCGGTACCCCACACAGTTGACACGAATGAATATCTTTGCTTTCCGCTTACAACTCAGTTGACAGAAAACTATGTTGCCTTTTCAACTCCTTGTGCGCATTGCTGGAAACTCACTTTCAAGCTGTAGTATGCTCTTGACTGAAAAACTCAGCTCACGTGGCATTTCGCCGATGAACAATCTGCGTTCTATGTGAGGCCTAACAAGTCCTTTTGCCAACCTTTTGATAAAATCAAGTCTTGTCATCACTGCGGACTTAGCGTAGACTTGATGCAAGACATACGCATTGACACCACACGCAACATCCACCAGCATAAAGAAAATTGTCAATGGCTATCGTCTTTTGCGACGACTTGATGTGTAATCTGTGCATTTTTTGTCTAGGGTATCCATTTCGCCTTTACTCATGTTATAAAATGTGATTATTTCAGGTCTTTCAGTCTCTGGGTCATTATTTGATGTCTGGCGCAAGACTTGCTAACGGTAAGACAGAAAACTGCTGATAATCAGTAGATAACAAAAGACAACTGAACAGAAAAATACTTACGTAACTACTATAGTACGTCTGTGAGACCGCTCGACCCCTCCAGCGCCGCGCACAGGGGATCAATTATAACACGAACTTCACAATACGTAACCATTTGCTAGACAGGAAGGTAGACGAAAATATCCACTTGTAGTAGTGAGACTGTGGAAAATATAATGATACGAAAAGTCTCAGCGGTCTGAGAGACGGTCCATAGTACTTACGGGTTAAAAAGAATGACAGAATAAGAGTTGTTGTGCACAACGATGCATTTTGGACTAAAGCAATATCAACACCAATAAAAACTGAACTAAATGCTAAAAATGTATTAACACACGTGCAAAGAATTGTAACATCTGACGAAACAATCAATATTGAAGAAACAACATTTAATATTCAAATCATTAACATGCCTAGAGGAAGTAAAACAAACAGACGATTATTAAACCTTGCAGAAGACAAAAAAGCTAAAAGATGTATTACCAAAATCAATAACAATGACAATTTGTGTTGTCCACGTGCAATCATTTCAGCCTTAACGTATAAAACAAATGTAATACTTAATCAAGAGCTAACACCACAAAACATTAAAGATATAAGACGTGGAAGAAAAATACAGACAAAATTAACTGAGAGACTTTGTAATCGTTTACCGAGCTACTGTGAAGACGGTTTTACATTAGACGATATTAAACAATGTGAAGAACTATTAAACATTCAAATTAAAGTTGTATGTGCTGAAAACATGAACGCTATTATTTACTCAGGGCAAGACAAAGAGGTGAATATTTATTTATATAAAAGTGGAAATCATTTTGACGCAATTAACAGCATGCAAGCTTTTATTGGAAGTGTTTATTATTGTGAAAAGTGTGATACAGCATACGATCATAAAGAAAAACACAAATCATGTATACGAATTATACCAATTTGTAATATGTGTAAGCAACCTAAACATCAAGAAGAAGAGATTGATAACATTTATTGTGAAGCTTGTAATCGATTTTGTTATAACCAAACATGTAAATATAGCCATTCAGTTGTTTGTAAAGAAGTTTATAAGTGTAAAGGCTGTAGTAAAATTTTATTAAGATATAAGAAACACAAGTGTGGATATTACTACTGTATCAACTGTAATTGTGTAGCTAAAGAAAACGTTCACAAATGTTACATGCAATACAAACGCCAGAAAGGTTATTGTGATGATGAATGTGTGTGTAATGCTAAAAAAGAATTAACTGTTAAAGATTTGTTTATTATGCTATACAAGACTTATGGTATCGAAGATCGTGGTAAGAAAATTGTTAAAGAAAAAAACATGTACGAAACCATGTCTAAGTGGAGGAAACTTCAAAAGATATATGATGCATGGAACAACAACAAGTTAACAGTAGATGACTTTAAGTATATAATTAAGAACTTTCTAAAGACGAGTATTAAACAAATGAACAGTTGTAATTACACAGAAAAGTATATATGGTTTGATTACGAAGCACAACAAGACACAGGAATTCATAAAGCTAATTATGTAGTTGCTCATGACTTTAAAGGTAGCAAATATTACTTTGAAACAAATGACGATTTTTGTAAGTGGTTAGTTTCAAAAGAACATAGTGGTTACACTTGTATTGCGCATAATGCCAAAGCTTATGATTCGTACTTTGTTCTTCAGTACTGCATTAAGAATGCTTTGAAACCTTACACTATATATAACGGCTCTAAGCTAATGTTACTTGAAATTCCAAAAGCAAACATAAAAATTATTGATAGTATTAACTTTGTAGCACAACCATTATCGAGTTTTCCTAAGACATTTGGTCTAAAAGAATTAAAGAAAGGTTATTTTCCACATTTGTTTAATAAGCCTGAAAATCAAAACTATGTTGGGCCAATACCTAGCGCAAAATACTATGGGATTAGTACCATGAAAAAAGATCAAAGAGAAGCGTTTCTTAAGTGGCATCAAGAAAGAAGAGAAGAAAATTATGTGTTTGACTTTAAAAAAGAGTTAAGAGAGTATTGTGATTCGGATGTAGATATTTTAAGAAGAGGTTGTTTAGAACTAAGAAATCAGTTTTTAGAAATAGCAAACATTGATCCATTTCAATACTTAACAATTGCAAGTGTGTGTATGGGCATTTATAGATCAAAATACATACAAGAAAACACAATTGGTATAATTAAAGAAGAAAAGAAAGAAAAATACTCTAAACAGTCTATTGCATGGTTAAATTCTTTTAAGAACAATAATATTAAACACGCGTTAAACAATGGAGAAGTAACGATATGTGGATCTAAAGTTGATGGTTACGATTATAAAACAAAGACAGTGTATCAATATCACGGTTGTTTCTGGCATGGTTGCAACAAATGTTTTGAGAAGTATACTATCAACAATGTCAATCACGAAACAATGGAAGATCTATATGAGAAAACAAGAAGAAGATCTCAACAAATAAAAGAAGCTGGTTATAATCTTATAGAGATGTGGAAGTGTGATTGGTTAAAAGATAAAAGAGCCAAGCAGTTAATTCAAAAAACTAGTCTTATTGAGAAACTAAAGTTCAGAGATGCATTCTTTGGTGGTAGAACCAATGCTTCAAAATTAAAAGTTACTAATAAGAACATGAAATATATCGATGTGTGCAGCTTGTATCCAACTGTTTTGTTTTATGATCAATTTCCTATTGGACACTCAACAACATTACAGTCTATCTCTCCTGAAAAATACAAGTGTAAAAAGTACTTTGGTTATATACTTTGTAAAGTTCTTCCGCCAAAACAATTGTATCATCCTGTATTACCAGTTAAAGATAACAATATTAATAAGTTGGTGTTTCCCTTATGTAATCAATGTATGATAAATCAAACTAAGACGTGTACACACAGTGACGAACAAAGAATGATAACAGGTACTTGGACAACTATAGAGTTAGATAAAGCTTTAGAGAAAGGTTATGAGTTAATTGAAATTTACGAGATTCAACATTTTCCCAAAACAAGTAACAAACTCTTTAGAGGTTACATTAAATACTTCATGAAAATCAAATTAGAAACATCACCATGGGTAGATGAGTTTCAAACAAAAGATGATTATATTAAAACTATTAAAGACACACTGAATATTGATTTAAATCCTGATCAAATAATGGCAAATCCTGGTAAGAGAGCAGTTGCAAAAATTTGTTTAAATTCGTTATGGGGAAAGTTTGGCCAAAGACAAAACTTAACTCAAACTGAATACATTACAGGTGTTAGAAGATGGTACGAGTTACTTTTAGATGACAAATTAGAAATATCTGAATGTTTGTTTATCAGCGACGAGATGGTTCAAGTTTCATATAAATACAAAGACGTATATGTTAACAATTCTTATTCCACTAATATTCACATTGCAACTTTTACAACAGCACATGCGAGGTTAAGACTTTATGACATGTTGGATAAGTTAGGTGAAGATGTAGCGTATTACGATACTGATTCTATTGTTTATATTGTTAATGGTATAGAAGTAAAGACTGGTAGTAACCTTGGTGAGTGGACAGATGAGTTAGGAAAAGATGTTTATATTATTGAGTGGTATTCAACTGGTCCAAAGAGTTATTACTACAAAACAGATAAAAACAAAACTGTAATGAAAATTAAAGGATTTACTCTTAATTATGAGAACTCTTTGAATCTTAATGGTGAAAACATAAAGAAGGTTGTTAACAAAGAACTAGCGAACATAACTCTTAATTATAATCAAATAACAAGAGACAAGAGAACAAAAAATTTAGTTAACAAACCTGTGACTAAAGAGTTTCAAATGGATTACGACAAAAGAGTTGTTTTAAAGGAAAAAGATAATATCATCAATACTTTACCTTATGGTTATTAGGTTTAAGTTTTAGATTTAGGTTTAGTTTTAGTTAGATTTAAGTCCTTTATGGTTATATATCATAAAGGTCATTATGTTCTGTCTTCTTATGTTCTGTGTGGTTTATGTTCTCCAAAGACAGTGGTCCGTACAGATGCGTAAAATTTGAACTTGATCATTGAAAAAGTGGTCCAAAATAAAAGTGGTCCGTACAGACGCCTATACTACTGTCGAGCATATTGCCACGAACTCCCGCAGAACATCCTAAGTTCTGCATTTCTTCAGTCTTACCAGGTGAATGCTGGAATGGCACCTTCTATAAGGCCAACACAGCTGTTTTCCACATCCCTGTTTCTCCCCTATTTCGGTCTGAGCCTTAGCTAACTGAAGAGTATAAAAATTGAAATTTAATTATTTTCAAAAAATGTCTACATTGCCCAGTTCTCATTTTCGTTGTCCGCCCACCCAGCAACTAGGTCCGCCTCTTTCCGCCCACCCCATCAAGCGTTCCTGGCGCCGTCCCTGGTGCAAGGCCATAGACCGAACAAACACGGTGGCCTGGGAGCAAAGCCCCCAGGTATTTCGACTGAAATTCAGTATACTTGCAGGTATGTGAGGTCCGAGGCCGTAAGCTAGCAAACACTGTTAATTGCAGGTTTGAGATGCAAAGCGTTACACCGAACAAATTTGCGAGTCTGAGGGCAAAGCCTTCAGCAAGACGAAGGCTCGTATTGAATAAACTCTGATGAAGACACTAAGGAGGCTCACACAATATTTTCTTAATTAATGTGTTAGTGGAGGGATTGGATTGGTGACACAATTATATTCTTGGGGTGCTTAATTGATTGCAGAAAACTGCGTCTTGCTACCTACTTCCCTATAGAGGTTGATATCTAGCAGTTCCAGTTTTAGTAGATTGTAAAAGATGGAGATGAAGTGTATTCTTAGTCGATTGTAGAAAACTTGGTTACGGTTTCTGCTCTGCAGTGATCAACGTTAAAACCGGAAAGGGTTGATGTCTACCACCTACGGTTTTAGTATAGGGTTAAGGATGGAGATGAGAACGGATGGTTAATCGATTATGGAAAACAGCGTTTTGTTATCTATTACAGTTTTTCTTCCATAGCAATCAACGTTAAAAACAGGAAATAGTTAATCGCTACTACTTCCTGTTTTACTTGTAGGTTAAGAACAGAGATAATATGCATTCTTAGGACGCTTAATCGATTTTCAGAAACCGCTTCTAGTTTTCTACTAACGTCTTTTGCTCTACAGTGATCAATCTTAAACCAGAAATCGTTGTTTTCTGCCACTTCCACTTCAAGAGTCACCCCCATTAATTTTAAAACATTTTTTCCTACATATTTATGTAACACTTGATTTAATTCCAACTAAACTTGATATGTCTTACAATCTGGAAAGAAATACGCGGGAGGGTAAGGAACCCCCAGCATCCCAGGGAGTGGGGATGGGAAAGCTGACATTTTAAAATAATTTAAGTGATCGATATTCGTGTTGAATCCATAGTTTTCGGGTGAGTTGCTGATATGGATAATGACTCTTTCCATGCCGTTCAAGTTCATCTATGAAGAATCGGGAAGAGTGACATTTTAAAAGTAATCGAAAATGACGGATATTAAAGGCGAATCCATAGTTCTCATTAGTGCTAAGACGAATAGTGGTACTTTTCATACAATTTAAAAAGAAGTTAGAATGCAACTTTTGAATTTAATTATTGTAAACTTATGCACTCAGAAAAACTAGACTATTTGCCATCCAATAATGTAGGTGCGACTGTAGAGTTTTTTTATTATTATTATTTTTAAAGTATACTTTTAAATAGCACCACGACATGGGAGGGAAAGAGATTGAGAAGTTTCTGGCCTTTTCGACATATTCTTAAACGTTTATAAAGATTTTATTAAGATTTTCTTATAATTTTAATTTATGATTGTTTCTTATAATGCAAGTACATACAACTTGTAAGATGTCAATACAACTTAATTTTGAAGAGACTAAGAAATGGTGACGCCATTTCCGGTGTTCTAGTAGCTAGTATGCGCGCCTTTCGTGCACGTAGTTGCACGCTCGATTCCCAGTGAGAGTCTCTTACAAAATTTGGACGATTACTGTGTTTGAGTCTCATCATAATCTTTGAGTCTACGTCTCATATAATCTCGATGCAGAAATGGAATTCTAAACTGAAATAATTATCTAACTCGAAACCGATGAGAGTTCAAAACTCAAGGTTTCGGCAGAGAACTAGCACAAAACTTTGGAATAGAAAAAGTATCAAGTATCCAGTTGGAGGGGGAGGGAAAGGATGGGAACACGGACATAAGACCATAAAACACATTATTGAAATGGCAGTCAGTGATGATTACAGAGGGGGCTCTTGGGCCTAGAGCTTCGAAATTCCCTCTAGGGCATTTCCCGAGCGTGCTCAATCAGAGGTAGCAGAATTTTCACATTACTGTATTCACCCATCGTTTATTCAATCCCCCCGCACTGAAAAATCTGAAACGAACATTGTCTCCTATCGTGCTCAATATGAATTACATGTATTTTTGCCGTACTGCTTTTCACCTATAGTGTAATTAAATTCTTCCAAGAGAAAATCTGTAATCAACACTCAGGCACGTAGCCAGGGGGGTCCGGACTCCCCTTCGAGACCAGAAATGAAAAAAAATAAGGAAGGAAAAAACAAAATGAAATGACAAAAAGAAGGATCAGCGTTAAAAATTAAAAAGGAAACTACGGGAAGCTTTTGCTTACTCTTTCTTATGAGGAGATTTGTATTACTTGCAATATGGTGGCGAGGTAAGCGAGGTATTCTGGAAGAGTCAGAGAATTTGAAAAATCAACAAAAGTTACGGAATTCTCAGAATTCCTGCTACTCGTCAGGGAGATTTCAAGCTTTCGAAAACGTAAGTGCCGTTGTGTAACAGCGTGGACATTTTTAATAACTTTTCGTCATCCCATCCTTGCAGTATCAAATATGTCGTTTCAAGGACAATTTTCTGTTGCTCCTTTAACCTGTCATTTGGAACCGACAGTAGTTGAGGAATAATAAAAACAAAAAGTTCTGTTGAAAGAAAGTTCTGTTAGCATTTGATTCAACAGAGAAAGGAACGCATATATTGTAAAACTAGTTGAATATACACATGTAGGGATGCGCTCGAGTCGAGACATGTCTCGAATCTCGACTCGACTCGACTCGAATTCGAGTCGAGATTCGAGTCGAGACACACTTTGTAAAATTCGAGACGAGTCGAGACAAACGTATTTCTCGACTCGAATTTTCGAGTCGGGACACGAGTCGAGTCGAAACGGCTCTTAAAAATCTCGACTCGACTCGAATGTCTCGAAAATCTTTCTATAATTTTTAATATTATTTTGAAGAAAGTATTCACTCAGAAACAGCCTTGAAACCAATTCCAGCTTTTATTCCTTCAGAAAGGTACAGAACGCATAAAATTAATAGTTAATCTTTAAAGATCAAGATTTAATTTTCAGCTCAATTCAGTTAATTAGAACTAATAGTTAATGTCGTTGTATTTGGTTGTACTGCAAATATAATGATAATAATAATAATAATTGATTATCTAGTTTGTATAAAACTATTATCCGTAGTCTAAATCTATTTTGTATAAAACTATTGCGATAAAGTGAACTTCATAAATTCTCTGAATGAGCAGTTGGTAGTCTATAGTAATTTAGCATAGTTATAATTATTGTGTTTTCGTTCCCATGAACGCAATAGGGTTACGTAACTTCTGGATTATTCGCTTGCCCAACTATTCTGAGGCTTTAATATGTTGCAGCATATCACGAGCTACGGATAATATATAATGTAACATTTGTTGTAAATCACATATTATGATACGAGACTATTTTACATAGTTATCTTATCTAATATAAATAAAATAAAGAGTTTGTTTGTGTGTTTGTCTGTCTGTCTGTGTGCGACCTGGGGACCAGAGGAGTGGACCGAGAGTTCCCAAAGTTTGGTCGCTGGTACCTTAGTCCAGGCCCCAGATCAAGACGAAGGGTTTTTTTAAATTTCGAACCAGGGGGGTCTCGGGGGGGACGTTTACTGGGACCGACCTGGGGACTAGACAAGTTGACCGAGAGTTACCGAATTTTGGTCACGGATACCTTGGTCCAGGTCCCAGTCTAAGGCGAAGCGTTTTTGTCAAAATTGGAACCAGGGGGTCTCAGGGGGGCGTTTAGCGAGACATGTAGTAAAAGTAATCCAAATTGATCGACATTAGTGTCAAATCCATAGTTTTCACGGTCGCTGAGATCAATGGTGACACTTCCATCAGCGATGACTTGCAAATTCAGCTACTACTGTATGCGGGCCCGGTGTCAGCGGGTGAGGAATACCGAGACATGTATTAATAGCCCATATTGATTGATACTAGTGTCAAATCCATAGTTTTCGCGGTCACTGAAATAAATTTTGATACTTCCACAGATGTTGACTTCCAAATACAGCCCCCATGCGAAGAATATTAAGCTAGTATTACAATAAATGGACTGATTGGATGCCAAAAACTAGTACAGATAAGTACCATTCACTTCTATGAATAGGTATTTTTTAAAAGGATTTTTGTAAACACTAAGTTATAAAACAATGAACTACATACAGTAGTTATGGTTTTGGTTCCCAACATAAAAGAAATATGGATTGTTCATGAGATATTGAACTTCAATTTTCACTCCTGGAAAATTTCAATTTTGGAGTTAGGCCACTTGGCATCAAAGCAGTTCACTGTAAGATAAATACATTCCGCACATTAGTAACATAGTTGTTCAGGGGCCTTCGATTTCCATCCTCTCAAATGAAAGCTGAACGATTGCTTGATACATGCTGACTATATAGGAGAAATAGTGTATTAAGGTTTCAAGTTTTGGTGCGTATCCGTATTTACACTCTGATATAACTTTAAGTTCACACTCAAATCGAGCTAATTGTTTAATGCATTTCGAAAGCTTTTGTTTTTATGCAGCTCATTAAGGAAAATCTATTTCATAATCGTAACATTTATGTACTAAGAAACTATGAACGTAAAGTGGACTCGACCTAGCCCCGTGGCCGCTGTGACTCAGTGGCCCAGCTCTCACCCTTGGTGTGTGAGGACTCTGATTCTGTGTGTGTGTGTGAACTCTGCGGCTAGTGTACGCGTCTTTGCCGTGGAAGACTCGGGTTCAATTCCCGGCGCGAGCTCATGTAGTTCGGATTCCACGGTAATCAGTAGGTCTACATTTCATATATCCTCGCTGCTGAAAGAGACGGTAAAGTCAAAATCAACTCAACAATATATATATGTGTATGTGCTTATGTGAATTTCCTCGTGGCTGTATGGTTAACACATACGCCTTGATCGCGGTAGACTCTGGTTCGATTTACAGTGGAAGCTCATGAAGTTGTTACCGGTATCCCACTTTAAACTGTAGATCCATGCCTCATATAACCATAGATATAATATATATGCCTTCGATACACTTATTTTCCGACTTGGAAGTAGACCTGCACGGACCGAATTTTTCGGCCCGAGCCCAACCCAGCCCGAACGTACCTAGGCCCGGCCCAGCCCGGGTCCGAAATATTTTGAAAATTTTCGGCCCGAGCCCGGCCCGGCCCGATCAGTTTTCTAAAATTCTTGGCCTAAGCCCGGCCCGGGCCCGATAAATTTTAAGTTTTTGGCCCGACCCCGGCCCAATAAATTTTTTAAAAAATTAGCTCTAGTCCCAATCTTTCTCAAAATTTAATACTAAATTTGACCTAACTCTCGGAAACATTTTCTAAACTCTGGTTCACAACCTGACGCTTGCCTCCCGAATGGTATCATTGCCTCCTAGAACTTTGCCTGTCATCGAGAGAACAAAAACTCCATTCCTTGTAACAAACATCTAATTTAATTGATTTTTAACATAAAGTGAAGATGGCAATATTGTTTAGCGACAAGCAAAATATTCCCACCCCTTCTTGATATATTTTGAGTTCAGTGAAGGTCAAGGTCAGAGCTCAATTTACCGCATAATGTCTGCAATCCTCTATGGTGAAGAGGAGCCGCTAAGCAACACAAACTGTAAATAGCTATTGCATTCTTTCTTCATAACATTTCACACACACACTTCTTCAACGTTTAGCTTTATTCTAATTATCGTTTAACAAAAGTCAATAATTATTAAAGAACTGCAATTGATCGGTCCCAGCCCGGCCCGACCTGAAGAGAAATCAGTGTCGGCCAGCCCAAGCCCGGCCCGGCCCAAAGAAATAACAGTGTCGGCCCGCCCAAGCCCGGCCCGCGGACCGGGCTTCGGGCCTCAGGCTTGGCCCGGCCCGTGCAGGTCTCTACTTGGAAGCCATCGAAAATTTCCGGACACAGAGTCCCGTAGACCGAAAATGAGAAACATGGGTACAGAGTAAAACAGCCATAGAAATTTAAGCTTTTTAACTTAATCCTTACATATAATGCAACTAGCTTGGCCAAGTTATAATGGAGGAAATGCTATAATTGCAACACTCTGAGAATAGAAAATGTTCGTCAGGTATTACTATCCCCCCCTCTCCTGCAGAATGAAAACCCTGACTAAAACTCAATATATATGTATATATATATAAAACTATTTTGTGTGATGTAACAAACAGTGGCGGATAGAATTCATCTTTCCTTGCAGAGGTCCTTACGAGGGTTCGCTTCCATCTTCCTCTCCCCAAGAACTAAAATAAATTAAAAAATTGCTATTACTTGTTAATCTTGTACAAAGGACGCAATTAAAGTCCCAGTGTAACACCCCTTCACATTTAGATTTTTCCCCTGGAAGAAAACCAGTTATTATTGTTTCTTGATTTCTCAGTCTCACCTACATATACATACGAATAGAATTACAGGATAGGACATATTTAGATTGCTTGCACGTGACATCTAACTATATTTCTCATCAAATGTGTCACAGATGAAAATTCCCGTTTGTACTGCCTCTATTTTCTGGTACATATGTTTCATTTATGTTATGTTGCTAAAATTCGTTAGGAAACAAGTACAGACTGCGCCTGTGTGCCTGACAAAACGAAAATGTACTGGATAATTATTTCTTCACTTTCTTCCAGAAAAAAAGTAACCCATCTCATGTCGGCTAACGAAAGGAGGTAGCGGACCAAAGATAGCCGTTGTTTACCTAAGGTCGTTACACAGCAGGGGTTTCATTTAGTCAGAGGGAAAAGAAAAAATAATTTAAGGTTTCTACATTTGTTTTGAACTGCAATATACTTCTTCCTTTTATTTTAAGAACCATTTCCTTCTCATTTATCTGCATCAGAAAAAAATGCAAAGAATCACTAGAATGTGCCTATTTACCCAAAGTACGTACTAGATCACTAGTTCAATAGTAAAATCACTAAATCTAGTACGAAATCACAAATGTGGCATCCCTGGGTTGGAGCGAAAGTAATGGTTGGAGTAAAAACTAGTCCGTATTTCTACTGCGTTCTGTTGTTGAATTCACAGAAATGTTCAAAAATAAATTCAAGAAGTAAAACACGATCCTACAAAAGACTGTTTACTTGCGCACTGGTTTTTGTATTGTGAACTGAAACTCAAGTGCGCAGTCATGTTGAATACTTCTGTCCCTTTCTACTTTACAACTTGAGGTGGGATGAGGGTCAGGATAGATCTAGAGATATACCGCTAAAGGAAGTGCTTCAGTACAGAGTCGGAAGCGGTATGTATTGTTTATTCTACTTACAACGTTACCCCCCACATAAAATATAAATTCACCCTTTCTCCCTTCCCTTTTTCGAATACAATGAACCGACTCTTTTGCTGAAAAAAGATGCTAAAAGAAAATTGAAACATCTGTGTCTAAACTTTCTTTGAAGCGCAGTCTTTTGTATTTGTAAGGTTTTGCGAGTGTTTTCGAGATAGCCAAATCTTTTACCAAGGACTCCTGCTGCGAACTGACCGTGAGTAAACACCCGATCTCGCTGTGCTCAATTTCTCTCTCACACGTGAAATGGGTTTGTTGTTTCCAAAACAAATAGGAAGTTACCTTGTGCTTTTGCATTTCTGCACGCACACAGGTACCATTGTTGTTTTAATGATCAGAAGAAATATCAAAACCATCCTATATATATGATACGAAACAGCTAACAGAGGGAGGCAAAGATAAAAGTAGGCCTATACCAAGTTTTCCGCGTGGTACCATTACGGAGAATAAATATTTGATAAAGTCACGTAGATGCGCTTAAACCTATTCCATCTGTCCTTATAACTTTTCTGGTCTCATCAATTTCTCAGGAGAATACGTACAACATATGTCCAAGTTCCATATATACTCTTTCTAAACTAATGAGTAAACTCATTAAGAACACAAACTGATATCAATAAACAGGAAAGAAAACAATACTTTATACTTCTATCATTTGGTACTCATCTCTATTAAGCACAGCTTGTTCCTTTTCAAAATAGTTCCTTCGTGTCACAGCTGTGGTTAGTTTTTTTGTGTTAGGATGAAAGAGAGAAATGCAACATTTGCTTCGCGGTGAAGTTATATATATTATTAAGATGAGCGGTGATAAGCGAGGTTTAACAAAGAGTGCCTTTCGGATGCACAATTTAACGGGTAGTTGCAGTCCGTGTTGAGAATCGAACCAAAGCTATGTAAGACATGTTATGACAAATTCAAAAGGTGTGTTGTATCGGTGCAGTACCAGTTTTTCACGTTTTTCAAAATGTTCAAAAACCCAAAGAATAATCTTTAATTTCTGATATTTTAGTCGTCACAAATTACAATTTTATAATGCAGTCAATGTTATAATTACTGGGCAGTTGGGCGTTTAAACTAATGACATCATAATAAAGTCAAAACCATAATTTTGAGTTGAATTGATTGTGAGTTTAACGTCCCGTTCAGCAGCGAGGCTATGTGAGACGTGGACCTACTGATTAACGTGGAATCTGAAACACATGAACTCCCACCGGGAATCAAGCCCAGGTTTCCCACGCCAAAGGCAAGTATGCTAACCGTTAGCCACGAAGGAGCTCCACCATAATTTTAGTGGGCGTTAAGAAATATCTCGCCAGTGCTTTTACAATAAATACAATTTTATAAGTATTAAAGAATAGTGGTAAGAGATTTTATAATAGCTCTTTTATTTATGAGATATGAGTATTTTTAAAAAAAGCAACTAAAGAATAGGTTGGCGGAACCACAAAAGACTTTCTTATAAATACATACGCACCTTACTCACCTTTTATAATTGCCATGCTTACGTTCTCCATAAAAACAGAAATTCTCTTTTACTGATACTTTACACAAGATAATGAAGGGGGTTCAAATTTAATTAAAGGCAAAATACAATACAATAATCCACAAATATTGCCTCAAGTGCGTTTGAAGATTTCTAAACACTAGTGCGAAACCGGGCTCTGCCGTTGCGATCGATTTACAGGTCTTGAGACGAAAGTAAGAAAGGACTTACGCACACAGTAAGTAAAAACAATTAATATGCCAGTAACTTTCCCCCAAATGGGCGTATCTTAAAACTAACCTCACCATTATTTTTCTAATTAAATTCTAGCCCGAAATTATGTATCATATTACCCTATTCCCATTTTGTAAACTTGACCTTAATTCAAAATGGTGGATTTCAAGATGGCTGCCATCAAGGTCATATCTACCATACGACTTCCCCCCAGGACTTATATGTATCCACATGGTTTTTCTTCACTTTTCTTCATTAACGCTCCGTTTACAAAGGGTAGTAAGGGACTTCTGTAGTAATCTCTAATAACCACATCACAACTCTTAAAAGTTAATTAAAAAATAGAAAACATGCACCATGGCAAAAATTTGTCATCACAAGTAATGATGCATACATGCCTTCTATCAGCAAAAAAAGTTTCATTGAAATTGGAGCCGGACATTTGAGTGATGTCCCTTGTGGAATGTGATTGAACGTGACGTCAGAGCACATTGCCCCCTTCCCGGAATTTACGGGAATTAGGTGACCTGAGTGAGCATATGTGATGAGAGCTCTCTCCAGCGACCTATCAAGGATCATTGCGTGTATGCCAAGACGTGTCGCCGTTTTTATCCATGCCAAAAGTCGACATACTGACAATTAGGTAGGTAGTCATGATGGTCTGGCTGATGTGTGCGTATATTTTAACTCGTACATTTTGTCTCGACTCGAATTTCGAGACGTCTCGACTCGAATTCGAGTCGAGTCGAGACAGAGACTGTCGAGTCGAGACACGAGTCGAGACAGAAACATATTTTCGAGTCGATACACGAGTCGAGACACCATTTTCTCGAGACGAGTCGAGACAGGCTTAAATCTCGACTCGACTCGACTCGAATACATCCCTATACACATGCTTCGCACAGGGGCTGTATTTGGAAGTCAACACCTGTGGGAGTATCACCATTGATCTCAGCGACCGCGAAAACTATGGATTTGATACTAATATCGGTCATTTTGGGATATGTTTTACATGCCTCGGTATCCACCCCCCGCTGACTCCCGGCCCGCATACTTGCAAGTCATCGCTAATGGAAGTGTCACCATTGATTTCAGCGACCGCGAAAACTATGGATTTGACACTAATATCGGTCATTTTGGATTACTTTTATATGTCTTGGTATCTCACCCCCCTCCGGTGACCCCCGGCCCGGAGCCGAATAGCGTGAATTTGGAAGTTAATGCGACTGGAGTTTCACCATTGATTTCAGCGACCGCGAAAATAAGAATTCGACATTAATAGCTCAAGTGGTAGAGCGTTGGCTTCGCATTCGGGAGGTCGTGGCTTCTAATCCCGCTGCCTACCACCCTGACTGAAGTTTTCCAGGGTTTCCCTCTGTCCTACAAGGCAAATGCCGGGATGGCACCTACTGAACTGGCCCTGGGCGATACCTCCCCAAATCCTTTCCATTGTTAATGTTCTTGGATATTCAATGCAAAATGGCCTCTGAGCTGTATCTGGTGATTGTTAAATAAATAAATAGTAAAATATCGGTCATTTTCTACTACTTTTACATGTCCCGGTAAACGCTCCCCTGAGACCCCCTGGTTCGAATTTCGACAAAAACGTTTACTCTGGTCTGGAGCCTTGACCAAGGTATTCGTGCCTAAAATTTGGTAACGCTCGGTCAATTTGTCTGGTTCCCAAGCCTGTTCCGGTAAAAAACCACTGAGACCTCACTGCTTCGAAATTTGAAAAAATCGCTGCGTCTTGATGTGGGGCCTGGGCCCTGACCAAAATTTGGTAACTCTCGGTCCACTCGTCTGGTCCCCAGGCCGCACACAGACAGACAGAGACAAACACACAAACAGAAATTTTTATTTTATTTATATTAGAAGATAGTTTACAAGACAGTATTCAGTATGTACTTTTTATAATAATTGAGGTCATAACGAAAGGAAAATTATTTTATTTGAATAAACAGGAGAAGAACGTAAATATTGCAAAATCTTTTTCAATACTTTTTCTATTATTTTGCTCGAAATTTCTTCATAGTTTGTTATTAAAATACTTGCAACATATCCTCATTTTATTGTCCTAACAAACCAATATATGTTGATAGTAAAATAGTTAGATTGATCGAGGTACTGGGTCTTCAGAGTTTCATGTCACTCCCCCTCACCGTTACGAAATGTTGGCTAAACGAACCAATATATGTTCCAGTAAAATAGTTTAGAGTGATCGAGCCCCTCTTATGATGACCACAGTATTTCATGTCACGAACCCCCCCCCCTTCACGAAATCCGGCTACATGCCTGCAACACTGTCAGTAGCTACGTCCTCGACTAATATACATTTACAACGAATTTAAAACCGTATTATAATTCAAAGTACTTATCATATTTTTATCGCCAAACAAGAATATGTAGTTAACTTCTTAAATACTACGCTCCGCAGGAACTCGTTCAGCGCGTGCAACAAGCAAAAACAACATGCTTGGCGTCTCACAAATGACAAAGGACAAAAAAGAAAAGCAAAACCAGCACAGTAGTGCCTTATCGCAGTCAGAGCTCACAACATAGTTTCGGTCGTCACTTACGCCAATAGACCTACAAGCGGTGTACAAGAGTTATACAGTTACCATATACGTTGTGCCACAGTAGCGCTACAGGCGGAATGTGCACGAACTACAAATGAATATGTTTCTTACAAGTATCCATCACTGTTGAACCCTATTTACATTCTTCACATCAATTTTTCTCCCACTTTTTGACCTTGACAGGCAGAAGTACCAGGCTTTCCGAGTTCACAACCATAATTTGTTTGTGTACAGAGTACTTTTCAGTTCTTCGAATGACTCTGCGCGCGAAGAACAGGGGTGATGATCGGGCTACCGAATTCGGCAGTCAGAGACACCCGGTTGCAACTTTAAATGTAAAATACAAATATAGAGCCTTGACAATGCCGTGAGGATGAATATATATATATACACTTTCGCCACACGCATATACATACACAGAAGTCAGTTTCAGTTAAGAGATCCAAAGCGTATACATATATGAATTAGATTTATAGTCTCTCTTATTTCTTTTCCTTCTCCTCACGCCAACACACATATATACATAGAGTCTTACAGCAGTTGCAACATGTTTTCTTTCCTTTTTCAGCCGCTGTTTGGACTTCAGCCAAATGTATCTCACGCCTTTCTCTCTGCTCAGTTTGAGAAAGACTTATTTCTGGCGCGTTTCTTGGCGGAGCATCTTTCTTTCGTTTCTTGATTCACAATCGTTGACCATGAAAATTTCTGATCGGACAACTTCAACTATGCAAATGTCTCGTTACTGTTAGTTGCATGAGAGAGAAATTGTATATAGAAACTTCAGCCAGATGACAGTCAAATTCAATCATTTATAGTAGTCAGAAAAGCGCGTAGGATTACTGCTTTTTCAGGGTTGGAAATTCATATGATTATAATTATCGTTCTTTCATCCAATTGAAAACAAGTAATCACATACATAACAAAGTATATATTTGAACAGCACCTAACGGCTTCTATCTAGCTAAGCATATACGAGGGTAGGTTAATATGTAAAATTTTGATATAAATCTAAATAAGTCGAAAACAAGTAATCGCATACATAACAAAGTATATATATTTGAACAGCACTTGACGAGATGCAACTATATACAGGGATAGTTTTATGGTATTACCATAAAAACACTTATACACTTAAAACATACTTAAAATTACAAGTTCGGATACTGATAATGGAACCTTCTGCTAACCTCGTTCTCAATAGGAAACAATGACTTCTTAAACTCTGTCCACTGATCATAATTCAAGCTGAATAGACAACCGTTAATATCAAAAACTACTTGAACTTCGGTTTGCACATTTTTCAAAATTATATTGAAATTATTAGTAAGAACGAACTTCTTTTGGGGATCCATTCTAATCACTCTATTTTTTACTTCTGACAACATATTTTTGTTCATTTTTATTATTTTTTGGAATTACAAAGCCGATCCTCCCTTGAAATTTACATACAGAAATCAACAGTCGGATAGTTATCATTTAGACTAGTGTATTTGATTTTTATTCCATCTTTAACGATCTCATCAATCGTTTTATCTGTTAAGTGTTTAGTAAATCTAGGGGGAAGAAAAACCTTGAACTCCTCACACTCAGCTAAAATGCTCTTTCCATACTTAGTTTTAATCTTTTCCATTTTCACAATCTTATATTCTGTATTTAATTCTAATTCTCTTAATCCAATAACTTGTTTTTGTTCAAGACTTCCAAGCTTGTTTAAAAGTTCAATATGACTCGCCATCGTATTTATTATATAGAAAATCAATCAACACTTTTCAATTTTTATCTTCACCAAAAAAATTTTAATCATTTTTGTTAATTTCATTTAATGGAAAAACTTCCATAAAACAATCGTTAATGAAAACAGTTTGAGGGTGAACAACTGATAAAGGTCCAGCGCTTGTGGACCTTAGATTCTTGAACCGTAAGGTGAGCAAAACGCTCACCTTTCAAATCTCTATATGTCCCTTGATATTTTGTTAACAATCAAAACTCTTCTACTACTTTCTCATTCTTGGGATCATATGTAAAGTCCTTTCGCCCAATTAAAATCGCATAACATATAGTATCAGCAACCACAGCTTCTGCAAAGTCTACAACAATCTTTATGTTTGTTTTCTCATTTACCGACACATTCTTCCTCTTACTACAATTAATCACATACATTGGTCTGTTATCTATAAACTCTTTAGGGTCATAGTACATTTCGGTATTGCCACACGTTATTCTCTTAAATGCAGTGTAATCTTCGTACATCTTAAAATAATCCTTGTTAGCAATATCTAAGTTTCTTGATTCTTTCGGGAAATACCTCATTCCTCCCATTCTTAAGATAGATATTCTTTACCTTACAATGATCAAACTTACTTGCATCTGTTGTTTGTTTGCCACTTCTATCAGTTTGGAACATTACAACTACGAAATCAGGCAATATTGTCTAGAATTAAATTGAGTAGTAACATCAAAATCCAAGAAAGAACCTACAACAGTCTTTTGAACACATTGATAAGTATGGAATGAAAACATGATTTTGGGTTCTTTAAGAATATTCAACTTTAACTTGTTTTCATAATTAGATTCGTATTCAACAATAGGCATTCTTATCTCCATACTTTTTATTGTTATTTTTCCATCATGAGGAGCTGCTCCCGATACAGTCCATTTGTACAAGACACCGTTATTGTTGTTAGCTTTTGTAAATGTTATTCTCAATCCACCTTTCCACATAACCTCTTTATAATCACTTAAGAAGCCTGGAGTTAATCTTAATGGATACAAAACACTAAAGTCCTTTCTCAGAGCAAGTTTATCATCTGTTTCAAATCCTGCTTGTTTTAGATATTCTACTTCTGGCTTGGAAATCTTTAATGTTCCGACAGCTGTAGATGCTATTCCAGGTAGTTCAATCTTATCTATAACAACACCATGCTTTCTAACCTCAATTTGAGAAAAAGAAGAATGGGAAGAAGTTATCTACAAGTTTTATAGTATCATTTGCACCAAATGTTCCTCCAACTGATGCACCAACAACTTCAAAAGTCATATAACAATCTGCTTTGTGTGGATGTATGAACCCATCGCCCACATTGAAATCGAACTCAATATCTTTGTTAGCTTCATTCAAATTATTAAATGTTCTTGTGTTAGCTTTAAAACTCTGTAACTCGTAACTCTCAACACTATCCATTTATTATAAAGAAAATCTTGAAACAATGCTTTATGGTAAACACCATCAAGTTTTGTTAAAGAACTCTAATCCTTGGCCCTTCACATGTGAAGGGTCTGAAAGTCTTGTGAACGTTTCAACTGTTTCCTTCGCATCTTGTAATCTTTTCCAGTTAAATAGATCCTTTCCCCATCTTTGCAAAGTTTAGTTGCGTTCATGAATCCGTTGCGGTAGTCGTCGCTCTTAATCATGATAACGACAAAGTCACCGTAAAGATCCTTGTGGAACTCTATGCCGTTCTTTGACTTGATGAATTGAAACGCTGTGTCTGTGATGTCTATGGCTGTGATGTCTTTAATAAGTGAGTCCATTGTGACATAATGGTTTTTGGTTTTAAGTTTGTTGTTGTGCTCATTTTTGTGATTTCATGGCTTTAACCATCAAGCATTAGACTAAGTGTAAAAACAACACTTTTATGGGGCGTATCCATAAAAGACTCATACATAATAACAATTAAAAACTTATAACCCCCATCCCAACTTAACCTTAGCGTTCATAGCAGTACCAACCCCAAAAGCAGCTAATCGTTCACCAATTGGCGCATCACTACTAAATGCTCTTTTCCATGCTTTAGTTTCTAGTTCCTTATCTGCAATATGTCTTGACTCTGTATCTTTATTGTCTCTGTAGTATATATCATGCTCTTTACAAGCCTCATCTAATGGGTTAATACCTTCATCACTTCTTTCTAATCTTTCTTGGAGCTTAGTCCCATGCCAGCAAAATCTAAAACCAGGAATATGTAATTCAACTGGAAGTGTATTAATCAAATCATTTACTAATCCTTTTCCAAGCTTCTCATCATTGCAGAATCGTGGTGGTAACGTATTTAAGATCTTTATCAAATAACCTATACCTTTTGGATCATTAGGAACAAATTGTGAAAGCTTATTATTAATCATACACACTATACCTACTTTCGCATTGTAAAAGTTATGATTACCAGCCCTTTCTTCTCCATCTATAACTAATAACCGATCAATTAACTTTCTCACATCATCCATCCATATATATTCTTTAGGTATCTCTGTATATTGTTTAATTCCTTCACCAGTCCTTTTAGGTGTCGTGTTCTTTTTAGGAGTTGGAGGTAAAGATGTTTTAATATAATTATCCCAAATATGCTTGATAATATTAATGTACTTAGAACCTCTATTGGATGCTACCTTTTTATCTCGATTATATTTTTGGAAGGCGGCATCTGATTCTTTTATTATTTCCTTGTACTGTTCAAAATCATCATCATCATAATCTTCAATGGTTTTATTAGTATTCGTCGTTAACAATTCCCCTAGACCTTCTGTTCCTTTATATGTTTTATCATTAATTATCAAATCATCACCATTCACTTTAACTTCCAAATTTCCTATCTTATTTATTATTTTTCCATCTTCTTCTACAGTTCTTATTCCAAACACAGTATCATTTCTTTTACTATAATATTTCGTTGTAATCTTACCAAATGACTGTGCTGTTGTTAAAGGTTCTACTCCTTCCCCTTTGTGTTTAATTTGATTTTTCATTTGTTTTATTTCTCACGTTACAGGTGTATCACTACTACTTGGGGAACTATCATAAGTTATCTTTTTAGGTGTTTCTAGTAGACTGGGATCTATTGAAGCCGTCTTATGTGCAACTGGAACAAGTTCAATTATTAGGTTTTTATTTTGTTCTGCTACTTCTTTGATCTCACTTCCTAAGTTTTGAATAGCATCATTTACAGGTTGCTCTTGTGTTTTAAATTTATCATATATACCTGCTGTTTCTTTCTTCCAAGATTTGAAGTCCTTTATCAAGAACTCCTTTAACTTGATATTCTGATTAATTTCTTTCTCATCCATTTATTATATAGCAAAGGAACAAACGTCAATAAACGTCAAACAACGTCAATAAACGTGAAAAACGTCAACAAACGTGAAAAAACGTCAAACGTTAAAACGTAAAACATGAAAAAACATCAAACTTTTAGGAAGTGTTTTATCTTGTTCCTATACTTAACATTGTTTACCTTCCTTGTCATATCAATTACTATAAAACCATAATCTTCTTGCCAACATTTTGAACACATCTCTTTAAATTTATCATAATACATATCTCCCCCAACAAACTCATTATACACATGTTTAAGATTAGTATCATCTTGTCTGAATATGCATAGGAAGTTAATGTTATCTCTTATAAGCTGTTAGGTACTTTTGAATATGTTTGTGCAAGATAGAAACAGTCTAAATGTCTATGCCTACCTCTTGTAAAGTAATTTCTAACAGTATCTTGATTCTCCAAAATGTAATCGTCAAACACAACAACAGAGTATTTTTCACATTCATCAATAGGTACAATAGAATCATTACCGCTTAAGAACGTTGCTATTTGCTTCTTAAACTTTAATTCTGCTTTTTCAAATCGATCTTTTAACTGCTCATACTTTGGCTGATTCATGCTTTTAGAATATATGTAGAAGTAATTATTGTTTAACCAACCTGGCTGTAATAAGAAGTTAAATAACAAATGTTTTACCACACGCCCACGATAAGACAACGAATATCATCAGGTATAACTTCTCCATTTCTTTTCTTAGCTGTTGTTTCTTTTATCATCTCTTTTACATCCCAATTAATAGTTTTCTTACTCATTTATTATAGAGAAAATTGTCTCTTTTATGATTAGAGAGTACAACCCCGGTTCGTTGATGAAGGTTGTATGAGGTTGTTCATTTGGAGGGGTGTCCGGATTACGGACGCCATGCTGTGTTTAAGGACTTGACTTGTATTTACATAGTCTATCTTAAATCTTTAAGTTATTCTCTGATCTTAAGCAACGCATCTTTTATATATTCACTATCCATTTCACCATTTAATGTTATTATCATCTCTAACTGTTCTTTAAATGAGTTAATACAAGTGACAATGGTTTTATATTCGTCTTTTCTTTTGCTTATGTTTAACTTAGATGACAAACCTGTTATTATAGCACTTCCAGTTGCAAGAGACGTTGTTAATATCGATTAAATTGTTACAGGTATAAAAATATTAATAAACCCAGTTGTTGCAGAAAGTATAACCGACAACGTGATCAAAGTGTAGTATGCATATTTAACAATTCGTAGTTTTCTCTTTTTCTTCTTTAAACTGTATTCTAACTTTTGAATGACATCTTCTATTAACTTGATTACTTTCTCTCTCGGAATATCTCTAGGTAAATCAAACTCATTCATTTATTATATAATAAATGGCTAACAAGCAAGGTCCACAACGAGGCACACTCAGATCCGACTCAAACTTCGCCCAGAGGACACATAATGGAAAAGAAGAAAAAATGCCAAATTGGAGCTGCCCAATGCCAGAAGCACCGGAGTTAAGCTCCCCAACATAACGCACCACGCGACAATATGATCTAAGGTAATCGTCGCAAGATACTCGTTTATGTCGAAAACGGAAAGGGCGAGAAGCACCGGGATGATATCAAAAAGATACCTGATATGTTGTAACAATGTTTTGGCGGCCATCTTGAAAGCCACGATCTTGGATATAGCGTAAGGTATTGAAATGAGAAGTGGGAAGTGTGATATATCAATGTAAGGTAAAATGCAAAATGAAAATCAATGATCGCGAAAAACATATGTCTAATGGTGAGGACGTGATGAAATGTAGAAGAAAAAATGAATTTTTTTAGTTTTACGTCCCGCGGTTATGCCGACCAGGCTAAAGGAGACGGTGATTATGAGAAATGAATGAAATGTTGGAATGATGAAAGTGTAGAAGACTCGGGTAAAACAAACGTGTATGCGAAGGACAGAAGACGCCACGGCATTGGGTAACATGCCACGGCAATGGTACGCGACAAGTAAACGTAACAGTGTCTGTACATGGAAGTGTCTCCGCATTGGCGCATTATGTCTTTCAAGGATATTGGGATCCGGCTTGGTACAGTAAAAACCACAGTTGCACCCGCGATACGAGCGTTCGTTTGAAGACTACAGGAACTACAAAGGGCTATCTATTGTGAAACAGCATGAAGGCAGCTCGATCGGGAGAGTAGGTAATATAATATTGGATTGGTTCCAAAAGCAGGACCTACCTGGGAGCGAAACTCACTCCTGGGCAACGTTTTGTACGTTTCTTATTCACTTTTCCTGCTGTTTCGTGAGAACAAATGACATTTCGGCCTACGTTTGTTTAAACAACAGTATTTGAAACAAACTTTGCATGGGTGATAAGGCCCAGCCATGTTCTAGCTGACATTTCTTTACGAATGTTTCTTTTCTTTTGCGCAATGTGCTACACTGTTTTTCGACGGGAGACGCGGTGACTCTGTGGTAGAGCGTCCACCTCTGTTGCTTGGGGTCCCTGGTTCGATCCCAGCTCGCGCCGTGTGGACTTTGTGGTGGACAAACACCGTGCTCGTGGGTTTTCTCGGGGTTCTCCCGTTTCCTCCCACTTTCTTCATTCCACCATTTCACTCATCTCTCATCATTACTGTCTCCTTTAGCCTAACCGGCATAACCGTGGGACGTAAAGCTCAAAGATTTCATTTCATTTTTTATTTTTCGACGGTCCCAAACAGAATCACAATATCAGTGAAAGGCAGCACTGCGGAGTCGAGTTCCATGAGTAGTTGCAATCTCCCACGAGAGGGCTAATTTACCACACAGTGAGACCACTCGAATTGTGTTTACGGGTTTCACTGGCACAGATGGAACGAAGTGAGCGTGACAGCAGGTGCTAGCCCGTGAGAAGTAATAGTGTGTTTGTGGCATACGCGAGTCAAAACGCGCAATATTCTGTATAGTGAATGTGTCCGCACTATTGTTCATCTAAAAACGGCAGTGTAGACCTGCAATATGAACCCTCTCAATGTGGTGTTAGTTATGCAAAGGGAGATTTCAAAACAAGGGTACGTTCAATCGACAGAACCGACAGTGGCGGAACGAAAAGCAGCTGCACACTTGCTGGGGTTTTTGAACAACTACGATATAACAGAAGTAAATGTGGATGAGACTCTCGACATTGATGAATACGAACCCGGTCCGGCCCAAACAGGTGAAGAGGATGCCGCGGATAGTGGTGACAGCACGCTGCCTTGGAGTGATTCTTCGCCCGAACCACAGGCAACACCGTTCTCGTCCGACAGTGACTATGAGCCGAATGGAAACGAAGGTAATACAAAATATTATACGCTAGAGAACAAAGTTAACATGTTACACTACTGGCTTGACGTAAAAGGCAAAGGGCGTCAAACATTCGCACATCGTTCATATCGCTCGATGAAACACAGATTCCGCAACTGTCCCTTGGTGAGAACACTGTTTAAATGGAAAGAACAACGCGACAAAGGCTTATTGAAAACAAAACGCGAAGTGTATCGCGAAATCACAGAACATGTGCTGCAACAATTTATAGCTGCGCGACGTGATAACCGCATTGTCTATGATAGTGATCTTAAATTATGGGCAAAGGAGCAGGCTCTGAAGTGTAGTCTCCGTACATTCAATGCTAGTCACGGATGGATTGGGGCACTCAAACAACAAAACAATATCGTGAGCCGTAAAATCACGTCATATGTCACAATGAAGTATGTACGCGACAAGGAGGATATTGATTTGGTTATTGCTGGGTGGCGTGACGAAACCAAGACCATCATGGAGGAGTTTGAGAATGCAAATATATGGAATGCTGATGAATCCGGTTTTGCGAAAGAGCTGACAAGTGGGCGCATATTAGCCAGAAGAGGATCATCGCACATTCAGGGCTGTGTCCATCTGTGCATGCAACGACAAATACGTACACTGTGGTGCCGTTGTTGTCGAAAGCAGGGGTGGTGGCGGATAAACTCTTTGTCATTCTCCAGGAACCCGTAGCTTTAAGTACTAGGGTTCAGGACAATATGTTCGCCGCGCCAAATTTAGTGGTATTCTGGACGCCTTCTGGTAAAATGACAAGGGAAGCGTATTCGGTTTTCATCAAAGAATGCGTAATACCACAAGTAGCAGCAGATGCTCCCAACACACAAAGCCTTCTGTTGCTAGATTCATATGGACTTCACAAGGACAGAGACACATTTGCAAGGCTACTTCATGAAAGTGGTTTCACCGCCGATCATATTCGCATCCATATTATATTTGAAAAAACTACTTCGCAGTGCCAACTGTATTACTTCCGTATGTATAAACACATGGTACGACGGATTTCGGAGGCATTGCGTGACCATACCAACGTAAACCTTCACCAGCGAGACACCGTCCTTAAGCTGCATTCACTGGTACACAACCAATTTTGTTGTCCACGATTTCATATGGCACACCAATGCGGGCGGAAACTAGCTGGATTAGCAGAGGACGTTGCTTTCCAGTACAACACAACTGACTTTTGTTTCAATCTACGACAGCGTGAATGTTGTAAAGACGAGTGCCCAGAACTTTCTGTGATCAAATGTGCCTCGTGTTTGCGGGAGCTGTGTGTCACCCATTTCTTTACTCACTACCACTACTGCCGAGATTTTCAACAATAGGTACAATCTTATATATCTGTATCTATGTGTATATATATATATATATATATATATATATATATATATATATATATATATATATATATATATATATATATCTGTGTGTGTATGTAGCATTCCAACTCAAATGTATATGTTTCTCTCTCTGTGTGTGTGTTTCTTTGTCGCATCATCCATGTGTTCTGGGTTCCTTTGGCCGTTTCTGTTTCATCGCGTTAACAACGTAACTTCAGCTGTTTTTCCATACTCTGCTCGCATGAATTCCTCTTCACATTAATAACATGCTCGATCCGTTATTAGAGTTTGGGCATTGGTTTCAGTTTCTAATTCTACCCGACATCGATCTTTCACAAGACATCCTTCACGTTTCAATACCTTACGATATATTCACGATAATGGCTTTCAAGATGGCGGCCAAGTCTGTGTTATACCATATCAGGTATCTTGGTATCATCTCGGTGCTTCTCGTCCTTTCCGATTTCGACCTAAAGGGGTATCTTGCGACGTTTACCTTATATTATAAAGTGCGCGGTGCGTTATGTTGGGGAGCATAACTCCAGTGTTTCTGGTATTGGGCAGCTCCAATTTGGCATTTTTTCTTCTTTTCCATTATGTGTCCTCTGGGCGAAGTTTGAGTCGGATCTGAGTGTGCCTCGTTGTAGACCTTGCTTGTAAGGTATTTAAGCTAACGAGTGATACTTCTGTTTTAAAGAAGAAACTCCATTACGAATTAGACAATAGGATCAACTATTTAAGTAAAGGACTAGTTGGGTTTTACAGTACATATCTAACTCCAAACATAACAACAGAAAAAAACAGTTTCTCATATGGTGATAGACAAGTTTTTATACCAGAAGGGCAATACAGCTTAAACAGTCTTAATGAATATTTAAAATCTCAATCCATCAACATAACATTATCAGAAGATCATTTAAGAAATAGAGTTAAAATTGAAACTGATAGTAATGATGTTACAATTGGGAGTATAGGCACTGTCCTCGGGTTTAATGTTTTTGAAGTTTTAGAAAAGAACAAAACACATATTGGAAGTAAGTTGCCAAAGTTTCATCCGTTTGATACTATAAATGTTCACTGTAATATAGCAGATGGCATGTTTGTTAAAGATACAGAATACACACATAGAGAAACAGGAATTATAGCATCATTCAAAACAGATGCTGAGTTCAAACATAGTATTATTTACGAGCCTACTTATCCATTATTTTTCCCTATATCCAAAGACAAGGTTGACAATTTTGAGACAAGGATAACAGATGAGAATGATTCCTTAATTGATTTTGGTGGAGCAACAACAACTGTACTTTTACAAACGAAGATTTTCTCTTAAATAAATAGGAAGATGTGTTCTATTAAAGGTTGTATGTTTAGTGTTCCTTATAACGAACTAAAGGATTTAAATATTGATCATGTATTAACAAAGAAACAACTTAGTGATAAATCTAAGAAAATTAAAGAAGGTAAAGGAATGGATTTAACTTTAACTACTGCACAAATGAAAAAGATTAAGAAAGAGCATATGGGCGGTTTTATTTTTACAATTCCAGCCATTTTAGCAGCTTTAGGAGCAGTTGGCTCATTAGCATTTGGTGCAACAGCGATTACTAAAACTGTATTGGATGCTAAGAAGAATAAACAAGAACTTGAAAAACAAAAGAGACACAATATGGCTATGGAAGAAAAGCAGGGGGCAGGTAAATCAAAGAAGTCAAAAAACTAAAACCATTGACCAACTTCGATATAGAGAGGTTGGTTAAAGAATTAAAGATAAAACGATTTAGAGATGTATTTATGAGTGATGAACTTCCACAAAAACCCTATGTAAATGAGTGTGGTATAGTTAACCTCGATAAATCAGAAAACATTGGTACTCATTGGATATGCTATTGGAAAGATAACAACATAAAGTATGTGTTCGATTCTTATGGTGGTGTTCCTCCTAAACAACTAGTACAATATCTTGGTACCGAAAACTTATTTTACAATGACGAACGAATACAAGACTTTAATTCAGTTATATGTGGTCATCTTTGTGTTAAGGTTTTAAATCTTCTAAATCAAGGGTACTCTTTTAGTGACGTTATGTATATGATTAAAAATGATTAACTGCTTTTATGGTTTGTATCCATTAAAGTTTTTCTTTAAGATAAATATGGAAGCTATACACAATAGATTTTTAGATTATTTTGAGAAGCATGAGGATGAACTAGATGCACTAGATAGATATAATTTTTATCAGTATTTTCAGGATGTTAGTGAGATAGACTTAAAAGATAAAAACAACGTATATGATGTTATTGATTTGTGGAAAATGTTAATACCAAAATTTTTGTACACGGAAGAAGAGTTGGAAAAGTTACGCCCAATAATTACGCAAAAGGAATTGTTGTCAAATTATAGCTCTAGGCCATTACAATGCAGTAATTTTGGTAGTAAGTCATTAACAAAAGGTATGAGTAGATACATTTGTGATGATTGTTCTGTAGAGAGTGGTTGGGTTTACAGTACTTGTGAAGAAATGAAAGCTGCTTGCGTAAGAAAAAAATGGTATGATACTATAAAAAGATTTAAGTTACAGTTATCTCGTTTGCAAGCTTTACAGGATAGAATTATTTCCGAAGAGGTGTTCAAGGTGTTAAATGATGAATTTGGAGATATGCCTAAACATTTAATATCAACAAAAGATGTTCTAGAAGTACTAAAGAAAAACAAATACACAAAATATTATGATGATGTCTATTTAATACACTATCACCTTACCGATCAAGAACCATTAAGCTTACGACATATGGAAGAAACACTTATAAACGACTTCGAAAACTTATACAAAACCTTTAAAGAACTGTATCCGAAAAGAGTATTGTTTATTAACTTGAAATGTGTATTGTACCATCTGTTGAAAAAGCACGATGTTCATGTTGATATTGATTTTAAACACTCACCTAAACAAATAGAGATATTAAAGATATGTTTTGAAAAATTAAAATGGACATTTTCTGTATAATAAATGAGTATGGATATATTTGGTAATGTTAAAGATAGAAAAGATAATGTTGATATTAGTGAAGAAAAATTAAAATTGTTGGAGAATTTAACTGATGTTGTTAGCGTAAGTCAACTTAGGTTAATAGAAGCCCAATTAGAGAACGATAGAAAACGATTTGAAGATGTATTAGAAACTTACAAGACACATACATCAAGAAAGAAGATATTGAAAAGATTAGGATGGATACTAGTAAATTGGTTATGCAGAAAGAAACTATGCCTCTACTATATCAATTAAAAGCTAAAAACGTTAAGGAGCCAATCTTTAGAATATTTAATCTCTCTAACGGTTACAAATTTCTCTATAATGGGAAAATAATGCACATTGAATTAAGTTTGGATAAATACTTTCTAGATATATATTTGGGTGATACTTTGATTAAAGAGATACCTTTTGACTTTAAGAAGAACGATATAATTACGATTAAACCAAATAAAAATTCTGCTATGGAAGAAAGACAATTATTGTTTGTTGTAATGAACATAGAAAGAGAGCTTTCCTAAAGACGTTTGTTATATAATAAATATGGATATCTTTGGTAATGTTAAAGTGACATCAGAGTTAGATAATACAGCTGTGAGAGAAAGATATTGCTATGTTAAAAGAAGAGCTTAACTTCATCAAACGGAATCATGGTATAGAGCTTCCAGGTCGATTGATATCAGAAAATGTTGAAAATCCGTTCTTTTTAATACATAATCTATCTACCGCATACAACTCTGTATGTGGTGTTACTAAAACTCAATTCGTTAAAAAGCCTGATTGACTAGAAGAAGGTAAAGGTGTTAGAGAAGACATTATAGAAGAAATTCACAAACCATCTAGAAAAAACTTTGACAGATTAAGTGTAGTTATAAAAGGTATCGATGATCTTTCGCAAGCTCATCTTGTTGAAATGGATAGTGGAGTATTAAAAGGTGTTTCCAAATTAAATAAAGGTTATAAGTATTTGCTAACGATTATAGATGTGTTCTCGAAATATGCATTTGCTGTTCCTTTTAAAGATAAGAGTGGGAAGAATGTTACAGAAGCATTCGAATCCATATTAAGAACGAGAAAACCTAGTAACTTACAAACTGATCAAGGTAAAGAGTTTTACAATAAAGAGTTTAAGAAGTTAATGGATGAAAATAAGATTAATCATTACTCAACCAGGGTAAGAAAGCCTCTGTTGTTGAGAGATTTTGGAGAAAGTGTATCAAAAAGAATATAAGCGTGTTAAGCCCAAATACAAGTTAGGTGATCATGTTCGTATAAGTAAGTCGAAAGGGTTATTTGAGAAAGGATATACACCTAATTGGTCAACAGAAGTATTTGTTATTAGTGAAGTTATTCCATCTAATCCACCTACATATAGAATTAAAAGATTTAGAAGAAGAGGATGTGCAAGGTAGATTTTACGAACCAGAACTATTAAAGACGAAACATAAAGATGAATACTTGGTGGAAAAGGTGTTGAGAAAGAAAGGTGATAAAGTATATGTTAAATGGCTAGGTTTTGATGATTCACATAATAGTTGGGTAGATAAAAGTAAGTTGTATTGTAAATATAAATGTTTGTCTTTTATGGCTATTATTCCATAAAAGGATAGTATTTTATAATAACAAACTAAGTGGTCGGGATTCCGGCCACTTCAGAAACTCATCTTACACAGTAATGAAACGTAACTCTCATAGCATATATTTCCATGGTCGGTAATCCGGCTGTGGAAATTATTAGAAAAGTAGCAGGTGGTAAAGGAGAAATATGGAATGACAATCGATAATAATGTGTTAGTATTTTGGACACTCGTAGTTTCCAGGTCTTCAAATCTACTCTGAAGATCAAAAAATAACCGACTCCTCATATACGAGGGGTCGCTCTAAGTATCTAGTAAAAGGTGGAGATAAAGAAACAACATCAATCGTCTCAGGAACATACGCTTATTTCAATGCTACTAAGTTGTGTTAGAGTGGTGGTAAGAAGTTTGATCATTGGTTAAAAAACAAACACTCAAAAGAATTAGTAAAATTTTACAATGAAAAGATAAGCGGTCTAGATATAGACCACTTCAAAGAAGCGACGTATGAAGTAAAACTAGCTGGTAACAATTTCAAAAATGATTAAATAAACATTTTTATATAATAAATATGAGTAATATGGATCATTCTCTTACTTTAAACGATATTTGCTATGAACAGATTAAAGACAATTATCGGTATGGTATTTTTGGTGATTTCAAGTTGATTATAGATAAGAACACTGGATACTTCAATGCCACTAAGCTGTGTCAAGACGGTGATAAAGAGTTTAAACATTGGTTAGAAAATAAAGGATCAAAAAAATTATTAGATTACTACAACAAACTTCGAAGTGGTCGGGATTCCGGCCACTTAAGAAACTCATCTTACACAGCAAAACTGGCCGGTAACGAAAATGAAGTTAAAAATCAACATTTTCTATATAATAAATATGAGTATTATGGATAGTTCACTTAGTTTAAACAATATCTGGTATGAACAGATCAAGGACAACTATTGGTATGGTCTGTTTGGTGACTTCAAGTTGATTATAGATAAGAGCACTGGATATTTTAACGCTACTAAACTGTGTCAGAGTGGTGGTAAGAGGTTTGATCACTGGTTAGAAAATAAACAATCAAAAGAGCTAATAAGGTATTATGATGAAAAAAGCGATTCCCAGAATTCTGGGAGTCGCTCTAAGTATCTAGTAAAAGGTGGAGGGGATGCAGAAACAAATGTTATTATCTCCAGAACATATGTCTACAAAAATATATTTCTCTCTATTGCTATTTGGACATCACAAGACTTCTATGACAAGTGCTATGATATTATCGAAGACTACTTTTCTAAAGACTTTAAACGATATAAGAATGATAAAGAACGACTTGAAACAAAGGTACAAGAGATAGAACAAACAATGGAGAGATTGAGAATTCAAAACAAGATCTTAAAAGAAATTGCAGCACCATATGCAGATGATGTTTCAAAAGATAATTGTCTAATCATATATAAGAAGAAAAACCTAATGATCCTTTCCCTTATTACGCAATCAGATGTCAAAAGAGAAGTCTATACAAGCCTCTTAATGAAGCAGAAGAAAAATATCCGAATCACGTAATAATATACGAAAAGTTTAGAGATCCTAACAGTACTAAGCTATTCAACGTAATCCAGCAAGAACTAGATATTCGTAAAGGTAAGGGTAATGAGTTTTGGACATCATTATCAGAAGAAGAATTGATTAACAGTATAGATCGCTTGTATGATAGGTTATTATCTGATAATTAAGGTTATACGTTGAGTTTTGCTAGCTTGGATGTAGGCCAGCTAATTTTTGGTATAATACTCTATAATAATTAAGTCTACAGCTTTTATGATATAATAATCATAAAAGTTAATTAGTTAAATATCAAACCAACCATCTGTTGTAACATCGAATGCTAAATTCAATATACTACCTAAATCGAGATTATTACGGTATTTACTTATTATAACTCTCCAATCTACGTAATGTCTAAACGAATATATAAAGTCTATAGATAGGTCTTGATAAGTTGAAATGTTACGCCAATGAACTCTACCTTCGAACTCCGCAATAAATTCTTCTGTTAAATTTTGAGACATTGAAATCATTTCCCAATCTACTTTGTCAGCGTAATCTCTTATAAAGTTTTCTGATAATTGACGAGTTCCAGATATGTACCACCAATTAACTCTATCTGCATGTTCTCGTATAAAATCCTCAGAGAGTTCGTTTTTGTAAGATATAGCATCTAAATCAACTTTATCTATAAACTCATTAATAAATTCTTCAGATAGCTTTTGGTAATACGATAATTCTTTCAAATCAACTCTATCTGCAAATTCTCTTATAAAGTCTTCTGATAAGTCTTGGCTTCCTGAAATAATCTCCCAATCAACTTTATCGGCTAAGTCTCTTATAAACTCTTCTGATAACTTTTTCCATAAACATATTTCTCTCAAATTAACTTTCTCCTGATATTTGCGTATGAAGTCTTCTGTAATGTAATCATAGTTATATTCCCCCTCATAATCATCATAACCTATAGATAACCATTGTTCATCAGTCAGTGAATCTAATATTTCATCAGACAAGTTCATAACGTTCGCATAGAGAATGTTTTGTGTAAGAAATGAGTTGTTTTCTTTAGTGGCCTTCTTGAACAAATGATCTAACATACCTATGGACACGCTAAAATTTATTTTGTCTTCATCATTATAACCACCAATATCTAAATGTTTACATACACAATCAAATATGGGCTTGTAAGATAATATTTCTTTAGCACTATTCACCTATTCGTTTTTATTCTTAGATTTTTAAATCTATTTCATTTTAGTTGGTTTCTATATAATAAATATGGGGGCACATTTTGATTTATTACATGATAGACTTAAACTAATTCATCATGATTTTAAACTCTTAGCAGCACTACTAGAGAAGCAAATACTGTTGAAGGAAAAGAATTATTAATGATGCAACCAAAAAAATTTGATTTGAGTAGTGCGGATGAATATAAATATGGTAGTGATGATTATGATGATGATGATAAGTTTACAAAAATGATCTAATTTTAATATGCGTATATGTGACTTTGATGGGGTATTCTCATCAAAGCCGTGTTCTAATACAACGCGTAATATGTAGACAATGGCAGGAGTGTACAATGTTAAGCGTTGTATTAGGACAAATGAAAATGAACTGAAATAATCCGGTGAAGATAAAAATTGAAGAGTAATAAAGATTTTCTATATAATAAATAAGATGAGTAATTATAGTAAATTTACTGTAGTAGAGTTAAGACGCCAATGTAAAGAGAGGGGAATCAGAAGATATTAACAGATTAAGAAAAGCAGAACTGATAGACCTTCTTAAACAATATTGCGATGAACAAAGCAGAAGGCAGATTATAAATATATTCCCCTTTAAACAAGAAGTATTTGAAGAACCAAGAATCAAAGTTGAACCACAACCAATCGATGTAAAACGCCAGAATATTGCATTAAAATCAAGATTAGAAACATGGAGATTTACAACAGATTACAAACCACAAGATCCACTTGAACAATATATTACTGCAACATCTAAAGCTATATCAAACAGATTACAAATTAGCTTAAGTAAACATAGTTCACTGAAAGCTAATCTTTATATAAGTTGTACATATAAAAAAGGTGAAGAAACTCAAAACTTCTATTTTAACACTGAAAACCAAGAAATAAATCGATCAAGTAATTTAAAAGAAGAAATAACTAAGACGAAACCAACATTAAGAACAAGAATGGATGAGCTCCAAGCTAGAGGTTCTGGCTGGGCTCTTATAAACATTAACTTTTTACAACTAGCAATCCTCAAATATACACCATATAGAGGATCAACATACATAGAATTACCGAAACAAATTCAAAACAAAAAGGTAGTAATTAATGTAAAGAATGAAGATGAAAAATTTTTCTTATATTAAATTTGTTCTGCACTATACCCAGTTAATAAAGATCCACAACGACCTTCCAAGTACAAGCAAGCCGTCAAATACTTACAAGAAAAATTAAAAAATATTCATTTTCCTGTAAAACTATGCGATATTCCAAGAGCTGAAAAATTACTTAACATTTCTATAAATGTTTATGCATATGATAAAGACTATTCAATCTATATACTACATCACACACAAAACAAGCAAGAAAATCATGTCAATTTATTATATATAAAAGAACAAAATGAAGACCAAGTTAAAACACACTATTGTTGGATTAAGGATTTAAGCAGACTAGTATGTACACAATTAACTAAAAAGAGAGCTCGAAAATATTTATGTGATAGATGTTTGTTATACTTTTACTCACAAGACGCTTTAAATAAACATGAGCAAGATTGTTCGTTAAATGAGCCAGTAAAAATAATAATGCCTGAAGAAGGTAAATATGTTGAATTTAAAAACTACCAATACATAATGGAAATGCCATTTGTGATTTACGCTGATTTTGAATGTTTGCAACATAAAGTTATGGGTTGTAAAGAACGTTATCCGGATAACGAGCCATATACCAAAAAATATCAACAGCACAAACCATCTGGATTCTGTTACTATATTGTAAAAAGTGATGGAAGTAAAACTAATCCGGTTGTGTATAGAGGTAAAGATGCAGCAAAAAAGTTCATAAGAATGTTAAAGAAAGAAGCCAAACAAATATCAAACATATATAGTCAAAATAATGAATTACCATTGACACGTAAACAGATAAAAGAGTTCAACCAATCCGAATTCTGTTCTTACTGTAAAGTAAAATATACACCAGAAAATCATAAAGTTAAGCATCACGACCATATAACAGGAAAATTTGTAGCACCACTATGTAATAACTGCAATTTAAAAGTCAAAGTACCAAAGTTTGTACCAGTGATCATACATAATTTGACAGGATATGACTCTCACTTGTTTATAAAAGAGCTTGGATGTAATAAAGAAGAAATACATCTAATACCCAATAACGAGGAAAGATACATATCATTCAGTAAAAGGGTTGGAGCTATTAAACTGAAATTTGTAGATTCATTTAGATTTATGGCTTCTAGTTTAGACAAATTATCATCGAACTTGAAACCCGAGCAAATGATACATACCCAACACTTTTATCCTAATCAAGAACAGTTTCAGCTTGTAATGAGAAAAAATGTTTACCCATATGATTATGTTAACAATTGGGATATGTTTAGAGAAGAAAATTACCGATAAAGGAAGCATTCTTCAACAAGCTTATGAATACACATATAAGTGATGAAGATTATGAACATGCAAAGAAAGTATGGAAAACATTTAACATTAACAATCTCGGACAATACGATGATTTATATTTAAAAACAGATGTATTATTGTTAGCAGATGTGTTTGAGAACTTTAGAGAAACATGTCTTAAAGCTTATGATCTTGATCCAGCTTGGTATATGACAGCACAAGGTTCAGCTTGGGATGCAATGTTAAAGATGACAAATATAAAATTAGAATTGTTGTGGGATTATGATATGGTATTAATGGTAGAGAAAGGTATAAGAGGTGGGATTAGTCAATGTTCAAAAATATATGTGAAAGCAAACAATAAGTATATGGAAGATTACGATAAGAATAAAGAAGATTCTTACTTAATGTATCTAGATGCCAATAACTTGTATGGGTGGGCAATGAGTCAATATCTGCCGTATAAGGGATTCAGATGGTTAAGTGAAGATGAGATAAGAGAAATAGATTTCACAAATATACCTGATGATTCTGATACTGGTTACATATTAGAAGTTGATCTTGGATATCCTAAAGAATTGCATGACTATCACAAAGACTACCCATTAGCACCTCAAAACGTGTGTCCACCTGGTTCAAAACAATCAAAACTCTTAACAACCCTATATGACATAGAAAAATATGTAATTCACTATCGAAACCTAAAGCAATGTCTTTCACTTGGATTAAAACTTAACAACTTCTTAACTTCTATAAGCTCATGAACAATTCAGTTTTTGGAAAGACTATGGAGAATATTAGAAAGAGAGTTAATATCAAACTTGTAAGTGATGAGAAAAAATACGATAAACTTGTAGCAAAACCGAATTATAAGAGTACTACAGTTTTTACGGAAAATTTAGTAGCAGTTCACATGAACAAGGTTAAAGTGCAATTTAACAAACCGATTTATGTTGTAATGTCAATTCTAGATTTGTCAAAATATTTAATGTACGACTTCCATTATAATGTGATGAAGCCAAAATACCAAGACAAAATAGAAGTATGTTATACAGATACTGATAGCTATATATACCATATTCAAACAGAAGATGTGTACGAGGACATGAAAAACTACATTGATTACGTCGATACGAGTGATTACCCTAAAGATAACAAATATAAGATGCCACAAATCAATAAGAAAATACTTGGTAAGATGAAGGATGAGATAAAAGGTACAATCATAGAAGAGTTTGTAGGTTTAAGAAGTAAGATGTACAGTATAAAAGCACCTCAAATAGATTTAACAGATAAAGACTTTAAAGGTAAGTTCGATAAAGAAAAGTGTTGTAAGAAGGCTAAAAGTGTTAAGAAGAGTGTTGTGTATAAAGAACTTTCATTTAACGAATATAAGGACTGTTTGATTAGCCAAAAAGAATATTATAAGAAGATGAATTTGATTAGAAGTTATAAGCACGATTTGTACAGTATAGAAGTAAATAAGCTAGCTTTAAGTTGGGTGGATGATAAGAGATGTGTTTTAAAGAATGGGATAACTACTCTACCATGGGGACACTATAAGATACAAGAGAAATAGTTTTAGATTGTAAGTTTTTAGATGTAAGTTTTTATGATTTAAATGTCATAAAAGCATATTCGATCTCACTTTAACATTGTAGTTATGGGAATACTTTCGCCGTGTAACTTTGAATAATTAGTTGGTTCCTTCTGCGCTTGTCAAAAATATTAGGAGGGGGAAAATGCGCCAGAAATAACCACTCCCTACTACTAGCTTTGAAAGACACTACCGCATAAATCGGCCAATATGAGGATAGTAAAACTAAACTTTTATATAAAACTGATAAGTACATTTCGACACAGAATATCATCCAACATTTATTCACTCTTAGATTTGAATTCCCGAACGAAAGATTGATTATTACGTATGAACACAATAAACGTAGAAGGAGAAAATGAATTCTAGACAGAAATGTTATGTTACTTATCTCGCTCGACGTAATGTAAGCATTCAGAGAAGAGTATTGCATAAATACGCCAATAAATTAAATAACTGTAATAAAAGTCAACTTTAATTTAACACTGCAAAGTAGATTTAGTAATGGAATATCTTCCAACATTTATTCAATGTTCGAATTACACTTCCGAACGAGAGAGCGATGCTTATGTATTATCACAGTTAATGTAGAAAGATAAAATTTTGTTCTAGACAGGAATGTTATGTTTCTTATCTCGCTCAAAGAAATGTTAGCATTGACAGAAGAGTACCGCATAAATATGCCAATAAATTAAATAGGGTTAATAAAACTCAATTCTAATTTAACACTGCAAAGTACATTTAGAAATAGAATATCTTCCAAAATTTATCCACTGTTCTAATTAAACTTCGAACAAGAGAGCGATGCTTATGTATTAAGACAAATTTTAAAGGACAAAATGTATTCTAGACAGAAATGTTATGTTACTTATATCGCTCAAAGAAATGTTAGAATTGAAAATAGACTACCGCATAAATAGGCCAATAAATTAAATAAGGATGATAAAACTAAACTTTCATTTAACAATTTAAAGTACATTTAGAAATAGAATATCTTCCAAAATTTATCCAGTGTTCGAATTAAACTTCCGAACGAGAGAGCGATGCTTATGTATTAACACAATAAATGTAGAAGGAGAAAATATATTCTAACAGATTTGTTATATTACTTATCTCGCTCAAAGAAATGTTAGCATTGAAAGAAGAGTACCGCATAAATGGGACTATAATTTTATAAGGATAGAAAAACTAAACTTTAATTTAACACTTCAATGTACATTTTGAAATAGAATATCTTCCAAAATTTATCCACTGTTCGAATTAAACTTCCAAACGAGAGAGCGATGCTTATGTATTATAACAATAAATGTAGAAGGATACATTTTTTTTCTAGACAGATATGTTATGTTACTTATCTCGCTCAAAGAAATGTTAGCATTGGCTAAAGAGTACCGCATAAATATGAAAATAAATAAAATAATGATAATAAAACTCAATTCTAATTTAACACTGCCAAGTACATTTAGTAATTGAATATCTTCCCACACTTATTAACTGTTCGAATTAAACTCCCGAACGAGAAGGGCGATGCTTACGTATCAATAGTATAAGTTAGCATTCAAAGTAGAGTACCACATAAATACGCAAATAAATTAAATAAGGATAACAAAACTCAATTATAATTTAACATTTCAAAGTACATTTAGAAAGAGAATATCTTCCAACATTTCTTCAGTGTTCGAATTAAACATCCGAGCGAGAGAGCGATGCTTGTGTAATATCACAATAAATGTAGAGGAGAAAATTTTGTTCCAGACAGAACAATTATGTTACTCATCTCGCTCAAAGAAATGTTAGCATTGAAAGAAGAGTACGGCATAAATATGCCAATAAATTAAATAATTATAATAAAACTCAACTTTAATTTAACACACATTTAGAAATAGAAAATCTTCCAACATTTATTCACTGTTCGAATTAAACTTCAAAACAAGAGAGCGATGCTTATGTATCGTGACTTGGAATGAGAGGGAGAAAAATTCTCATACAGGGATGTTATGTTATTTCTCTATCTCAAGAAATGTTACCAATTCAAAGAAGTAAACCTCATAAATAGTCCAATAATTTAAATAAGGAAACAAAAAAATACACTTTATTTTAAGACTCCAAAGTACATTTCGAAATAGAATATCTTCCAACATTTATTCACTGTACGATTTCAACTCCCGATCGGTTCTTACGTATGAACAAAATAAATGTAGGAGGAGAAACTGTATTCTAGACAGAAATGTTGTTACTTACCTAGCTCAAATTAATGTTAGCACTCAAAGAGGTGTACCGCATAATTGCGCCAATAAATTAGATAAGGATAATAAAACTAAACTTTAATTTAACACAGCAAAGTTCATTTAGAAATAGAATGTCTTCCAACATTTATTCACTGCTCGAATTAAACTTCCGAACGAGAGAGCGATGTTTATGTATTAACACAATAAATGTAGAAGGAGAAAATATATTCTAGACAGAAATGTGATGTTACTTATATCGCTCAAAGAAATGCTAGGATTGAAAATAGACTACCGCATAAATAAGCCGATAAATTAAATAAGGATAATAAAACTAAAGTTTAATTTAACACTTTAAACTACATTTAGAAATAGAATTTCTTACAAAATTTATTCACTAATCGAATTAAACTACCGAACGAGAGAGCGAAGTTTACGTATTATCAAAATAAATGTAAAGGAGGAAAAATTTATTCTAGGCAGAAATGTTATGTTACTTATCTCGCTCGACGTAATGCGAGCATTCAAAGAAAAATACTGCATAAATACGCCAATAAATTAATTAACAATAATAAAACTCAATTTTAATTTAACACTGCAAAGTACATTTAGTAATGGAATTACTTCCAACATTTATTCACTGTTTGAATTAAACTTCCGAACGCGAGAGCTATGCTTATGTATTATCACAATAAATGTAGAAGGATACATTTTTTTCTAGACAGAAATATTATGTTACTTATCTCGCTCAAAGAAATGTTAGCATTGGCTGAAGAGTACCGCATAAATATGCCAATAAATTAAGTAGGGATAATAAAACTAAATTCTAATTTAACAATGCCAAGTACATTTAGTAATGTAATATCTTCCAACATTCATTCACTGTTCGAATTAAACTCCCGAACGAGAGAGCGATGCTTACGTATCAACAGTATAAGTTAGCATTCAAAGAAGAGCACCGCATAAGTACGCAAATAAATTAAATAAGGAAAATAAAACTCAATTATAATTTAACACATCAAAGTACTTTTAGAAATACAATATCTTCCAACATTTCTTCACTGTTCGAATTAAACATCCGAACGAGAAATCGATGCTTATGTATTATCACAATAAATGTAGATGAGAAAATTTTGTTCTAGACAGAAATGTTATGTTACTCATCTCGCTCAAAGAAATGTTATCATTGAAAAAAGAGTACGGCATAAATATGCCAATAAATTAAATAAGGATAATAAAACTCAACATTAATTTAACTCAGCAAAGTACATTTAGAAATAGAATATCTTCCAACATTTATTCACTGTTCGAATTAAACTTCAGAACAAGAGAGCGATGCTTATGTATCGTGACTTGGAATATAGAGGGAGAAAAATTCTCAGACAGGGATGTTATGTTGTTTCTCTATCTCAAGAAATGTTACCAACTCAAAGAAGTAAACCGCGTAAATAGTCTAATAATTTAAATAAGGAAACAAAAAATACACTTTAATTTAAGACTCCAAAGTACATTTCGAAATAGAATATCTTACAACATTTATTCAATGTTCGACTTAAACATCCGTACGAGAAAGCGATGCTTAGGTACTAACACAACAAATATTGAAGGATAAAATGTATTGTAGACAGAAATTTTATGTTACTTATCTCGCTCAAAGAAATGTTAGCATTAAAAGACACTACAGCATAAATAAGCCAATATAAGGATAGTAAAATTAAACTTTCATATAATACTGATAAGTACATTTCGAAACACAATATCTTCCAACGTTTATTCACTGTTCGATTTCAACTCCCGAACGAGAGATCGGTGCTTACGTATGAACAAAATAAATGTAGAAGGATAAACTGTATTCTAGACAGAAATGTTATGTTACTTATCTCGCTCAAATTAATGTTAGCATTCAAAGAAGCGTACCGCATAATTACGCCAATAAATAAAATAAGGATAATAAAATTAACTTTATTTAACACTGCCAAGTTCATTTAGAAATAGAATGTCTTCCGACATTTATTCACTGTTCGAATTAAACTTCCGAACGAGAGAGCGATGTTTATGTATTAAAACAATAAATGTAGAAGGAGAAAATTTATTCTAGACAGAAATGTTATGTTATTTATCTTGATCGACGTAATGTGAGCATTCAAAGAAGAGTACTGCATAAATACGCCAATAAATTAAATAAGAATAAGAAAACTCAACTTTAATTTAACACTGCAAAGTACATTTAGAAACCGAATATCCTCCAACATTTATTCACTGTTGGAATTAAACTTCCGAACGAGAGAGCGATATTTACGTATTATCAAAATAAATGTAGAAGGAGAAAATAATATCTAGACAGAAATGTTATGTTACTTATTTTGCTCAATGAAACGTTAGCATATAAAGAAGAATACTGCATAAATTCGCCAATAAATTAAATAAGAATAATAAAACTCAACTTTAATTTAACACTGCAAAGTACATTTAGTAATGGAATTACTTCCAACATTTATTCACTGTTCGAATTAAACTTCTGAATGGGAGAGCGATGCTTGTATATTATCACAATAAATGTAGAAGGAGAATTTTTTTGTAGAAAGAAACGTTATGTTACTTATCTCGCTCAAAGAAATGTTAGGATTGACAGAAGATTACCGCATAAGTACACCAATTAATTAAATAAGGATAATAAAACTCAATTATAATTTAACACAAAAAAATCCTTTTAGAAAAAGAATATCTTCCAACATTTCTTCACTGTTCGAATTCAACATCCGAACGAGAGAGCGATGCTTATGTGTTATCACAATAAATGTAGAGGAGAAAATTTTGTTCTAGACAGAAATGTTACGTTACTCATCTCGCTCAAAGAAATGTTAGAATTGAAAGAAAAGTACCGCATAAATGCGCCAATAATTACAAAAGGAAACAAAAAATACACTTTAATTTAAGACTCCAAAGTACATTTCGAAATAGAATATCTTACAACATTTATTCACTGTTCGACTTAAAAATCTGTACGAGAGAGCGATGCTTAGGTACTAACACAATAAATTTTGAAGGATAAAATTTATTCTAGATAGAAATGTTATGTTACTTATGTCGCTCCAAGAAATGTTAGCGTTGACAGAAGAGTACCGCATATATGTACCGCCCATAAATTAAATAGGGATATTAAAACTCAATTCTAATTTAACACTGCAAAGTACATTTAGAAATAGAATATCTTCTAAAATATATTCACTTTTCGAATTAAACTTCCGAACAAGAGAGCGATGCTTATGTATTAAGACAATAAATTTTGTAGAATAAAATGTATTCTATACAGAAATATTATGTTAAATATATCGCTCAAAGAAATGTTAAGATTGAAAATAGACTACCGCATAAATAGGCCAATAATTTTAATAAAGATAATAAAACAAAACTTTAATAACGCTCAAAAGTACATTTCGAAATAGAATATCTTCCAATATTTATTCACTGTTCGAATTAAACTTCTGAACGAGATAGCGATGCTTATGTATTAACACAATAAATGTAGAAGGAGAAAATATATACTAAAAGATTTGATATATTATTATCTAGCTCAAAGAAATGTTAGCATTGAAAGAAAAGTACCGCAAAAACAGGCCAATAAATTAAATATGGATAATAAAACTAAACTTTAATTTAACACTGCAAAGTACATTTAGAAATAGAATATCTTCCAACATTTATTCACTGTTCGAATTAAACTTCAGAACAAGAGAGCGATGCTTATGTATCGTTACTTGCAATGTAGAGGGAGAAAAATTCTCAGACAGGGATGTTATGTTGTTTCTTTATCTCAAGAAATGTTACCAATTCAAAGAAGTAAACAGCCTAAATAGTCCAATAATTTAAATAAGGAAACAAAAAATACACTTTAATTTAAGACTCCAAAGTACATTTCGAAATAGAATGTCTTACAACATTTATTCTCTGCTCGACTTAAACATCCGTACGAGAGAGCGATGCTTAGGTACTATCACAATAAATATTTAAGGATAAAATATATTCCAGACAGAAATTTTATGTTACTTATCTCGCTCAAAGAAATGTTAGCATTAAAAGACACTACAGCATAAATATGCCAATATAAGGATAGTAAAATTAAACTTTCATATAATACTGATAAGTACATTTCGAAACACAATATCTTCCAACGTTTATTCACTGTTCGATTTCAACTCCCGAACGAGAGATCGGTGCTTACGTATGAACAAAATAAATGTAGAAGGATAAACTGTATTCTAGAAAGAAATGTTATGTTACTTATCTCGCTCAAATTAATGTTAGCATTCAAAGAAGCGTACCGCATAATTACGCCAATAAATAAAATAAGGATAATAAAATTAACTTTATTTAACACTGCCAAGTTCATTTAGAAATAGAATGTCTTCCGACATTTATTCACTGTTCGAATTAAACTTCCGAACGAGAGAGCGATGTTTATGTATTAAAACAATAAATGTAGAAAGAGAAAATTTATTCTAGACAGAAATGTTATGTTATTTATCTTGGTCGACGTAATGTGAGCATTCAAAGAAGAGTACTGCATAAATACGCCAATAAATTAAATAAGAATAAGAAAACTCAACTTTAATTTAACACTGCAAAGTACATTTAGAAACCGAATATCCTCCAACATTTATTCACTGTTGGAATTAAACTTCCGAACGAGAGAGCGATATTTACGTATTATCAAAATAAATGTAGAAGGAGAAAATAATATCTAGACAGAAATGTTATGTTACTTATTTTGCTCAATGAAACGTTAGCATATAAAGAAGAATACTGCATAAATTCGCCAATAAATTAAATAAGAATAATAAAACTCAACTTTAATTTAACACTGCAAAGTACATTTAGTAATGGAATTACTTCCAACATTTATTCACTGCTCGAATTAAACTTCTGAATGGGAGAGCGATGCTTGTATATTATCACAATAAATGTAGAAGGAGAATTTTTTTGTAGAAAGAAATGTTATGTTACTTATCTCGCTCAAAGAAATGTTAGGATTGACAGAAGATTACCGCATAAGTACACCAATTAATTAAATAAGGATAATAAAACTCAATTATAATTTAACACAAAAAAATCCTTTTAGAAAAAGAATATCTTCCAACATTTCTTCACTGTTCGAATTCAACATCCGAACGAGAGAGCGATGCTTATGTGTTATCACAATAAATGTAGAGGAGAAAATTTTGTTCTAGACAGAAATGTTACGTTACTCATCTCGCTCAAAGAAATGTTAGCATTGAAAGAAAAGTACCGCATAAATGCGCCAATAATTACAAAAGGAAACAAAAAATACACTTTAATTTAAGACTCCAAAGTACATTTCGAAATAGAATATCTTACAACATTTATTCACTGTTCGACTTAAAAATCTGTACGAGAGAGCGATGCTTAAGTACTAACACAATAAATTTTGAAGGATAAAATTTATTCTAGATAGAAATGTTATGTTACTTATGTCGCTCCAAGAAATGTTAGCGTTGACAGAAGAGTACCGCATATATGTGCCCATAAATTAAATAGGGATAATAAAACTCAATTCTAATTTAACACTGCAAAGTACATTTAGAAATAGAATATCTTCTAAAATATATTCACTTTTCGAATTAAACTTCCGAACAAGAGAGCGATGCTTATGTATTAAGACAATAAATTTTGTAGAATAAAATGTATTCTATACAGAAATATTATGTTAAATATATCGCTCAAAGAAATGTTAGGATTGAAAATAGACTACCGCATAAATAGGCCAATAATTTTAATAAAGATAATAAAACAAAACTTTAATAACGCTCAAAAGTACATTTCGAAATAGAATATCTTCCAATATTTATTCACTGTTCGAATTAAACTTCTGAACGAGATAGCGATGCTTATGTATTAACACAATAAATGTAGAAGGAGAAAATATATACTAAAAGATTTGATATATTATTATCTAGCTCAAAGAAATGTTAGCATTGAAAGAAAAGTACCGCAAAAACAGGCCAATAAATTAAATATGGATAATAAAACTAAACTTTAATTTAACACTGCAAAGTACTTTTAGAAATAGAATATCTTCCAACATTTATTCACTGTTCGAATTAAACTTCAGAACAAGAGAGCGATGCTTATGTATCGTTACTTGCAATGTAGAGGGAGAAAAATTCTCAGACAGGGATGTTATGTTGTTTCTTTATCTCAAGAAATGTTACCAATTCAAAGAAGTAAACAGCCTAAATAGTCCAATAATTTAAATAAGGAAACAAAAAATACACTTTAATTTAAGACTCCAAAGTACATTTCGAAATAGAATGTCTTACAACATTTATTCTCTGCTCGACTTAAACATCCGTACGAGAGAGCGATGCTTAGGTACTATCAAAATAAATATTTAAGGATAAAATATATTCCAGACAGAAATTTTATGTTACTTATCTCGCTCAAAGAAATGTTAGCATTAAAAGACACTACAGCATAAATAGGCCAATATAAGGATAGTAAAATTAAACTTTCATATAATACTGATAAGTACATTTCGAAACACAATATCTTCCAACGTTTATTCACTGTTCGATTTCAACTCCCGAACGAGAGATCGGTGCTTACGTATGAACAAAATAAATGTAGAAGGATAAACTGTATTCTAGACAGAAATGTTATGTTATTTATCTCGCTCAAATTAATGTTAGCATTCAAAGAAGCGTACCGCATAATTAAGCAAATAAATTAAATAAGGATAATAAAATTAAATTTTAATTTAACACTGCAAAGTACATTTAGAAATAGAATATCTTCCAACATTTATTCAAAATTAAATTTTAATTTAACACTGCAAAGTACATTTAGAAATAGAATATCTTCCAACATTTATTCACTGTTGAAATTAAACTTCCGAACGAGAGAGCGATGCTTATGTATTATCACAATAAATGTAGAAGGAGAAAATTTTGTTCTAATCAGAAATGTTATGTTACTTATCTCGCTCAAAGAAATGTTAGCATTGACAGAAGAGTACCGCATAAATATGCCAATAATTTAAATAGGGACAATTAAACACAATTCTAATTAACACTGCCAAGTACATTTAGAAATAGAATATATTCCAAAATTTATCCACTGTTCGAATTAAACTTCCGAACAAGAGAGCGATTCTTATGTATTAAGACAATAAATTTTGAAGGATAAAATATATTATAGACAGAAATGTTATGTTACATATATCGCTCAAAAAATGTTAGGATAGAAAAGAGACTGCCGTGTATATAGGCCAATAATTTAAATAAAGATAATAAAACAAACCTTTAATAAGACTCGAAAGTACATTTCGAAATAGAATATCTTCCAATATTTATTCACTGTTTGAATTAAGCGTCCGAACGAGATAGCGATGCTTATGTACTAATACAATAAATTTTGAAGGAGAAAATATATTCTAGCCAGAAATGTTATGTTACTTATCACGCTCGAAGAAAACTTATAATGACAGAAGAGTACCGCATGAATAGGTCAATAATTTAATTAAACGTAATAAAACTCAATTATAATTTAACACTTCAAAGCACGTTTAGAAATAGAATATCTTCTAACATTTATTCACTGTTCGAATTTAACTCCCGAACGAGAAGGGCGATGCTTACGTATCAACAGTATAAGTTAGCATTCAAAGAAGAGTACCGCATAAATACGCCAATAAATTAAATAAGGATAACAAAACTCAATTATAATTTAACACTTCAAAGTACATTTAGAAATAGAATATCTTCCAACATTTCTTCAGTGTTCGAATTAAACATCCGAGCGAGAGAGCGATGCTTATGTATTAAGACAATAAATTTTGAAGGATAAAATGTGTTCTAGACAGAAATGTTGTGTTACTTATATCGCTCAAAGATATGTTAGGATTGAAAAAAAAACTACCGCATATATAGGCCAATAATTTAAATAAAGATAATAAAACAGAACTTTAATAACACTCGAAAGTACATTTCGAAATAGAATATCTTCCAATATTTATTCACTGTTCGAATTAAGCTTCCGAACGAGAGAGCGTTGCTTGAGTATTACACAATAAATGTAGAAGGAGAAACTATATTCTAACAGAGATGTTAAATTACTTATATCGCTCAAAGAAATGTTAGCATTGAAAGAGGAGTACCGCATGAATGGGCCAATAATTTAAATAAGGATAGAAAAACTAAACTTTAATTTAACACTTTAAAGTACATTTAGAAATAGAATATCTTCCAATTTTTTTTCCACTGTTCGAATTAAACTTCCGAACGAGAGAGCGATGCTTATGTATTATCACAATAACTGTAGAAGGAGAAAATGTTGTTCTAGACAGATATGTTATGTTACTTATCTCGATGAAAGAAATGATAGCATTGGAAGAACAGTACCGCAAAAACAGGCCAATAAATTAAATATGGATAATAAAACTAAACTTTAATTTAACACTGCAAAGTACATTTAGAAATAGAATATCTTCCAACATTTATTCACTGTTCGAATTAAACTTCAGAACAAGAGAGCGATGCTTATGTATCGTTACTTGCAATGTAGAGGGAGAAAAATTCTCAGACAGGGATGTTATGTTGTTTCTTTATCTCAAGAAATGTTACCAATTCAAAGAAGTAAACAGCCTAAATAGTCCAATAATTTAAATAAGGAAACAAAAAATACACTTTAATTTAAGACTCCAAAGTACATTTCGAAATAGAATGTCTTACAACATTTATTCTCTGCTCGACTTAAACATCCGTACGAGAGAGCGATGCTTAGGTACTATCACAATAAATATTTAAGGATAAAATATATTCCAGACAGAAATTTTATGTTACTTATCTCGCTCAAAGAAATGTTAGCATTAAAAGACACTACAGCATAAATATGCCAATATAAGGATAGTAAAATTAAACTTTCATATAATACTGATAAGTACATTTCGAAACACAATATCTTCCAACGTTTATTCACTGTTCGATTTCAACTCCCGAACGAGAGATCGGTGCTTACGTATGAACAAAATAAATGTAGAAGGATAAACTGTATTCTAGAAAGAAATGTTATGTTACTTATCTCGCTCAAATTAATGTTAGCATTCAAAGAAGCGTACCGCATAATTACGCCAATAAATAAAATAAGGATAATAAAATTAACTTTATTTAACACTGCCAAGTTCATTTAGAAATAGAATGTCTTCCGACATTTATTCACTGTTCGAATTAAACTTCCGAACGAGAGAGCGATGTTTATGTATTAAAACAATAAATGTAGAAAGAGAAAATTTATTCTAGACAGAAATGTTATGTTATTTATCTTGGTCGACGTAATGTGAGCATTCAAAGAAGAGTACTGCATAAATACGCCAATAAATTAAATAAGAATAAGAAAACTCAACTTTAATTTAACACTGCAAAGTACATTTAGAAACCGAATATCCTCCAACATTTATTCACTGTTGGAATTAAACTTCCGAACGAGAGAGCGATATTTACGTATTATCAAAATAAATGTAGAAGGAGAAAATAATATCTAGACAGAAATGTTATGTTACTTATTTTGCTCAATGAAACGTTAGCATATAAAGAAGAATACTGCATAAATTCGCCAATAAATTAAATAAGAATAATAAAACTCAACTTTAATTTAACACTGCAAAGTACATTTAGTAATGGAATTACTTCCAACATTTATTCACTGCTCGAATTAAACTTCTGAATGGGAGAGCGATGCTTGTATATTATCACAATAAATGTAGAAGGAGAATTTTTTTGTAGAAAGAAATGTTATGTTACTTATCTCGCTCAAAGAAATGTTAGGATTGACAGAAGATTACCGCATAAGTACACCAATTAATTAAATAAGGATAATAAAACTCAATTATAATTTAACACAAAAAAATCCTTTTAGAAAAAGAATATCTTCCAACATTTCTTCACTGTTCGAATTCAACATCCGAACGAGAGAGCGATGCTTATGTGTTATCACAATAAATGTAGAGGAGAAAATTTTGTTCTAGACAGAAATGTTACGTTACTCATCTCGCTCAAAGAAATGTTAGCATTGAAAGAAAAGTACCGCATAAATGCGCCAATAATTACAAAAGGAAACAAAAAATACACTTTAATTTAAGACTCCAAAGTACATTTCGAAATAGAATATCTTACAACATTTATTCACTGTTCGACTTAAAAATCTGTACGAGAGAGCGATGCTTAAGTACTAACACAATAAATTTTGAAGGATAAAATTTATTCTAGATAGAAATGTTATGTTACTTATGTCGCTCCAAGAAATGTTAGCGTTGACAGAAGAGTACCGCATATATGTGCCCATAAATTAAATAGGGATAATAAAACTCAATTCTAATTTAACACTGCAAAGTACATTTAGAAATAGAATATCTTCTAAAATATATTCACTTTTCGAATTAAACTTCCGAACAAGAGAGCGATGCTTATGTATTAAGACAATAAATTTTGTAGAATAAAATGTATTCTATACAGAAATATTATGTTAAATATATCGCTCAAAGAAATGTTAGGATTGAAAATAGACTACCGCATAAATAGGCCAATAATTTTAATAAAGATAATAAAACAAAACTTTAATAACGCTCAAAAGTACATTTCGAAATAGAATATCTTCCAATATTTATTCACTGTTCGAATTAAACTTCTGAACGAGATAGCGATGCTTATGTATTAACACAATAAATGTAGAAGGAGAAAATATATACTAAAAGATTTGATATATTATTATCTAGCTCAAAGAAATGTTAGCATTGAAAGAAAAGTACCGCAAAAACAGGCCAATAAATTAAATATGGATAATAAAACTAAACTTTAATTTAACACTGCAAAGTACATTTAGAAATAGAATATCTTCCAACATTTATTCACTGTTCGAATTAAACTTCAGAACAAGAGAGCGATGCTTATGTATCGTTACTTGCAATGTAGAGGGAGAAAAATTCTCAGACAGGGATGTTATGTTGTTTCTTTATCTCAAGAAATGTTACCAATTCAAAGAAGTAAACAGCCTAAATAGTCCAATAATTTAAATAAGGAAACAAAAAATACACTTTAATTTAAGACTCCAAAGTACATTTCGAAATAGAATGTCTTACAACATTTATTCTCTGCTCGACTTAAACATCCGTACGAGAGAGCGATGCTTAGGTACTATCAAAATAAATATTTAAGGATAAAATATATTCCAGACAGAAATTTTATGTTACTTATCTCGCTCAAAGAAATGTTAGCATTAAAAGACACTACAGCATAAATAGGCCAATATAAGGATAGTAAAATTAAACTTTCATATAATACTGATAAGTACATTTCGAAACACAATATCTTCCAACGTTTATTCACTGTTCGATTTCAACTCCCGAACGAGAGATCGGTGCTTACGTATGAACAAAATAAATGTAGAAGGATAAACTGTATTCTAGACAGAAATGTTATGTTATTTATCTCGCTCAAATTAATGTTAGCATTCAAAGAAGCGTACCGCATAATTAAGCAAATAAATTAAATAAGGATAATAAAATTAAATTTTAATTTAACACTGCAAAGTACATTTAGAAATAGAATATCTTCCAACATTTATTCAAAATTAAATTTTAATTTAACACTGCAAAGTACATTTAGAAATAGAATATCTTCCAACATTTATTCACTGTTGAAATTAAACTTCCGAACGAGAGAGCGATGCTTATGTATTATCACAATAAATGTAGAAGGAGAAAATTTTGTTCTAATCAGAAATGTTATGTTACTTATCTCGCTCAAAGAAATGTTAGCATTGACAGAAGAGTACCGCATAAATATGCCAATAATTTAAATAGGGACAATTAAACACAATTCTAATTAACACTGCCAAGTACATTTAGAAATAGAATATATTCCAAAATTTATCCACTGTTCGAATTAAACTTCCGAACAAGAGAGCGATTCTTATGTATTAAGACAATAAATTTTGAAGGATAAAATATATTATAGACAGAAATGTTATGTTACATATATCGCTCAAAAAATGTTAGGATAGAAAAGAGACTGCCGTGTATATAGGCCAATAATTTAAATAAAGATAATAAAACAAACCTTTAATAAGACTCGAAAGTACATTTCGAAATAGAATATCTTCCAATATTTATTCACTGTTTGAATTAAGCGTCCGAACGAGATAGCGATGCTTATGTATTAATACAATAAATTTTGAAGGAGAAAATATATTCTAGCCAGAAATGTTATGTTACTTATCACGCTCGAAGAAAACTTATAATGACAGAAGAGTACCGCATGAATAGGTCAATAATTTAATTAAACGTAATAAAACTCAATTATAATTTAACACTTCAAAGCACGTTTAGAAATAGAATATCTTCTAACATTTATTCACTGTTCGAATTTAACTCCCGAACGAGAAGGGCGATGCTTACGTATCAACAGTATAAGTTAGCATTCAAAGAAGAGTACCGCATAAATACGCCAATAAATTAAATAAGGATAACAAAACTCAATTATAATTTAACACTTCAAAGTACATTTAGAAATAGAATATCTTCCAACATTTCTTCAGTGTTCGAATTAAACATCCGAGCGAGAGAGCGATGCTTATGTATTAAGACAATAAATTTTGAAGGATAAAATGTGTTCTAGACAGAAATGTTGTGTTACTTATATCGCTCAAAGATATGTTAGGATTGAAAAAAAACTACCGCATATATAGGCCAATAATTTAAATAAAGATAATAAAACAGAACTTTAATAACACTCGAAAGTACATTTCGAAATAGAATATCTTCCAATATTTATTCACTGTTCGAATTAAGCTTCCGAACGAGAGAGCGTTGCTTGAGTATTACACAATAAATGTAGAAGGAGAAACTATATTCTAACAGAGATGTTAAATTACTTATATCGCTCAAAGAAATGTTAGCATTGAAAGAGGAGTACCGCATGAATGGGCCAATAATTTAAATAAGGATAGAAAAACTAAACTTTAATTTAACACTTTAAAGTACATTTAGAAATAGAATATCTTCCAATTTTTTTTCCACTGTTCGAATTAAACTTCCGAACGAGAGAGCGATGCTTATGTATTATCACAATAACTGTAGAAGGAGAAAATGTTGTTCTAGACAGATATGTTATGTTACTTATCTCGATGAAAGAAATGATAGCATTGGAAGAACAGTACCGCAAAAACAGGCCAATAAATTAAATATGGATAATAAAACTAAATTTTAATTTAACACTGCAAAGTACATTTAGAAATAGAATATCTTCCAACATTTATTCACTGTTCGAATTAAACTTCAGAACAAGAGAGCGATGCTTATGTATCGTGACTTGGAATATAGAGGGAGAAAAATTCTCAGACAGGGATTTTATGTTGTTTCTCTATCTCAAGAAATGTTTCCAACTCAAAGATGTAAACCGCGTAAATAGTCTAATAATTTAAATAAGGAAACAAAAAATACACTTTAATTTAAGACTCCAAAGTACATTTCGAAATAGAATATCTTACAACATTTATTCAATGTTCGACTTAAACATCCGTACGAGAAAGCGATGCTTAGGTACTAACACAACAAATATTGAAGGATAAAATGTACTGTAGACAGAAATTTTATGTTACTTATCTCGCTCAAAGAAATGTTAGCATCAAAAGACACTACAGCATAAATATGCCAATATAAGGATAGTAAAATTAAACTTTCATATAATACTGATAAGTACATTTCGAAACACAATATCTTCCAACGTTTATTCACTGTTCGATTTCAACTCCCGAACGAGAGATCGGTGCTTACGTATGAACAAAATAAATGTAGAAGGATAAACTGTATTCTAGACAGAAATGTTATGTTACTTATCTCGCTCAAATTAATGTTAGCATTCAAAGAAGCGTACCGCATAATTACGCCAATAAATAAAATAAGGATAATAAAATTAACTTTATTTAACACTGCCAAGTTCATTTAGAAATAGAATGTCTTCCGACATTTATTCACTGTTCGAATTAAACTTCCGAACGAGAGAGCGATGTTTATGTATTAAAACAATAAATGTAGAAGGAGAAAATTTATTCTAGACAGAAATGTTATGTTATTTATCTTGATCGACATAATGTGAGCATTCAAAGAAGAGTACTGCATAAATACGCCAATAAATTAAATAAGAATAAGAAAACTCAACTTTAATTTAACACTGCAAAGTACATTTAGAAACCGAATATCTTCCAACATTTATTCACTGTTGGAATTAAACTTCCGAACGAGAGAGCGATATTTACGTATTATCAAAATAAATGTAGAAGGAGAAAATAATATCTAGACAGAAATGTTATGTTACTTATTTCGCTCAATGAAACGTTAGCATATAAAGAAGAATACTGCATAAATTCGCCAATAAATTAAATAAGAATAATAAAACTCAACTTTAATTTAACACTGCAAAGTACATTTAGTAATGGAATAACTTCCAACATTTATTCACTGTTCGAATTAAACTTCTGAATGGGAGAGCGATGCTTGTATATTATCACAATAAATGTAGAAGGAGAATTTTTTTGTAGAAAGAAATGTTATGTTACTTATCTCGCTCAAAGAAATGTTAGGATTGACAGAAGATTACCGCATAAGTACACCAATAAATTAAATAAGGATAATAAAACTCAATTATAATTTAACACAAAAAAATCCTTTTAGAAAAAGAATATCTTCCAACATTTCTTCACTGTTCGAATTCAACATCCGAACGAGAGAGCGATGCTTATGTGTTATCACAATAAATGTAGAGGAGAAAATTTTGTTCTAGACAGAAATGTTACGTTACTCATCTCGCTCAAAGAAATGTTAGCATTGAAAGAAGAGTACCGCATAAATGCGCCAATAATTACAAAAGGAAACAAAAAATACACTTTAATTTAAGACTCCAAAGTACATTTCGAAATAGAATATCTTACAACATTTATTCACTGTTCGACTTAAAAATCTGTACGAGAGAGCGATGCTTAGGTACTAACACAATAAATTTTGAAGGATAAAATTTATTCTAGATAGAAATGTTATGTTACTTATGTCGCTCCAAGAAATGTTAGCGTTGACAGAAGAGTACCGCATATATGTGCCCATAAATTAAATAGGGATAATAAAACTCAATTCTAATTTAACACTGCAAAGTACATTTAGAAATAGAATATCTTCTAAAATATATTCACTTTTCGAATTAAACTTCCGAACAAGAGAGCGATGCTTATGTATTAAGACAATAAATTTTGAAGAATAAAATGTATTCTATACAGAAATATTATGTTAAATATATCGCTCAAAGAAATGTTAGGATTGAAAATAGACTACCGCATAAATAGGCCAATAATTTTAATAAAGATAATAAAACAAAACTTTAATAACGCTCAAAAATACATTTCGAAATAGAATATCTTCCAACATTTATTTACTGTTCGAATTAAACTTCCGAACGAGAGAGCCATCTTATGTACTAACACAATAAATGTAGAAGGAGAAATTGTATTCCAGACCGAAATGTTATGTTACTTTTTTCGCTCAAAGACATGTTAGCAATGAATTAGGATAATAAAACTTTACTTTAATTTAACTCTGCGAAGTACATTTCGAAAAAGAACACCTTTCAATTATTATACACTGTTCAAATTAAATTTCCAAACCAGGGAACAATGCTTATGTATTAACAGAATGAATGTAGAAGGAGAAAATTTATTCTTGAAAGAAATGTTATGTTACTTATCTCGCTCGAATAAATATTAGCATCAAAGAAGAGTACCGTATAGAAAGGAACTCAACTTTGATTGAACACTGCAAAGACATTTAAAATAGGATATCTTCCAACATTCATTCTTTGTTCGAATTAAACTACCGAATGAGAGAGCGATGCTTGTGTATTAAAACATTAAATGTAGAAGGAGAAAATATATTCTAGACAGAAATGTTATGTTACTTATCCCGCTCAAAAAAATGTTAGCATTGAAAAAGAGTAACGCATAAATAGGCCAGTATTATAAATGGGGATAATAAAACTAAACATAAATTTAACACTGCAAAGTACATTTATTAATAGAATATCCCCCAACATTTATTTACTGTTCGAATTCAACTTCCGAACGAGAGAGACATGCTTATATATTCTGACTAGGAATGTAGAGGGAGAAAAATTCACAGACAGGGATGTTATGTTATTTCTCTATCTCAAGAAACGTTACCAATTCAAAGAAGTGAACCGCATAAATAGTAAAAAAAAATTAAATAAGGACAAAAAACTAAACATTCATTAAAAACTCCAAAATACATTTCGAAAAAGAATATCTTCCAAGATTTACTCACTGTTCGTCTTACCGTCCGTACGAGAAAGCGATACTTAGGTATTAACAAAATAAATATGGAAGGATAAAATGTGTTCTAGACAGAAATGTTATGTTACTAATCTCGCTCAAAGAAATGTTAAAATTGAAAGAAGACTACCGCGTAAATAGGCCAATACGAGAATAATAAAACTAAACTTTGATATAATACTTGTAATTACACATCGAAAAAGAATATCTTCCAACATTTATTCACTGTTAGAATTAAACATCCGAACGAGAGGGCGATGTTTATGTAGTAACACAAAAAATATTGAAGGATAAAATGTATTCTAGACACAAATATTATGTTACTTATATCGCTCAAAGAAATGATAGGATTGAAAGAAGACTACCTCATAAACAGGCCAATAAACTAAAAAGGATAATAAAACTGAACTTTAACACTTTAAAGTACACTTTGAAATATCATACCTTCCAACATTTATTCACTGCTCGAATAAAACTTCCGAACGAGAGAGCGATTCTTATGTATTAAAACAATAAATGTAGAAGTAGAAAATGTATTCTAGACAGAAATGTTATGTTACTTATCTCGCTCAATGAAACGTTAGCATTCAAAAAAGAGTACCGCAAAAATACGCCAATATTATAAATGAGAATAATAAAACTAAACTTAAATTTAGCACTGCAAAGTACATTTATTAATAGAATATCTTCCAACATTTATTTACTGTTCGAATTAAACATCCGAACGAGAGAGCCATGCTTATGTATTAACACAATAAATGTAGGAGAAATTGTATTCCAGACCGAAATGTTATGTTACTTTTTTCGCTCTAAGATATGTTAGCAATCAATTAGGATAATAAAACTTTACTTTAATTTAACTCTGCGAAGTACATTTCGAAAAGGAACATCTTTCAGCTATGATACACTGTTCAAATTAAATTTCCAAACCAGGGAACAATGCTTATGTATTAACACAATGAATGTAGAAGGAGAAAATGTATTCTTGAAAGAAATGTTATGTTACTCAAATCGCTCGAAGAAATGTTAGCATTGAAGAAGAGTACCGTATAAATAGGAACTCAACTTTGATTGAACACTGCAAAGACATTTAAAATAGAATATCTTCCAACATTCATTCACTGTTCGAATTAAACTACCGAACGAGAGAGCGATGCTTACGTATTATACAATAAATATAGAAGTAGAAAATTTTCTTCAAGACAGAAATGTTCATTTACATATCTCGTTCAAAGTAATGTGATCATTCAAAGAAGAGTACCGCATAAATACGCCAATTAATTAAAAAAGAATAACAAAACTCAACTTTAATTTAACACTGCAAAGTACATTTCGAAAAAGAATATTTTCCAACATTTATTTTCTGTTCGATTTAGACTCCCGAACGAGAGAGCAATGCTTACGTATAAACACAATAAATGTAGAAGGAGAAAACGTATTCTAGAAAGAAATGTTATGTTACTTATCTCGCTCAAAGTAATGTTAGCAATCAAAGAAGAGTACCGTATAAATACGTCAATAAATTAAATAAGAATAATAAAACTCAACTTTAATTTAACACTGAAAGGTACAGTTAGTAATGGAATATATTCCAACATTTATTCACTGTTAGAATTAAACTTCCGAACGAGAGGGCGATGTTTACGTATTAACAATAAAAATATTGAAGGATAAAATGTATTTTAGACAGAAATATTATGTTACTTATCTTGCTCAAAGAAATGTTAGCATTGAAAGAAGACTACCGAATAAATAGGCCAATAATTTAAAAAAGATAATAAAACAAAACTTTAATTTAACACTCCAAAGTACATTTCGAAATAGAATATCTTCCAACATTTATTCACTGTTCGAAATAAACTTCCGAACGAGAGAGCGATGCCTGTGTATTAAAACATTAAATGTAGAAGGAGAAACTGTATTCTAGACAGAAATGTTATGTTACTTATCTCGCTCAAGTTAATGTAAACATTCAAAGAAGCGTACCGCATAATTACGCAAATAAATTAAATAAGGACAATAAAATTAAATTTTAATTTAACACTGCCAAGTTCATTTAGAAATGGAATGTCTTCCGACATTTATTCACTGTTCGAATTGAACTTCCGAACGGGAGAGCGATGTTTATGTATTAACACAATAAATGTAGAAGGAGAAAATTTATTTTAGACAGAAATGTTATGTTATTTATCTTGCTCGACGTAATGTGAGCATTCAAAGAATAGTACTGCATAAACACACCAATAAATTAAATAAGAATAATAAAACTCAACTTTAATTTAACACTGCAAAGTACATTTAGAAACCGAATATCTTCCAACTTTTATTCACTGTTCGAATTATACTTCCGAACGACAGAGCGATGCTTATGTATTATCACAATAAATGTAGAAGGAGAAATTTTTTTTCTAAACAGAAATGTTATGTTACTTATCTCGCTCAAAGAAATGTTAGCATTGACAGAAGAGTACCGCATAAATATGCCAATAAATTAAATAGGGATAATAAAACTCAATTGTAATTTAACACTGCAAAGTACATTTAGAAATAGAATATCTTCCCAAATTTATCCACTGTTCGAATTAAACTTCCGAACAAGAGAGCGATGCTTCTGTATTAAGACAATAAATGTAGAAGAAGAAAATGTTGTTCTAGACAGAAATGTTATGTTACTTATCTCGCTCAAAGAAATGTTATGTCGCTCAAAGAAATGTTAGGATGCAAAATAAACTACAGCATATATAGGCGAATAATTTAAATAAAGGTAATAAAACAGAACTTTAATAACACTCGAAAGTGCGATGCTCTTGTATTAACACAATAAATGTTGAAGGAGGAAATATATTCTAACAGGTTTGTTATATTACTTATCTCGCTCAAAAAATATTAGCATTGAAAGAGGAGTACTGCATAAATGGGCCAATAGTTTAAATAAGGATAGAAAAACTAAACTTTAATTTAACACTTTAAAGTACATTTAGAAATAGAATCTCTTCCAAATTTTTTTTAATGTTCGAATTAAACTTCCGAACGAGAGACCGATGCTTAGGTATTATCACAATAAATGTAGAAGGAGAAAATGTTGTTCTAGACAGAAATGTTATGTTACTTATCTCGCTCAAAGAAATGTTAGCATTGGAAGAACAGTACCGCAAAAACAGGACAATAAATTAAATATGGACAATAAAACGAAACTTTAATTTAACACTTTAAAGTACATTTAGAAATAGAATATATTCCAAAAATTTTTCCACTGTTCGAAATAAACTTCCGATTGAGAGAGCGATGCTTATGTATTATCACAATAAATGTAGAAGGAGAAAATATATTCTAAAAGAGATGTTATATTACTTATCTCGCTCAAAGAAATGTTAGGATTGAAAGAACAGTACAGCAAAAACACGCCAATAAATTAAATAAGAATATTAAAACTAAATTTAAATGTAACACTTTAAAGTACATTTTTAAATAGAATATCTTCCAAAATTTATCCACTGTTCGAATTAAACTTCCGAACGAGAGAGCGATGCTTATGTATTATCACATTAAATGTAGAAGGAGAAAATATATTCTAACAGAAATGTTATGTTACTTATCACGCTCGAAGAAAACTTATCATGACAGAAGTGTACCGCATGAATACGCCAATAATTTAGTTAAAGACAATAAAACCCAATTATAATTTAACACTCCAAAGTACATTTAGAAATGGAATATCTTCCAACAATTATTCACTGTTCGAATTAAACATCCGAACGAGAGAGCAATGCTTATGTATTATCACAATATATGTAGAAGCAGAAAATTTTTTTCTAGACAGAAATGTTATGTTACTTATCTCGCTCAAAGGAATGTTAGCATTGAAAGAAGAGTACGGCATAAATATGCCAATAAATTAAATAAGGATACAAAAACTCAACTTTAATTTAACACCGCAAAGTACATTTAGAAATAGAATATCTTCCAACATTTATTCACTGCTCGAATTAAACTTCAGAACAAGAGAGCGATGCTTATGTATCGTGACTAGGAATGTAGAGGGAGAAAAATTCTCACACAGGGATATTATGTTATTTCTCTATATCAAGAAATGTTGCCAATTTAAAAAAATTAAACCGCATACATAGTCCAATAATTTAAAAAAGGAAACAAAAAATACACTTTAATTTAAGACTCCAAAGTTAGCATTCAAAGAATAGTACCGCATAAATATGCCAATAAATTAAATAAGGATAATAAAACTCAATTCTAATTTAACACTGCAAAGTGCATTTCGAAATAGAATATCTTACAACATTTATTCACTGTTCGACTTAAACATCCGTACGAGAGAGCGATGCTTAGGTACTAACACAATAAATATTGAAGGATAAAATGTATTCTAGACAGAAATTTTATATTACTTATCTCGCTCAAAGAAATGTTAGCATTGAAAGACACTACCGCATATATAGACCAATATGAGGATAGTAAAACTAATCTTTTATAAAATACTGATAAGTACATTTCGAAGCAGAATATCTTCCAACGTTTATTCACTGTTCGATTTCAACTTCCGAATGAGAGATCGGTGCTTACGTATGAACAAATAAATGTGGAAGGATAAAATGTATCCTAGACAGAAATGTTATGTTACTTATCTCGATCAAAGAAATATTAGCATTGACAGAAAGGTACCGCATAAATATGCGAATAAATTAAATAGGAATAATAAAACTCAATTCTAATTTAACACTGGAAAGTACATTTTTAATGGAATATCTTCCAAAATTTATTCACTGTTCGAATTACACTCCCGAACCAGAGAACGATGCTTACGTATCAACTGTATAAGTTAGCACTCAAAGAAGAGTACCGCATAAATACGCCAATAAATTAAATAACGATAATAAAACTCAATTATAATTTAACACTTCAAATACTTTTAGAAATAGAATATCTTCCAACATTTCTTCACTGTTCGAATTAAACATCTGAACGAGAGAGCGATGCTTATAAAACTCAATTATAATTTAACACTTCAAATACTTTTAGAAATAGATTATCTTCCAACATTTCTTCACTGTTCGAATTAAACATCTGAACGAGAGAGCGATGCTTATGTATTATCACAATAAATGTAGAAGGAGATAATTTTGTTCTAGCCAAAAATGTTATGTTACTTATCTCGCTCAAAGAAATATCAGCATTGAAAGAAGAGTACGGCATAAATATGCCAATAAAATAAATAAGGATAATAAAACTCAACTTTAATTTAACTCTGCAAAGTACATTTAGAAATCGAATATCTTCCAACAATTATTCACTGTTCGAATTAAACTTCAGAACAAGAGAGCGATGCTTATGTATCGTGACTAGGAATGTAGAGGGAGAAAAATTCTCAGACAGGGATGTTATGTTATTTCTCTATCTCAAGAAATGTTGCCAATTCAAAGAAGTAAACCGCATTAATAGTCCAATAATTTAAAAAAGGAAACAAAAAAATACACTTTAATTTAAGACTCCAAAGTACATTTCGAAATAGAATATCTTACAACATTTATTCACTGTTCGACTTAAACATCCGTACGAGAGAGCGATGCTTAGGTACTAACACAACAAATATTGAAGGTTAAAATGTATTCTAGACAGAAATTTTATATTACTTATCTCGCGCTAAGAAATGTTAGCATTGAAGGACACTACCGCATTAATAGACCAATATGAAGATAGTAAAACTAAACTTTTATAAAATACTGATAAGTACATTTCGAAGCAGAATATCTTCCAACGTTTATTCACTGTTCGATTTCAACTTCCGAATGAGAGATCGGTGCTTACGTATGAACAAATAAATGTGGAAGGAGAAAATGTATTCTAGACAGAAATGTTAAGTTACTTATCTCGCTCAAATTAATGTTAGCATTCAAAGAAGAGTACCGCATAATTACGCAAATAAATTAAATAAGGTTAATAAAACTAAACTTGAATTTAACACTGCAAAGTACATTTACAAATAGAATATCTTCCAACATTTACTAACTGTTCGAATTAAACTTCCGAACGAGAGAGCGATGCTTATGTGACATAACAGTAAATGTAGAAGGAGAAAATTTTGTTCTAGACAGAAATGTTATGTTAGTTATCTCGCTCAAAGAAATGTTAGCGTCGACAGAAGAGTACCGCATAAATATGCGAGTAAATTAAATAGAGATAATAAAACAAAATTCTAATTTAACACTGCAAAATACATTTAGAAATAGAATATCTTTCAAAATTTATCTACTGTTCGAATTAAACTTCCAAACAAGAGAGCGATGCTTGAGTATTACACAATAAATGTAGAAGGAGAAAATATATTCTAGACAGAAATGTTATGTTACTTATCACGCTCGAAGAAAACTTATCATGACAGAAGAGTACCGCATGAATAGGCCAATAAATTAATTAAGGATAATAAAACTCAATTATAATTTAACACTCCAAAGTACATTTAGAAATAGAATATCTCCCAGCATTTATTCACTGTTCGAATTAAACATCCGAACGAGAGAGCGATGCTTATGTATTATCACAATAAATGTAGAAGGAGAAAATGTATTTCTAGACAGAAATGTTATGTTACTTATCTCGCTCAAAGAAATGTTAGCATTGAAAGAACAGTACCGCAAAAACAACCAATAATTTAAATAAGGATAATAGAACTAAGCTTTATTTTAACACTCTAAACTACATTTAGAAATAGAATTTTTTCCAAAATTTATCCACTGTTCGAATTAAACTTCCGAACTAGAAAGCGATTCTTATGTATTGACACAATAAATATAAAGGAGAAAATTTTGTTCTAGACAGAAATGTTATGTTACTCATCTCGCTCAATGAAATGTTAGCATTGAAAAAGAGTTCGGCATATACATGCCAATAAATTAAATAAGAATAATAAAACTCAATTCTGATTTAACACTTCAATGTACATTTCGAAACGAATATCTTCCAGCATTTATACACTGGTCGAATTAAATTTCCAAACGAGAGAGCAATGCTTACGTATTAACACAGTAAATGTAGAAGGAGAAACTGTATTCTTGAAAAAAATGTTATGTTACTTATCTCGCTCAAAGAAATGTTAGCACTAAAGAAGTGTACCTTATAAATAGGCCACGATTTTAAATAAGGATAATAAAACTAAACTTTAATTTTACGCTTCAAAGTACATTTAGAAAAGAATATTTTCCAACATATATTCACTTTTCGAATTGAACTTCCGAACGAGAGAGCTGTGCTTATGTATTAACACAAAAAGTATAGAAGGATAAAATGTATTCTAGACCGAAATGTTATGTTACTTATCTCACTCAAAGAAATGTTAACATTCAAAAACAATACCGCATAAATAGGCCAATAATATAAATGAGAAAATTAAAACTAAACTTAAAATTAACAATGCAAAGTACATTAACAATAGAATATCTTCCAACATTTATTTACTGTTCGAATTTAACTCCCGAGCGAGAGAGCCATGATTATATATTCTGACTAGGAATGTAGAGGGAGAAAAATTCACAGACAGGGATGTTATGTTATTTCTCTAATTCAAGAAATGTTACCAATTCAAAGAAGTTTACCGCATAAATAGTACAATAAATTAAATAAGGACACAAAAAACTAAACATTCATTTAACACCCCAAAGTACATTTCGATAAAGAATATTTTCCAAGATTTACTCACTGTTCGTCTTACCATCCGTACGAGAAAGCGATACTTAAGTATTAACACAATAAATATTGAAGGATAAAATGTATTCTAGACCGAAATGTTATGTTACTAATCTCGCTCAAAGAAATGTAAAAATTGAAAGAAGACTACCGCGTAAATATGCCAATATGAGAGTAATAAAACTCAATTGTGATATAATGCTGAGAAGTACATTACGAAAAAGAATATCTTCGAACATTTATTCACTGTTCGAATGGAACTCCCGAACGAGAGAGCGATGCTTACGTATTAACAGTATAAGTTAGCATTCAAAGAAGAGTACCGCATAAACACGCCAATAAATTAAATAAGGATAAAAAAATCAATTATAATTTAACACTTCAAAGTACCTTTAGAAATAGAATATCTTACAACATCTCTTCACTTTTCGAATTAAGCATCGGAACGAGAGAACGTTGCTTATGTATTATGGCAATAAATGTAGAGGAGAAAATTTTGTTCTTGACAGAAATGTTATGTTACTTATCACGCTCGAAGAAAACTTATCATGACAGAAGAGTACCGCATGAATAGGCCAATAATGTAATTGAAGTTAATAAAACTCAATTATAATTTAACACTCCAAAGTACATTTATTAATAAAATATCTTCCAACATTTATTCACTGTTCGAATTAAACTTCCAAACGAGAGAGCTATGCTTATATATTATCACAATAAATGTAGAAGGAGAAAATATATTCTAACAAAAATGTTATATTACTTATCTCGCTCAAAAAAATGTTAGTATTGAAAAAAGAGTACCGCATAAATACACCAATATTTTAAATTAGGATAACTAAACCAAACTTTAATTTAACTCTCCGAAGTACATTTCGAAAAAGAATATATTCTAGCATTTATACTGTGCTCGAATTAATTTCCAAACAAGAGAGCCATGCTTATGTACTAACACAATAAATGTAGAAGGAGAAATTGTATTCCAGACCGAAATGTTATGTTACTTTTTTCGCTCAAAGAAATGTTAGCAATGAATTAGGATAATAAAACTTTACTTTAATTTAACTCTGCGATATACATTATGAAAAAGAACATCTTTCAGCTATTATACACTGTTCAAATTAAATTTCCAAACCAGGGAACAAATGCTTATGTATTAACAGAATGAATGTAGAAGGAGAAAATGTATTCTTGAAAGAAATGTTATGTTACTTATCTCGCCCGAATAAATATTAGCATCAAAGAAGAGTACCGTATAGAAAGGAACTCAACTTTGATTGAACACTGCAAAGACATTTAAAATAGAATATCTTACAACATTCATTCTCTGTTCGAATTAAACTACCGAATGAGAGAGCGATGCTTACGTATTATACAATAAATATAGAAGTAGAAAATTTTCTTCAAGACAGAAATGTTAGGTTACATATCTCACTCAAAGTAATGTGATCATTCAAAGATGAGTACCGCATAAATACGCCAATAATTTAAAAAAAGATAATAAAACCAAACTTTAATTTAACACTCCAAAGTACATTTCGAAATAGAATATCTTCCAACATTTATTCACTGTTCGAAATAAACTTCAGAACGAGAGAGCGATGCCTGTGTATTAAAACATTAAATGTAGAAGAAGAAAATATATTCTAGACAGAAATGTTATGTTACTTATCACGCTCGAAGAAATCGTATCATTGACTGAAGACTACCACATGAATATGCCGATAATTTAAATGAGTATAATCAAACTAAACTTCGATATAATACTTATAAGTACATTTCGAAAAAGAATATTTTCCAACATTCACTATTCAAATTGAACTCCCGAACGAGAGAGCGATGCTTACGTATCAACAGTATAAGTTAGCATTCAAAGAAGAGCACCGCACAAATACGCCAATAAATTAAATAAGGATAATAAAATTCAATTATAATTTAAAACTTCAACGTACTTTTAGAAATAGAATATCTTCTAACATTTCTTCGCTGTTCGAATTAAACTACAGAACGAGAGAGCGATGCTTATGTTTTATCACAATAAATGTAGAGCAGAAAATTTTGTTTTAGACAGAAATGTTATGTTACATATCTCGCTCAAAGAAATGTTAGCATTGAAAGAAGAGTACCGCATAGATATGCCAATAAATTAAATAATGATAATAAAAGTCAACTTTAATTTAACACTGCAAAGTACATTTAGAAATAGAATATCTTCCAATATTTATTCACTGTTCGAATTAAAATTCAGAACGAGAGAGCGATGCTTATGTATCGTGACTAGGAATATAGAGGGAGAAAAATTCTCACACAGGGATGTTATGTTATTTCTCTATCTCAAGACATGTAACCAATTCAAAGAAGTAAACCGCATAAATAGTCCAATAATTTAAATAAGGAAGCAAAAAAATACACTTTAATTTAAGACTCCAAAGTACATTTCGAAACAGAATATCTTACATGATTTATTCACTGTTCGACTTAAACATCCGTACGAGAGAGCGATGCTTAAGTACTAACACAATAAATATTGAAGGATACAATATATTCTAGACTGAAATGTTATGTTACTTATCTCGCTCAAAGAAATGTTAGCATTGAAACAAGAGTACCTCATAAATATGCTAATAAATTAAATAACGATAATAAAACTCAACTTTAATTAAACACTGCAAAGTACATTTAGAAATAGAATATCTTCCAACATTTATTCACTGTTCGAATTAAACTTCAGAACGAGAAAGCCATGCTTATATATTCTGACTAGGAATGTAGAGGGAGAAAAATTCTCTGACAGGGATGTTATTTTATTTCTCTATCTCAACAAATGTAACAATTCAAAGTAGTAAACCGCATAAATAGTCCAATCATTTAAATAAGGAAACAAAAAAATACACTTTAATTTAATACTGCAAAGTACATTTAGAAATAAAATATCTTCCAAAATTTATCCAGTGTTGGAATTAACCTTCCGAAGGAGAAAGCGATGCTTATGTATGAGGAGAAAATGTATCCTAACAGAAATGTTATATTATTTATCTCGCTCAAAGAAATGTTATTATTGAAAGAACAGTACAGCAAAATCAGGCCAATAAATTAAAAAAGGATAATAAAACTAAACTTCAATTTAACACTTTAAAGTACATTTAGTAATAGAATATCTGCCCAAATTTATCCACTGTTCGAATTAAACTTCCGAACGAGAGAGCGATGCTTATGTATTACTACAATAAATGTAGAAGGAGAAAATGTATTTTAACAGAAATGTTATATTACTTATCTCGCTCAAAGAAATGTTAGCATTGAAAAAAGCGTACCGCATAAATGGGCCAATAATTTAAAGAAGGATAAAAAACTAAAATTTAATTTAACACTTTAAAGTACATTTAGAAATAGAATATCTTCCAAAATTTATCAACTGTTCGAATTAAACTTCCGAACGTCAGGAATGCTTATGTATTATCACAATAAATATAGAAGGAGAAAATATATTCTAACAGAAATGTTAAATTACTTATCTCGCTCAAAGAAATGTTATTTTTGAAAGAACACTAACGCATAAATAGCCCAATAATTTAAATAAAGATGAAAAAACAAACTTTAATTTAACACTCCAAATTTCATTCTGAAATAGAATATTTTCCAACATTTATTCACTATTCGAATTAAACTTCTGAACGAGAGAGCGTTGCTTGTGTATTAACACAATAAATGTAGAAGGAGAAAATATATTCTAGACAGAAATGTTATGTTACTTATCTCGCTCGAAGAAATCGAACAAGAGAGCCATGCTTATATATTCTGAATACGAAATGTAGAGGGAGAAAAATTCTCAGACAGGGATGTTATGTTATTTCTCTATCTCAAGAATTGTTACCAATTCAAAGAAGTGTACCGCATAAATAATCCAATAAATTAAATAAGGACACAAGAAAGTAACATTCATTCAACACTGGAAAGTACATTTCGAAATAGAATATCTTCCAAGATTTATTCACTGTTCGTCTTAACATCCGTACGAGAGAGCAAAGCTTATGTTTTAGCACAATATATATTGGAGGATAAAGCGTATTCTAGACAGAAATATTATATTACTTATCTTGCTCAAAAAAATGTTAGGATTGAAAGAAGACTCTTGCATAAATAGGCCAATAATTTAAATAAAGATAATAAAACAAAATTTTAATTTAACACTCCAAAGTTCATTTCGAAATAGAATATCTTCCAACATTTATTCACTGTTCCAATTAAACTTCCGAACGAGAGAGAGATGCTTATGCTTTATCACAATAAATGTAGAAAGAGAAAATTTTGTTGTAGACAGAAATGTTCACTTACTTATCTCGCTCAATGAAATGTTAGCATTGAAAGAAGAGTACCGCATAAATATGCCAATAAATTAAATAAAGATAACAAAACTCAACTTTAATTTAACACTGCAAAGTACATTTAGAAATAGAATATCTTCCAACATTTATTCACTGTTCGAATTAAACATCCGAACGAGAGAGCGATTATTATGTATTATCAAAATAAATGTAGAAGGAGAAAATGTATTCTAGACAGAATTGTTATGTAACTTATCTCACTCAATGAAACGTTAGCATTCAAAAAATTGTACCGCATAAATACGATAATATTTTAAATTAGGATAATAAAATTAAACTTTAATTTAGCCCTGCGAAGTACATTTCGAAATAGAATATCTTCAAACATTTATTCACTGTTGGAATTAAATTTCCAAACAAGAGAGCAATGCTTATTATATTAACACAATAAATGTAGAAGGAGAAATTGTATCTAGACCGAAATGTTATGTTGCTTATCTCGCTCAAAGAAATGTTAGCATTCAAAAAGAGTACCGCATAAATAGGTCAATATTATAAATGAGGATAATGAAATTAAACATAAATTTAACACTGCAAAGTACATTTATTAATAGAATATCTTCCAAAATTTATTTACTGTTCGTCTTAACATCCGTACGAGAAAGCGATGCTTAAGTATTAACACAATAAATATTGAAGGATAAAATGTATTCTACACAGAAATATTATGTTACTTATCTCGCTCAAAGAAATGTTAGGATTGAAAGAAAACTACCGCATAAATAGGCCAATAATTTAAATAAAGATAATAAAACAAATCTTTAATTTAACACTCCAAAATACATTTCGAAATAGAATATCTTTCAACTTTTATTCACTGTTCGATTTAAGCTACCGAACGAGAGAACGATGTTTGTGCATTCAAACAATAAATATAGAAGGCAGAAAATATATTCTAGACAGAAATGTTTAGTTACTTATCTCGCTCAAAGAAATCGTATCATTGACTGAAGACTACCGCATGAATATGCCAATAATTTAAATAAAGATAATAAAACTAATCTTCGATATAACACTGATAAGTATATTTCAAAACAGAATATCTTCCATCATTTATTCAGTGTTCGAATTGAACTCCCGAACGAGAGAGCGATGCTTACGTATCAACAGTATAAGTTAGCATTCAAAGAACAGTACCGCATAAATACTCCAATAAATTAAATAAGGATAATAATACTCTATTATAATTTAACACTTCAAAGTATTTTTAGAAATAGAATATCTTACAACATTTCTTCACTGTTCGAATTAAACATCCAAACGAGAGAGCGATGCTTGTATATTATCACAATAAATGTAGAGGAGAAAATTTTGTTCTAGGCAGAAATGTTATGTTACTTATCTCGCTCAAGGAAATGTTAGGATTCAAAGAAGAGTACCGCATACATATATCCAATAAATTAAAAAGAATAATAAAACTTAACTTTAATTTAACACTGCAAAGTACATTTAGAAATAGAATATCTTCCAGCATTTATTCACTGTTCGAACTAAACTTCTGAACGAGAGAGCGATGCTTATGTATCGTGACTAGGAGTGTGGAGGGAGAAAAATTCTCAGACAGGGATGTTATGTTATTTCTCTATCTCAAAAAATGTTACCAATTCAAAGAAGTAAACCGCATAAATAGTCCAATATTTTAAATAAGGAAACAAAAAAATACATTTTAATTTAGGGCTCCAAACCACATTTCGAAATAGAATGTCTTATAAGACTTATTCACTGTTCGACTTAAACATCCGTACTGGAGAGCGATGCTTAGGTACTAACACAATAAATATTGAAGGATAAAATGTACTCTAGACAGAAATGTTATGTTACTTATCTCGCTCAAAAAAATGTTAGCATTGAAAGAACACTTCCGCATAAATTGGCCAATACGAGGATAGTAAAACTAAACTTTTATATAAGACTGATAAGTACATTTCGAAACAGAATATGTTCCAACATTTATTCACTGTTCGATTTCAACTCCCCAACGAGGGATCGATGCTTACGTATTAACAAAATAAATGTTGAAGGAGAAAATGTATTCTAGACATAAATGTTATGTTACTTTTCTCGCTCAAATTAATGTTAGCATTCAAAGAAGAGTACCGCAAAATTACGCCAATAAATTAAATAACAGTAATAAAACTCAACTTTAAATTAACACTGCAAAATACATTTATAAATAGAATATCATCCAACATTTATTCACTATTTAAATTAAACTACCGAACGAGAGAGCGATGCTTATGTATTATCACAAAGAAATATAGAAGGAGAAAATTTTGTTCTAGACAGAAATGTTATGTTGCTTATCTCGCTCAAAGAAATAATAGCATTGAAAGAACACTAACCCATAAATAGGCCAATAAATTAAATAAGGATAATAAAACTAAATTCTAATTTAACACTTTAAAGTACATTTAGTGATAGAATATCTTCCAAAATTTATCCACTATTCGAATTAAACTCCGAACGAGAGAGCGATGATTATGTATTAACACAATAAATGTAGAAGGAGAAAATATATTCTAACAGAAATGTTATATTACTTATCTCGCTCAAAGAAATGTTAGCATTGAAAGAAGAGTACCTTATAAATAAACCAATAATTTAAATAAAGATAATAAAACTAAACTTTAATTTTACAGTTCAAAGTACATTTAGAAAGATAATATTTTCCAACATTTATTCACTTTTCGAATTAAACTTCCGAACGAGAGAGCGATGCTTATGTATCAGCAAAAAATAGAAGGATAAAATGTATTCTAGACCGAAATGTTATGTTACTTATCTCACTCAAAGAAATTTTAGCATTCAAAAAGAGTACCGCATAAATAGGCCAATAATATAAATGAAAATAATAAAACTATACTTGAATTTGAAACTGCAAAGAACATTTAGTAATAGAATATATTCCAACATTTATTTACTGTTCGAATTTATCTTCCGAACGAGAGAGCCATGCATATATATTCTGACTAGGAATGTAGAGGTAGAAACATTCTCAGACAGGGATGTTATGTTATTTCTCTATCTCAAGAAATGTTACCAATTCAAAGGAGTGTACCGCATAAATAGTCCAATAAATTAAATAAGGACACAAGAAATTAACATTCATTTAACACTGGAAAGTACATTTCGAAATAGAATATCTTCCTATACTTATTCACTGTTCGAATTAACCTTTAGTTTACCATTGACAGTACACTGTCAAAAGTGTACATCCGTTCGTCCCGCTGCCACTGTACTGACAGAGGCGAAAGGTCTACTTTTACCAGCGACACACCGGTTGAGAACCAACCTTTTTGGTTTCTTTCAGTATGGACTATCTCTTCATACAATAAGGCACATCATTTTAAAAAATAAGTGTGCTGTTCCTACTTTTTTCTAGCTTTTAACAGCAATAAAAATTTAGGTTTGTGATTTTTAAAAAGAATGGCTTTTAAATTTTAAAAACTCTACGTTTCACAGGATTTTATAAATGTTTCGCAGGGAATGTCATGGTGATTCAACGTATAGTACAGTCCGCATTGGAAGAAGGCGAAGAAAACTCTTCTTTTTTTTTTACCACAGCTAGGAGTGCGGGGGGGAAGAGTGAAATTGAGAAATCGTGTTTTCCTCCCTGTGTAGACTAAACATATCTCGACGGAAATAATTTATGAGCCACGAGCAGGAAGCTATGTTATCTCCAATTCGTTTTAACAAGTGGGCTATATACACAATTTGCCCTCTAACCCCCCACCCCTCACACCCACGAGCTCAAACTGCGCTGTTTGTTCCTCGTGTACAAATCCATGTGGTTCATTTTCCGGTGTGTGTGTGTGGATGGAATTCTTTTACGCAGAAGAGAGTAGAATCAAGAGTAGTAGGTTCGCTTACATTTCGAGATGGCAGCAACAAGCCTTTCCAAAGAAGAAATTCAAGAAGCCCTCTGGGAGGAGACCGACACAGAAGATGTAGATGATTTGGACGTTAGTGACAATGACGAACCAGACATCGAACCCGAGACATTGAGTGAAGACGATTCCGACAGCGACGACGAAACACGTCCAGACTACAGGCAGTGGATTCGACGGGACAGATCTAAACCTTCCCCTACACCTTTCCCTTTCACTTTGCAAGCTGGACCAAAGACCGACAGACTGACTGCATCCTCAAACCCCATTGACGCTTTTTGTCTATTTTGTGATGGTGATTTCTTCAACATGTTGTTGACAGAATCGAATAGGTATTATCAACAACATGTTGCAAGACACAAGCCATCCAAAATAGAGCCACCCATTACGCTGGAGGAACTGTATCGTTTTTTTGCTATCCACCTTAGTATGGGACACAACAGACGAGACAGGTACTCAGACTATTGGAATCGGTCCGGCATCATGTTCTCTCCTTGGTACGGCGAAAATCTTTCCAGAAATCGTTTCTTTCACATTTTACGCTTTCTTCACTTCTCTGACAATAGCAGACCACCTAACGTGAACGACCAGTCCTATGACCGCTTCTGGAAACTGAGGGACGTTTTCGAATATCTACGTGACAAATATGATAAACTGTACCAACCGACAGAAAACTTATCGCTTGACGAAGCCATGATTCTGTACAAAGGTAAAGTGATTTTCAAGCAATATATCCCGAAGAAACGCAAACGATTTGGGGTGAAACTCTACATGCTTTGTGATTCTAAGGGGTATGTTGTCGATCAGATCGTTTACCTTGGCAAAGATAAGACCAGACAGACAACAGAAATGACTTCAACACACGCATTGGTCATTGAACTGACACAGAAAGTTCAAGGAGTTGGCCATAAAATTTTTATGGACAACTTCTTTTCCTCTCCTGATCTTTTTGACGATCTTGCAACAAAGCGTACGCAATGTTGCGGGACCGTCAACAAGAACAGACGTTCGATGCCTGACGACTTCAAAGACCGCTTTTTCAAAACAACACGAGGGGACATACATGTACGGACCAGGGATGACTTATGTGCGGTTTGTTGGAGAGATAAACGAGACGTTTTTCTTCTGACAAACTTTCACAACTTTCCTGTCGACGGTAACTTCCTTGACGAACATAAAAACGCGATCAAGCCGCACATTGTTCTGGAATACAATAAACACATGGGTTACGTTGACAATGCTGACAAGATGACGAACACGTATAACGTGCGAAGACGGACAATGAAATGGACAAAGAAGGTTTTCTTCTACCTTCTTGACCAAACTATTTTAAACTCTTTCATTCTGTTACGTTTCTTTCGACCTTCCCCTGCCTTACGAGACTATAGACTACAACTGATTTACGAACTGGTGGCTCTGGGGACACCACCAGTTCCAGGACCGTCGCACATAATAAGTCGACCTCCACCTCTAAAAATACAAAGGTTGGAAGCTGCCAATTCTAAACATTGGCCCAAGAAAGTTCACGAATGCAAGGACTGTGTGGTGTGCTCCAATAGTAAAAAAAGGAAGAGATCAAATTATGTGTGCTCGGAGTGTAAGGTTCACCTGTGCGTTGATCCATGCTTCGGGGTGTACCACACGCGACAGTGACCCACGTGACCCTAAGGGACCTGAGTGCATTGTACACAAGCTGTGACCAGGCTGTTGGTAAGTACAAGTACTAACTTTCATTTATATTGCATAATTTTACTTCTTTGTCAATGTCTATAATAAAAAAAAGGCATTGGATTGTTACTGGAGATATGTGCAATGTTTCAGAAGAAATATTTATAGTGAAAATACTATTTGATTTTAAGACCTAAACCAAAAAGATTTCGCATTCGGAAGGATGTACGTACATTTTCAATACAATTCTTTACAAACAATATTGAAAAGAAGGGGGTTGGGGGTGTTTTCACCCCCAAATTTAGCATTTTTTTTAGATTTTTTTATCTTTGGCGCCCCGTGGCGCCCCCTGAGTTTCTACCAAGTATGTCAAAGGACTCAAACATTATACCAGGGACCTTCCTTAAGAATACAAAAGTGATTTCATAACTTAGTCGCATTTCGTAACGTCAGAAAAAAATGTTTTCTGGTACACTGCAATGACATAAATTTTACACATTTTTTTCGCATTTGCAAGGTGTCAGAAAATAATTTATAGAAACATTACTATTTCATTCTAAGACCTCAACCAAAAAGATTTCGCATTCGGAAGGATGTACGTACATTTTCAATGCAATTCTTTACAAACAAAATTGAAAAGAAGGGGGTTGGGGGTGTTTTCACCCCCAAATTTAGCATTTTTTTAAGATTTTTTTATCTTTGGCGCCCCGTGGCGCCCCCTGAGTTTCTACCAAGTATGTCAAAGGACTCAAACATTATACCAGGGACCTTCCTTAAGAATACAAAAGTGATTTCATAACTTAGTCGCATTTCGTAACGTCAGAAAAAAATGTTTTCTGGTACACTGCAATGACATAAATTTTACACATTTTTTTCGCATTTGCAAGGTGTCAGAAAATAATTTATAGAAACATTACTATTTCATTCTAAGACCTCAACCAAAAAGATTTCGCATTCGGAAGGATGTACGTACATTTTCAATGCAATTCTTTACAAACAAAATTGAAAAGAAGGGGGTTGGGGGTGTTTTCACCCCCAAATTTAGCATTTTTTTAAGATTTTTTTATCTTTGGCGCCCCGTGGCGCCCCCTGAGTTTCTACCAAGTATGTCAAAGGACTCAAACATTATACCAGGGACCTTCCTTAAGAATACAAAAGTGATTTCATAACTTAGTCGCATTTCGTAACGTCAGAAAAAAATGTTTTCTGGTACACTGCAATGACATAAATTTTACACATTTTTTTCGCATTTGCAAGGTGTCAGAAAATAATTTATAGAAACATTACTATTTCATTCTAAGACCTCAACCAAAAAGATTTCGCATTCGGAAGGATGTACGTACATTTTCAATGCAATTCGTTACAAACAAAATTGAAAAGAAGGGGGTTGGGGGTGTTTTCACCCCCAAATTTAGCATTTTTTCTAGATTTTTTTATCTTTGGCGCCCCGTGGCGCCCCCTGAGTCTCTACCAAGTATGTCAAAGGACTCAAACATTATACCAGGGACCTTCCTTATGAATACAAAAGTGATTTCATAACTTAGTCGCATTTCGTAACGTCAGAAAAAAATGTTTTCTGGTACACTGCAATGACATAAATTTTACACATTTTTTTCGCATTTGCAAGGTGTCAGAAAATAATTTATAGAAACATTACTATTTCATTCTAAGACCTCAACCAAAAAGATTTCGCATTCGGAAGGATGTACGTACATTTTCAATACAATTCTTTACAAACAAAATTGAAACGAAGGGAGTTGGGGGTGTTTTCACCCCAAATTTAGCATTTTTTCTAGATTTTTTGATCTTTGGCGCCCCGTGGCGCTGCTCGGTTTGTACCAAGTATCTCAAATGACCCCCAAAATTATAGCAGAGACCTTTGGCAACAAAATGCTTTTTACTTTATGTCTCTATACGCAATAGTAGTTATTTTAGAAGCTTTTCTTTCATACACTACAAACTGTTAAAAATCATTTAAATTTCCCGCGGTACGGAGAAGCGTACACCCTGCTGGCCGGCGGTAAAGTAAAGGTTAAACTTCCGAACGAGAGAGCGGTGCTTGTGTATTACACAATAAATGTAGAAGGAGAAAATATATTCTAGACAGAATTGTTATGTTACTTATCTCGCTCGAAGAAAACTTATCCTTGACAGAAGAGTACCGCATGAATAGGCCAATAATTTAATTAAGGATAATAAAACTCAATTATAATTTAACACTCCAAAGTACATTTAGAAATAGAATATCTTCCAACATTTTTTCACTGTTAGAATTAAACATCCGAACGAAAGAGCGATGCTAATGTATTATCACAATAAATGTAGAAGGAGAAAATATATTCTAACAGAAATGTTATATACTTATCTCACTCAAAGAAATTTTAGCATTGAAAGAACAGTACCACAAAAACAGGCCAATAATTTAAATAAGGATAAAAAAACTAAACTTTAATTTAACACTTGAATGTATCTTCAAACATTTATATACTGTTGAAATTAAACATTAAAACGAGAGAGCGATGTTTACGTATTAACAAAATAAATGTAGAAGGAGAAAATATTTTCTAGACATAAAGGTTATGTTACTTATGTCGCTCAATGAAACGTTAGCATTCAAAGAAAAGTACCGCATAAATACGCCAATATTTTAAATAACGATAATAAAACTAAACTTTAATTTAACTCTGCGAATTACATTTCGAAAAAGAATAACTTCCAGCTATTATACACTGGTCGAATTAAATTTCCAAACAAGAGATCAATGCTTATGTATTAACACAATAAATGTAGAAGGAGAAAATGTATTCTTGAAAGAAATGTTAAGTTACTTATCTCGCTCAACGAAATGTTAGCATTAAAGAAGAGTACCTTATAAATAGGCCAATCATTTAAATAAGGATAATAAAACTAAACTTTAATTAAAAACTCAAAGTACATTTAGAAAGAGAATATTTTCCAACATTTATTCACTTTTCGAATTAAACTTCCGAACGAGAGTGCGATGATTATATATTGTGACTAGGAATGTAGAGGGAGAAAAAAATCCCAGACAGGGATGTTATGTTATTTCTCTAATTCAAGAAATGTTACCAATTCAAAGAAGAGCACCGCCAATAAGTTAAATAAGGACAATAAAACTAAACTCTAATTTAAGACCCCAAATGTACTTTTCGAAATAGAATATCTTCCAAAATTCAGTCACTGTTCGAATGAAACTTATGAACGAGAGAGCAATGCTTATGTATTAACACAATAAATGTAGAAGGAGAAAATATATTGTAGACAGAAATGTTATGTTACCTATCTCGCTCAAAGAAATGTTAGCATTCAAAGAAGAATACCGCAATAATAGGCCAATATTTTAAGTAAGGATAAGAAAACGAAAATATAATTTAAGACTGCAAAGTACATTTAGAAATAGAATATCTTACATTTATTCACTGCTAAAATTAAACTTCCGAACGAGAGTGCGATGCATATGTATTGTGACTAGGAATGTAGAGGGAGAAAAAAATCCCAAACAGGGATGTTATGTTATTTCTCTAATTCAAGAAATGTTACCAATTCAAAGAAGAGTACGATAAATTCTCCGATAATTTAAATAAGGACAATAAAACTAAACTCTGATTTAAGACTCCAAAAGTACATTTGGAAATAGAACATCTTCCAAATATTTGTCACTGTTAAAATTAAACTTCCGAACGACAGAGCGATGCTTAAGTATTAACGAAATAAATGTAGAAGGAAAAAATTATTCTAGACAGAAATATTATGTTACTTATCTCGCTCAAAGAAATGTTAGAATTAAAAGAAGAGTACCGCATAAATAGGCCAATAAAAAGAAATAAGTATAACAGAATTAATCTTTAATTTAACACTCCAAAGTATATTTCGAATAAAGAATACCTTTCAACACTTTGTCACTGCTCGAAATTAAACTTCCGAACAAAAGAGCGATTCTTATTTATTAACACAATAAATGTAGAAGGCGAAAATATATTCTAGACAGAAATGTTGCGTTACTTATCTACCTCAAAGAAATGTTAGCATTCAAAGAAGAGTATCGCATAAATAGACCAATAATCTATATGAGGGTAATAAAGCTAAACCTGAATTTATCTCTGCAAAGAACATTTAGAAGTAGAATATCTTCCAATATTTATTCACTGTTCGACATAAACTTCCGAACGAGACAGCGATGCTTACTAATTTCACAATAAATGTCGAAGGAGAAAATGTATTCTAGACTGAAATGTTATGTTACTTATCTCGCTAAAATAAATGTTAGTATTGAAAGAAGAGTTCTACATAAATAAGCCAATAATTTCAATAAGGATAATGAAACAAAACCTTAATTTAACACTCCAAACTACATTTCGAAATAAAATATATTCCAGCAATCATTTACTGCTTGAATTAAACTTCCGAATGATAGAACGATGCTTATGTATTGTGACCAGGAATGTAGAGGGAGAAAAAATACCAGACAGTGATGTTATTTTTTTCTCTAATTGAAAGAAATGTTTCCAATTCAAAGAAGACTACTGCAAAATACGACAATAATTTAAATAAAAATAATAAAACTAAACTTTAATTTAACAATGCAAAGTACATTTCGAAGTAGAATATTTTCCAAAATTTATTATCTATTCGAATTAAACTTCCGATCGAGAGAGCGATGTTTATGTATTAACACAATAAATGTAGAAGCAGAAAATATATTCCAGACAGAAATGTTATATTACTTATCTCGCTCAAAGAAATGTTAGCACTCAAAGAAAAGTGTCGCATAAATAGGCCAATATTTTAAATAAGGATAAAAGTAAATTTTAATTTAACACCGCAAAGTACATCTAGAAATAGAATATCTTCCAACATTTATTCACTGCTCAAATTAAACTTCCGAACGAGAGTGTATAACCGCTACCAGGTTATAGAAGGATTTTTGTGGACACTCTGTATATTTCGTAAAGACTGTGATCATTATTTTCGATTTATACTTTATTCTGCAACGCACATAAGTTCTTTCTTTGGTGGGAATTGCTTCTTTCCCACACAATTGGACAAAGAAATCTTTCATCGTTTTTTCATATATATATTTAAAACATTGCTTTTGCTGAGAACATTTCAGCTAGTGACTAACCATTTCAATATTTCTCCCTGACTCATTATATACACAGTATATATTGTATAGTTATTGGGAACTGAATTAAGTGCTTTCGTTAATCGCTTATGGAAACATTACAATAGATTAGAGAAATACGGGCTGACCAGATCTCCCAGTAGCCAAAGTGGCACCAGCCTCACAGTTTTCGCAGTTTGTTATCTGTACTTTCTCACGCCAATGTTATCGCCGTTTCTAGTGCATTATAGGCAGTTGACTAAAATTAACATAAATTGTTTTCTATATTCTGTTTGTATGTACATACAGATGAGTAACTGAGTGATTTTTGAAATGAACTGCCAACACTTTTCCGTTGACCATTGCAACCCGTAGCTTGAACTTGAATGCTCAGGGAGTTCGACTCCGGTGTTGTACGCAGCCACCACGCACGTTGCGTTGGTTAAGTTTTGTGAAGGGGCTCAAGCTATTTAGCCGGTGGAGGACGATTTCTTACGGCTAGCCCCAACTAGTGAAATCCCAGGTCCGCAGACCTTGTGCGTTTAAAATGTTATATACGCGCCCGCCAGCAGCAGTCTTCTACTTTGGAGAATTTCTTGTTTAATTTGCTGAAGAATCGCCGCTACGTTTTAGGACGGTTCAGCGTAACAACTGGATTCATCGTGGGACGACCCAGACAACTTTTCCCTAGTGCTACTTCCCAAGTGTGTCAATGGTGTGAGGGAAGCATTTACAGTGATATCTGAATCATAATCATATATATATAAAGGGCTATATTGCCTGAAAAGGCAAAGGGTGATTTCAGCGACGAAAATTATTATATTTATCTAGTGTTCAGTGTTGTCTCCATTCCTCTTCGCTATTTTTTTTTCAAAATAGTGTTCTAATAAATAAGTATGGTGTCATTTAATCTAGTGTGTTTTCGCTGTTTGCATGAGTGATGTTTGTGTGCGTCATGGTCTGGATGACCGTCTGATCGTCCGTGAGGTTCTCGAGACGAGACACCCGAATCTCTCGGCGCCTAATGCTCATATTATTGAGACCGACGAGCGATTTGGAAACAGTTTGTAACCTTTTCTTGGAGAGGTCCTTCATCGTCCTGTCCAGGTAAGTTAAAGTATCAGGAAGATACCTATTGGTAGTACCACGAGCCACGGACAGCGAACAGATTACACGGAGTGGTTACAAATAAATGTTCGCCCGAACAGCGACCTCAACTCCAGGCGGTTACAAAACAAATGGCTTCCCGAACAGCGACCCGAACTCAGGGCGATTACAAATAAATGACGTCCGAACTACCGACCGGAATCGAGACCGTTGGTGCTCGAATATACACATAAGATTAATATTTTAATATATCACTTCTCTTTCAGCTTGGAACCAGTAATCTAAAAAAAAACTTCTCTTTCAGGTGATTTTAATAATATGTTTTGTGATAGCATATTTTATTCTAATTGTATGTTTTAAGCTTTATCTTGTTCAAGATGGCATACAACGAAGCAGATTTGTTTACTAAGATAGCTTCAGTTTTTCAAAAGAGTTTTGTTAGGTTAGAACGAAAACTGGATAAAAATAGAGAGACTTTTGCTGAGGTAAAGAGCGAATTAGGGCAAAAGAGCGAATTAGGACGTGTTCCGTGAAAATGATCAAGAAACAGAGAGCGGTGAAAGCAAAACACCGGAATGTGAACCCCAGTTACAGTCAGATGTTCCTACTGGATACGAAACACCGGAATTTCAGCCTCAGTTAGTAACTGAAATTCCTAGTGAAAACAAAACATTTTAATTGGAACCTGAGCTAGAGACGAACATTCCTAATGAAAAGGAAACGCAGAAATCTGAATTCCAACCGGAGACAGGTATTCGCAACCAACCTTGTAACAAATCTGATAATGATTTTATTCATTCAGAATCTAATAACGTCCCTAATAGTAGTACTAGTGACAATTGCGAACATATGATTGTAGACGACATAGGTCGTAAGCGCACAAAAACAACTACCACAAACCACAGAGAGAAAAGGCGTAAACGAGATTACAGTTATAGCAATAAGCAAAGATACGCAAACCGGAGCGTAAACAATACGAAATTTAAAGGGAATCAGAACCAAGACCGCACACGAAAATGTAGTAACAGAAACAGAAGAAGTCGTAAATCACGACCACGTAACTTGAGTTATCACAAACGAGATAGGAAACGCAACTTGAGTGAGAACATTAAGAGTATTTTTGTACGTAGAAGTAATCACTGTAGGAATAGACGAACAAACCGTAATTATCCAAGTAGAAATAGTAATCATAGGAAAAGAAAAAAAGGCAACCAAGATTGTATGTTGATACAAATTTTTCTTTCCGGAAAGCAACGCATTTCTTTTAATCTTTCTTTCAACTGTGTTCAACATGTATTCATTTTTCTTCCTTTTTGCTTTTAGTTTTTGATCGGAACACCTGGATACGAAAAGAGAACTACGCATTGTTTTTAAGAACTACTTTTTGCTTCCAGCTTTTAACTGTTCAGCAAAGAATAGATAACACGTTTTTCTTTATTTATTTTGATAAGAGAGTCGCTGCATTTTCGACAACTTGTGTTTATGGTTACGAATAACGGGTGATACGCAGCTGATTAATTCTTTTCCTCTTATTGTCTTTGCTCCGTGTAGCACTTCATAGCTCAATCAGCTGTGTATGAATGTTGCAAACCTTATCACTGACTTACTATTAGTTTAATGTCATTAATTTTTTCTTGTTTTCATTTCAGATGTTTGAATTTAGACTTTTTAGTAAATAATTAACGTATCATTATACGTAGGGGAACCGTACTTTTCTAAAAACGGTTTGAACTAGTAGCGCAGTTCCGTACCCTCAGCCAGTGGGAAGATATTTTGGCCTTATAACATATTTTTATTAAATGTTTTAAATTTTAAATCCGTTTTTAGGACCCCTTCCCACTTTCGAAATTCTTAAATATGTTACTACATGTTATTTACAATAAATATTTGATTTTCTTTTAGAAAAAAAAGAAGAATGTATCCAGATGCGCAGTATCAGAAAAATTTTAGTTGTTAGTTATATATATAGTTGTATGTTTATAATTAAAATTTAGTATGTAATCACATACGTAGGGGAATTGCATTTTCAAAAGCAATTCGAGCTAGTAGCGCAGCTCCGTAACCCAGCTAGTGGGAAGATGTTTTGGCCTTATAACATATTTTTATTAAATGTCTTAAATTTTAAATTCCTTTTTAGAATCCCTTCCCACTTTCGAAATTCTTAAACATGTTATCATACGTATGACTCACGATTAATATTTGATTTTCTTTTTAGAATTATTTTCTTTTCCTTTTTTTAAAAAAAGGAATGTATCGAGATGCACAGGATAAGAAAATTTTTAGTTGTCAATTATATATACCGTATATTTGTATATTTGTCATTGAAACTTAGTATGTAATCACATACGTAGAATATGAAACTTTACACTTATAATCAATGGTAGATTTCTTTTTAGTGTTTATCTTAGATTCTCTACTTTCAGTAATCCATAATTAAGTATGTGTATTTTTAGGTAAAATATTTTTTCAGTATATGTTATTGTCTAGTAATATCCCAGTGAATTTCTTTTAATGTTTATGAATCGTAAGTATATTGTGTACTTGTATGCTAATATGTTGTAATTATTTTTATTAAGTTTCAGAAAATTATATTTTAGTCACAGTATGTCCCAAAACTATTTGGAATATATTAGCTAAATTGTTTTTGTTATGGAGGATTTTTAAATCAACATGGCCAAAGGTTTTGAAATATAAATCTTTAGGTTTCAGCCATACTGCCGATGACGGATGATTTTCTTCAAAATTCGACATGGCCCATTATTTATGAGGTTTCAGCCGTCTTAGAGATATTGATATAGATCCCGAAAAATAAACTTATTTTCTTTCTTTCCAACAGCATGAAGCCATAACGTTTTATGAAAATTAATTTGTCAATTATTTCGTATGCTCGATGACTGAATTTTAATGCGTTAATTATACCAGTTTGAATATTTTGTAGCGAAGATGCCTAAGAAAGTTTAACTGTCGTGGTATTACATAACCGTTTTGTAGGGAATTTAATCTTGATGTTTTAGATTGATCAGAAAGTTGTAATGTCGTTGACTATATTTTTGTTTGTATTTTGTCTTTTAGAGACATATTTTACGATGCTACGAGAGCATTTGTATTTTGTGTGTTTACACATTTTTTCTAGGTGGAAGACGTATGTTATGTTCCAGGGAACATACGCATAGTTTACTGAATATTAATGTTTATATTTCAGTTTTGTGCAAAAAAAATTTGTAAGTGCCTATGGTTGCAGGTCTAAGCACGTTTCTAGTTTTGCCTCGCAGCTGTCGATGGCATACTTTGTGTGTAAGTACGTGTAGTATTACACAATTTTCCCACCTGTGGTTTTGGTCAATTCATGGTGTAATGACCATTTATTTTCAGGAATGTTTGGACTAGTGAGTCAACTGCCTTGATTCAGACCTTTGAAAAACTTGGATTAATATTGAATAGTTTTCAACGCTTCATTAATATTATTTTTTGCAGATAATACCCACCTATTCTGGTAACCCTACAATGTTTACGTTTATGGAAGTGAACAACCATTATTCTAGGCCTAAGCTAATAATAACTTTGTTTCAGAACGAAACCATTTGTTGTAATGAGCATTATTGAATTAAAGTCTCGACGAGCAGATGGCATTTGATCTTATGGCGTGCCGAATTTTCGTGTCAACGAAATCACGATCTTTTTCTTGATATGCAGAAGCATGCTTATTTCTTGGAATTAATATGGACGTCATTTTTGACACTTAAGTTAATTGTTTTTATTTTGAAAAACGATTTTTTGTTTTTTTCTGCCAAACAACACGAGGCACAGTTAAAAAAAGGACATACAGGTGAAAATCTTATTTTGTTTATATATTGTCAGTTTATCATGTGTTTACATTTCCATTCATTTTACTTTTTCAATGATTTTCGTATTTTTCAAATATATTAGAGTGATATCGAAACTTCAACAATAATTTTAATATTTTAGTACCTTTAACATGTTTTGCTATTTGCTTATTCATTCACATTTTGATATTTTAAATACAGATATCAGTATATTTACTAATTTTTATTGAGATATTTGATAATTCTTTAAGTCGTAGTTTTCATGAATAGTTATTGAGTATGTATATTTATTTCATATTATATCAAATAAAGTGATCGAAACGGAACAATTAAACATTTTACGAAAAGAATTTATTAGTGTTAAAAAACATTTAAATAGCCCTATAACGTATTTACTTCATATTATATCAAATAAAGTGATTGAAACGGAACACTTAAACACTTTACGAAAAGTATTTGTGTGTTAAATATATATATATATATATATATATATATATATATATATATATATATATATATATATATATATATAATACTGTTAAAAAAATAAGAATTTTAATAGCCCTATAAACGCTTTCTGCGAACTTAAAAAAAAAAGTTATCATATAGGTGTTGTAACCGTACTTTGTTTCTCACACCAGTGTTAAAAAAAAATCTCCCCTTCTCCCCTCATCAACTTATCGTTGGAGAACCATGGAGGATACTCACACAGGAAGACAGCATGGTTTCAACATGTGAAGTATCGGAAGATAAGAAAACCCAACTGCACCAATTGTTCAAGAGGATCTTATTACTTCATGGAACACTTGGATTGGACATTGCTCATGCAGGGACCTCATCACTTTGTAGTGAGTGGACAAGTTCTTTAACTATTTTAAATAGCCCTTTTTCAGGTGAAAAACCATTCATCGTCTATGCAAGTAAGTCTCACACCATATGGCAGTGTTGGCAACTAACTAATTTTAAATTTCAGGTATAAAACCTAATTTTATTCATACTTCGTCATACGGCCAAGGGTTCTCAACCTGTCTACGTGTGCACTTGACAGGTCGTTCCACGTTTCAGACACCATATATAACCACTACCAGGTTATAGAAGGATTTGTGTGGACACTCTGTATATTTCGTAAAGACTGTGATCATTATTTTCGATTTATACTTTATTCTGCAACGCACATAAGTTCTTTCTTTGGTGGGAATTGCTTCTTTCCCACACAATTGGACAAAGAAGTCTTTCATCGTTTTTTCATATATATATTTAAAACATTGCTTTTGCTGAGAACATTTCAGCTAGTGACTAACCATTTCAATGTTTCTCCCTGACTCATTATATACACAGTATATATTCTATAGTTATTGGGAACTGAATTAAGTGCTTTCGTTAATCGCTTATGGAAACATTACAATAGATTAGAGAAATACGGGCTGACCAGATGTCCCAGTAGCCAAAGTGGCAGCAGCCTCACAGTTTTTGCAGTTTGTTATCTGTACTTTCTCATGCCAGTGTTATCGCCGTGTCTAGTGCATTATAGGCAGTTGACTAAAATTAACATAAATTGTTTTCTATATTCTGTTTGTATGTACACCTTGTCTCAAAAAGGTTGAGCGCATTCAATATTGCTGTTTCGAGGCAAAAATTTTCTAAGTCCAACTTCGGGTATCTTCGGGAAAAAGTAAACCAGGTTCGAACCTCGAAGCCAACCTTTGAAATCGGGAAAAATCTTGCAGATGTGTTTTTCTTCTTTTAACACAATCATCATATAAGACTTGTTACCAATTATATATAAAAAAGCAACATTGATTGAAATACTTAATTTGATACAATATTTCGAAACTGTATTAATGCCAGCACATGCTTGTCTGTCATTTTGCTCTCCATACTTAATGGAATATTTAGATATGTAAATGAATCTTTCCATATGTAAAATAATGGTGAATGTTAACACATAGAACATTATTGTCTCCTGAGTACTGAAATAAGAGTCAAAGTAGAACAAAAACAGCGTTTGCAGTGGATATGAATGTAATTATTATCTTAAATACCGTTATATATCGCTAGAAGTATTGTTCGTGGAGCGCTTGTGTTAGCTCAGTGGTACGCTGTTGGATTTCAAATGGTAAGGTCGAGGATTCGCTTCCCATCTGAGTCAATGTTTCTTTATGAAATTCTATTTTCCGCAATGCATGAAAAATTATATAAAATAATGACATTAAAATACGTCAGTTGTATATATATAACATATAATCATTGCAGAACATAGTAATTATTATCTTTAAAATATAACAGGTGTTCACAGTACGTTGGTATTCTATGATAAATGTGAATGTTAAATACAAATTAAGAAAATAATATCATCTCAATAAATAAATTATGTAGTGTATTTATTTGCAGCTATTTGTCATATAGGGGTTACTTCTGAACATTCGTATTACAGCATGTCATTGATATTCTTGAAAAATTATCCGATGAATAAAAAGAGGGTATAAACAGAGAATCAAAAGTCGGAACGCTCGCAAGAAATTCATGAACCCCAAAGGTCACGTGAGCAGACTGGAATTGTCCTTATGAAGCATGCCACAGCAGAAGGCCTTTACATAGATTTTCAATTCAATACCTGATATATGCTTTTGCAATGTGGAAGTGGTGATGTCTTTGGTCGCTCTCTCTCACTTTCTCGCTCGCTCACTCTGTATTTATATATATGAAAGTGGATGTATGTGTGTGTTTCGACATAATTCTGATATGTCTAGAGCAATTTTAACCATATTTCTTACAATCTGGAAAAGAGTACTGTCGGGATATATGCCAAAAATGCTAGAAAAGGATCGATATTAGTATCGAATCCATAGTTTCGTGGTCGCTTAGGTAAACAGTTCTACTTTCAATTCAAGTCCAATTAAGCTCCCATTAGCACCCAGGGTTGTTACATAGCGACAAAAAAATATCGAAATCAACCAATATTAGAGTCGAAGCGTAAGTTTTCAGTGCCGCATTTCCCATTAGTCCAACTAGGCCCGTGCCTAGAGGGCAACATATTTGAAGAGCGCAAAGTTCAAAATTTTAATTTTTTTCGTATGAAAAAGTTAAAAAATCGAGAGCAAATATACTATTTCATGAGCAGTTTTCTTTTACTATTCTAATATATTTAATGATACCGTAAGAAATCTGAAAATAATTCAGAACATGTTTCCCATTTATTTTTTGTTACGTAATTGTAGCTGTAGCATCTAGTGAGTGGTATTTAACTGCAATAAATTCACTAATTAAGAATATTCGAATTAAGTTTTATTTGTAAGTTAGGGATCAAGGGACGGAGAAATGTGTAGTTATTGGGGGCGCCGAGAGCAAACGTTCGTAGGGACGCCGAGCTTCTAAATGCAGCACTGTTCGCTGAAATAATTGGTAGAAATTTTAATGCCATTTAAGACCAAATTTAGTCCTAGCAGTGACAGTATCCGTTTGCTGTCCTAGGAGGAATGAAAGGGACTGACATCAAAATTATAAAAAAAGACCTACATTAGTGTCGAATCTATAATTTTGGGGGTCTCTTAGTTAAAGATTGGAACTTCAGATGCCATGTAAGTTAAGCCCTCATTAACACAATGAAGCAGTTTGTGAAATTTGACATGTAGAAATAATTGAAAATAACCAATGTTAGTATACAACCCTTATCTTTCGTGGTCGCCAAGTTCATTGGGAGCAGTTCTGATGACCTTTAAGTTTAAGTTCAACTTCCAGTAAGAGTAAGATCCCCCAGCACATCTAATAAGGAGAGCGTAGTTCTGGAATGTCTGGGACAACCTTTACCAAACTTGGGGGACATATTACTTTTAATCAAAGAAGAAAATATTGTAGTAGTATGAAGTTATGGAAGTTGGGAGGTGTGACATGTAAAAGTAATGTAAAACGACTGATCTTAGTGTTTTATCCATGGAGTGTTATCCATTGTTTTCTCGGTCGTTGAGATGAGTAGTGAGGCACTCAATGGCATTATATCCAAATTCATCCCCATCTTTACAGGATGAGGGACTTGGAGATATGATTAATTAAATGAAAACACATGAAAATTTTCATTCACAACATTAAAATTTTAGATGTTATGTTAGCAGTTATTACAGCAACATACTTCACACTACAACCTTTCCCTCACTCCTGTTGTTCGGCCATTTTGTTTTCAGGCGTTTACGTTTTTCTGAATATATCAGCATTATTTGTTCTATCAAAATGAAAATTGCGGAATAAATCTCTATTTCAAATTTCCTTTAGAAATAAGAAGCTACTGAGTCATAATGTTATATGAATCACTTTTACTCTTCTAATAGAAACAAACCCTTGACCCCCAAGCGTTACCGGACCAAATGTTCTTTAGACGAAATGTGCTTTAAACTAAACATCCCTGGACTAAATGTTCTTTGTACCAATTCTCCTTTGGACGAAATGTCCTTTGGACCAATTGTATTTTGGACGAAATGTCATTTGGACGAATTGTCCTTTGGACCAAATGTCTTTGGATTAAATGTCTCTGGACGAAATGTTCTTTGGACGAAATATCTTTGGATTAAAAGGGTGGCCACCGGGTGGGCCAGTGTGAGTCACGGTGAGTGGTGTTTCGCAGTAGGTCACGTCCTTTTGACCCACGATCCACTGATCCACTCACAAATCTTGACCCATTTCACCCACTTACCAACCGACCCACTGACCCACTCCATCTTTGATTTTAACATGTCTTGTTTCATTTAAAAGACGAAACATACATCCACATAATTTTTTCATCGATTGCGAAGGTTGGCTTAATATCATAATTGTAATGGTAATTTGTTCTTAAGGTGAGAAATTGATATGATTAAAAAGACCATCTAGACGTGGTTACAAATTACCTTCCAAAGTTATTAGAAACGCTTTCTCACCCCGAAAACTATGAATTCGACAAATATTTAAGTAATTTTTGAGATTTTATTTTTAGCTCTCCCAGGCCATCATCCTGTGAAGATGGGGATGAATTTGGATGTAACCTCCATTTGGAGCATCACTATCCATCTCAACGACCGAGAAAATTATGGATAAAACACTAAGATCAGTCGTTTTACATTATTTTTACATGTCACACCTCCCAACTTCCATAACTTCATACTACTACAATATTTTCTTCTTTGATTAAAAGTAATATGTCCCCCAAGTTTGGTAAAGGTTGTCCCAGACATTCCAGAACTACGCTCTCCTTATTAGATGTGCTGGGGGATCTTACTCTTACTGGAAGTTGAACTTAAACTTAAAGGTCATCAGAACTGCTGCTAATGAACTTGGCGACCACGAAAGATAAGGGTTGTATACTAACATTGGTTATTTTCAATTATTTCTACATGTCAAATTTCACAAACTGCTTCATTGTGTTAATGAGGGCTTAACTTACATGGCATCTGAAGTTCCAATCTTTAACTAAGAGACCCCCAAAATTATAGATTCGACACTAATGTAGGTCTTTTTTTATAATTTTGATGTCAGTCCCTTTCATTCCTCCTAGGACAGCAAACGGATACTGTCACTGCTAGGACTAAATTTGGTCTTAAATGGCATTAAAATTTCTACCAATTAATTCAGCGAACAGTGCTGCATTTAGAAGCTCGGCGTCCCTACGAACGTTTGCTCTCGGCGCCCCCAATAACTACACATTTCTCCGTCCCTTGATCCCTAACTTACAAATAAAACTTAATTCGAATATTCTTAATTAGTGAATTTATTGCAGTTAAATACCACTCACTAGATGCTACAGCTACAATTACGTAACAAAAAATAAATGGGAAACATGTTCTGAATTATTTTCAGATTTCTTACGCTATCATTAAATATATTAGAATAGTAAAAGAAAACTGCTCATGAAATAGTATATTTGCTCTCGATTTTTTAACTTTTTCATACGAAAAAAAATAAAATTTTAAACTTTGCGCTCTTCAAATATGTTGCCCTCTAGGCACGGGCCTAGTTGGACTAATGGGAAATGCGGCACTGAAAACTTACGCTTCGACTCTAATATTGGTTGATTTCGATATTTTTTGTCGCTATGTAACAACCCTGGGTGCTAATGGGAGCTTAATTGGACTTGAATTGAAAGTAGAACTGTTTACCTAAGCGACCACGAAACTATGGATTCGATACTAATATCGATCCTTTTCTAGCATTTTTGGCATATATCCCGACAGTACTCTCTTCCAGATTGTAAGAAATATGGTTAAAATTGCTCTAGACATATCAGAATTATGTCGAAACACACACATACATCCACTTTCATATATATTCTTTGAATTGGAAATATTTCTTTGAATTAGAGAAAAAAATAACATCACTGTCTTATATTTTTTCTCCCTCTACGTTCCTAGTGACAATACATAAACATCGCTCTATCATTCGGAAGTTTAATTCAAACAGTAAACAATTCCTGGAAAATATTTTATTCGAAATGTAGTTTGGAGTATTAAATTAAAGCTTTGTTTCATTATCCTTATTGAAATTATTAGCTTAATTATGTAGAACTCTTCTTCCAATGCTAACATTTATTTTAGCGAGATAAGTAACATAACATTTCAGTTTAGAATACATTTTCTCCTTCTACATTTATTGTGAAATTAGTAAGCATCGTTGTCTCGTTCGGAAGTTTATGTCGAAGAGTGAATACATTTTGGAAGATATTCTACTTTGAAATGCACTTTGGAGTCTTAAATTAAAGTTTAGTTTTATTGTCCTTATTTAATTTATTGGATTATTTATGCGGTACTCTTTTTTTGAATTGGTAACATTTCTTGAATTCGAGAAATAACATAACATCCTGGTCTAAGATATTTTTCTCCCTCCTCATTCCTATTCACAATACATAAGCATCGCTCTCTCGTGCAGAAGTTTAATTTGAACAGTGAATAAATATTGGAAGATATTCTACTTCTAAATGTTCTTTGCAGAGATAAATTAAAGTTTAGTTTTATTACCCTCATTTAAATTATTGGTCTTTTTATGCGATACTCTTCTTTGAATGCTAACATTTCTTTGAGGTAGATAAGTAACGTAACATTTCTGTCTAGAATATATTTTCGCCTTCTACATTTATTGTGTTAATACATAAGAGTCGCTCTCTTGTTCGGAAGTTTAATTCGAGCAGTGACTAAGTGTTGGAAGATATTCTTTATACGAAATATACTTTGCAGCGTTAAATTAAAGTTTAATTCTATTATTCTTATTTCTTTTTATTGGCCTATTTATGCGGTACTCTTCTTTTAATTCTAACATTTCTTTGAGCGAGATAAGTAACATAATATTTCTGTCTAGAATAATCTTTTTCCTTCTACATTTATTGCGTTAATACTTAAGCATCGCACTGTTTCGGAAGTTTATATCGAACAGTGAAAAACCGTATGATGATATTCTATTTTCGAAATGTACTTTGGAGTATTAAATTAGTGATTAGTTTTATTGTCCTTATTTAAATTATTGGAGAATTTATGCAGTACTATTATTTGAATTGGTAACATTTCTTGAATTAGAGAAATAACATAACATCCCTGTCTGGGATTTTTTTCTCCCTCTACATTCCTAGTCACAATACACAATCATCGAAATCTCGTTCGGAAGTTTAATTTGAGCAGTGAATAAATGTTGGAAGATATTCTATTTCTAGATGTACTTTGGGGTGTTAAATTAAAATATAGTTTTATTATCCTTATTTAAAGTATTGGCCTATTTATGCGGTACTCTTTTTTGAATGCTAACATTTCTTTGAGCGAGATAAGTAACATAACATTTCTGTCTAGAATATATTTTCTCCTTCTACGTTTATTTTGTTAATACGTAAGCATCGCTCTCTCTTTCGCAAGTTTAATTCGAGCAGTGACTAAGTGTTGGAAAATATTCTTTATACGAAATATACTTTCCAGTGTTAAATTAAAGTTTAATTCTATTATTCTTATTTCTTTTTATTGGCATATTAATGCGGTACTCTTCTTTGAATGCTAACATTTCTTTGAGCGAGATAAGTAACATAACATTTCTGTCTAGAATATATTTTCTCCTACGTTTATTTTGTTAATAAGTAAGCATCGCTCTCTCTTTCGGATGTTTAATTCGAACAGCGAATTATCGTTGGAAGATATTCTATTTCTAAATGTACTTCGCAGTGTTAATTTAATTTTTATTTTATTATCCTCCCTTAAAATATTTGCCTATCCATACTGTACTTTTCTTTGAGTGCTAACATTTCTTTGAGCGAGATAAGAAACGTAACATTTCTTTCTAGAATACATTTTCTTTTTTTACATTTATTGTGTTATCACATGAGCATCGCTCTCTCGTTCGGAAATTTAATTCGAAAAGTGATTAAATTTTGGAAGATATTCTACTTCAAAACGTACTTTGCATTGTTAAATTAAGGTTTAGTTTTTATCATCCTTATTTAAATTATTGTCCTATTTTTGGAGTACTCTTCTTTGAATTGGAAACATTTCTTGGAATTAGAGAAATAACATAACATCCCTGACTGAGAATTATTCTCCTCTACATTCCTAGTCACCATACATAAGCATCGCTCTCTCGTTCGGAAGTCTAATTCGAACAGTGAATAAATGTTGGAAGATATTCCATTACAAAATGTACTTTGCAGTGTTAAAATAAAGTTGAGTTTTATTATTCTTTTTTAATTTATTCGCGTATTTATGCGGTACTCTTCTTTGAATGATCACATTACTTTGAGCGAGATAAGTAACATAACATTTCTGTCTTGAAGAAAATTTTCTACTTCTATATTTATTGTATAATACGTAAGCATCGCTCTTAGTTCGGTAGTTTAATTCGAACAGTGAATAAATGTTGGAAGATATTCTATTTTTAATGTACTTTGCAGTGTTCAATCAAAGTTGAGTTTTATTATTCTTATTTAGTTCATTGACGTATTTATGTGGTACTATTCTTTGATTGCTAACATTACTTTGAGCGAGATAAGTAACATAACATTTCTTTCTAGAATACATTTTCTCCTTCTATGTTTATTGTGTTTATACGTAAGCATCGATCTCTCGTTAGTGAGTTTAAATCGAACAGCGAATAAATGTTGGAATATATTCTTTTCCGAAATGTACTTCTCAGTATTATATCAAAGTATAGTTTTATTTTTCTCGTATTGGCCTATTTACGCGGTAGTCTTCTTTCGATGCCAACATTTCTTTGAGCGAGATTAGTAACATAACATTTCTGTCTAGAATACATTTTATCCTTCAATATTTATTGTGTTAAAATTTAGGCATCGCTTTCTCGTTCGGAAATTTAATTCGAACAGTAAATAAATGTTGGAAGATATTCTATTACTAAATGTACTTTGCAGGGTTAAATTAAAGTTGAGTTTTACTATTCACATTTATATTATTGGCCTTTTTATGCGGTAATCTTTTTGGGTGCTAACATTTCTTTGAATGAGATAAGTAACATAACATTTACGTCTAGAATACAATTTATCCTTCTATATTTTTTGTGATAATACATAAGCATCGCTCTCTCGTTCGGAAGTTTAATTCGAAAAGTGAATAAATGTTGGAAAATATTCTATTTCTAAATGTACTTTGAGTTTTAAATTAAAGATTAGATTTATTATCCTTATTTATTAAATTATTGGCCTATTTATAAGGTAGTCCTCTTTAATGCTAACATTTCATTGAGCGAGATAAGAAACATAACACTTCCTTCAAGAATACATTTTCTCCTTCTACATTTATTCTGTTAATACATAAGCTTTGATCTCTTGTTTGGAAATTTAATTCGACCAGTGTATAATAGCTGGAAGATATTCTTTTACGAAATGTACTTCGCAGAGTTTAATTAAAGTTTAGTTTTAATATCCTAATTTAAAATATTGGCGTATTTATGCGGTACTATTCTTTGAATGCTAAGGTTTCATTGAGCGACATAAGTAACATAACATTTCTGTCTAGAAAATATTTTCTCCTTCTTCATTTATTGTGTTAATACATAAGCATCGCTCTCTCGTTCGGAAGTTTTATTCGAAAAGTGAATACATTTTTGAAGATATTCTATTTCAAAATGTACTTCAAAGTGTTAAATTAAAGTTTAGTTTTATTATCCTTGTTTAATTTATTGTTTTTTGCGGTACTGTTCTTTCAATGCTATGATTTCTCTGAGCGAGATAAATAATAGAACATTTCTGTTGCAATACATTGTCTCCTCATACATAAGCATCGCTCTCTCCATCGGAAAATTAATTCGAACAATTTATAAATTTTTGAAGATATTCTATTTCTAAATGTACTTTGCAGTGTTAAATTAGAGTTGACTTTTATTATCCCTAGTTAATGTATTGGCATATTTATGCGGTTTCCTTCTTTCAATGCTAACTTTTTTTTGAGCGAGATAAGTAACATATCATTTCTGTCTAGAATAAAATTTTCTCCTTCTACATTTATTGTGATAATACATAAGCATCGCTCTCTCCTTCGGATGTTTAATTCGAACAGTGAAAAAATGTTGGAAGATATTCTATTTCTAAATGTACTTTGGAGTGTTAAATTATAATTTGGTTTTATTATCCTTAATTAAATTATTGGCCTATTCATGCGGTACTCTTCTTTCAATGATAAGTTTTCTTCGAGCGTGATAAGTAACATAACATTTCTCTCTAGAATATATTTTCTCCTTCTACATTTATTGTGTAATACACAAGCATCGCTCTCTGGTTCGGAAGTTTAATTCGAACAGTGAATAAATGTTGTAAGATATTCTATTTCGAATTGTACTTTCCAGTGTTAAGTGAATGTTAATTTCTTGTTTCCTTATCTAATTTATTGGACTATTTATGCGGTACACTCCTTTGAATTGGCAAGATTTCTTGAGATAGAGAAATAACATAACATCCCTGTCTGAGAATTTTTCTCCCTCTACATTCCTAGTCAGAATATATATGCATGGCTCTCTCGTTCGGAAGATTAATTCGAACAGTAAATAAATGTTAGAATATATTCTATTACAGAATGTACTTTGAAGTGTTAAAGTTTAGTTTTATTATCCTTATTTAAATTATTGGCTTATTTATACGGTACTCTTCTTTAATGCTAGCATTCCTTCGAGCGAGATAAGTAACATAACATTTCTTTCAAGAATACATTTTCTTCTTCTACATTTATTGTGTTAATACATAAGCATTGCTCTCTTGTTTGGAAATTTAATTCGAACAGTGTACAAATGCTGGAAGATATTCTTCTTTGAAATGTACTTCGCAGAGTTAAATTAAAGTTTAGTTTTATTATCTTAATTTAAAATATTGGCGTATTTATGCTCTACACTTTTTTGAATGCTAACGTTTCAATGAGCTAGATAAGTAACATAAATATTCTGTCTAGAAGACATTTTCTCCTTCTACACTTATTGTGTTAATACATAAGCATCGCTCTCATGCGGAAGTTTTATTTGAGCAGTGAATAAATGTTGGAAGATAATATATTACAAAGTGTACTTAAAGTGTTAAATTAAAGTTTAGTTGTATTATCCTTATTTAATTTATTGGCCTGTTTTTGCGGTACTGTTCTTTCAATGCTAATATTTCTTTGAGCGCGATAAGTAATAGAAAATTTCTTTTAGAATACATTTTCTCTTTGAACATTTATTTTGTTGATACATAAGCATTGCTTTGTCGTTCAGAAGTTTCATTCGAAGAGTGACTGAATTTTGGAAGATATTCTATTTCGAAATGTACTTTGGAGTTGTAAATTAGAGTTTAGTTTTATTGTTCTTATTTAAATTATTGGCGTATTTATGCTGTATTTTTTTGGAATTGGTAACATTACTTGAAGTAATGAAAAAAACACAATATCTTTTTCAGATTCTTTCCCCCTCTCCTGTCTTAGTCACAATACATAAGCATCGCTCTCTCGTGCAGAAGTTTAATTTGAACAGTGAATAAATTTGGAAGATATTCTACTTCTAAATGTACTTTGCAGAGATAAATTAAAGTTTAGTTTTAAAACCCTCATTTAAATTATTGGTCTATTTATGCGATACTTTTCTTTGAATGCTAACATTTCTTTGAGCTAGATAAGTAACGTAACATTTCTGTCTAGAATATATTTTCGCCTTCTACTTTTATTGTGTTAATACATAAGAATCGCTCTCTCGTTCGGAACTTTAATTCGAGCAGTGACTACGCGTTGGAAGATATTCTCTTTCGAAATATACTTTGCAGTGTTAAATTAAAGTTTAGGTTTATTATTCTTATTTATTTTTATTGGCCTATTTATGTGGTACTCTTCCTTTAATGCTAACATTTCTTTGAGCTAGATAAGTAACATAACATTTCTGTCTAGAATTTATTTTCTCCTTCTACATTTATTTTATTAATACGTAGGCATCGCTCTCTCTTTCGGAAGTATAATTCGAACAGCGAATTAATGTTGTAAGATTTCTATTTCTAAAATTACTTCGCAGTGCTAATTTAAAATTTATTTTATTATCCTCTCTTAAAGTATTGTCCTATTTATAATGTACTCTTCTTTGAGTGCTAACATTTCTTTGTGAGAGATATGTAACGTAACATTTCTGTCTGGAATATATTTTCGCCTTCTACAATTATTGTGTTAATACATAAGAATCGCTCTCTCGTTCGGAACTTTAATTCGAGAGTGACTAAGTGTTGGAAGATATTCTATTTCGAAATATACTTTGCAGTGTTAAATTAAAGTTTAGTTTTATTATCCTTATTTATTTTTATTGGCCTATTTATGCGGTACTCTTCTTTTAATGCTAATATTTCCTTGAGCGAGATAAGTAACGTAACAATTCTGTCTAGAATATATTTTCTCCCTCTACACTTATTGTGTTAATAAATAAGAATCACTCTCTCGTTCGGAAGTTTATTTCGAATTGTGAATAAATATTGGAAGATATTCTATTTCTAAATGTACTTTGCAGTGTTAAACTAAAGTTTTGTTTTATTATCCTTATTTAAATTATTTGCTTATTTAAGCAGTACTCTTCTTTCAATGATTACATTTCTTTGAATGCGATAAGTAACATTTCTCTCTACAATATATTTTCTACTTCGTCATTTATTGTGTTATTACATAAGCATCGCTCTCTCGTTCGGAAGTTTAATTCGAACAGTGAATAAATGTTGATATATATTGTATTTCGAAATATACTTTGGAGTGGTAAATTTAAGTTTAGTATTATTATCCTTATTTACATTATTGTCCTATTTATGCGGTACTCTTCTTTGAATTGGAAACATTTCAATGAATTAGAGAAATAACATTACATCACTCTCTGATATTTTGTTCTCCCTCTACATTCCTAGTCACAATTTATAAGCATCGCTCTCTTGTTCGGAAGGTTAATTTGAACAGCGAATAAACATTGGAAGATATTCTACTTCTAAATGTACTTTGCAGAGATAAATTAAAGTTTAGTTTTATTACCCTTATTTAAAATATTGGTCTATTTATGCGATACTCTTCTTTGAATGCTTTCATTTCATTGAGCGAGATAAGTAACATAACATTTCTGTCTAGAATAATTTTCTCCTTCTACATTTATTGCGTTAATACTTAAGCATCGCTCTATTTTTCGGAAGTTTAATTCGAACAGTTAATAACCGTTGGATGATATTCTATTTTCGAAATGTACTTTGGAGTCTTAAATTAGAGATTAGTTTTTTGGTCCTTATTTAAATTATTGGAGTATTTATGCGGTACTCTTCTTTGAATTGTTAACATTTCTTGAATTAGAGAAATAACATAACATCCCTGTCTTGGATTTTTTTTTCCTCTCTACATTCCTATTCACAATACATATGCATCGTACTTGTAATCGCCTCAGTTCGGGTCACTGTTCGAGCGACATTTATTTGTAACCATCAGGGTGTTCTGTTCGCTGTCCGTGGCTCGTGGTACTACCAATAGGCATCTTCCTGATACTTTAACTTACCTGGACTGGACGATGAAGGACCTATGCAAGAAAAGGTTACAAACTGTTTCCAAATCGCTCGTTGGTCTCAATAATATGAGCATTAGGCGCCTGAGGTTCGGGTGTTTCGTCTCGATAACCTCACGCACGATCAGACGGTCATCCAGACCATGACGCACACAAACATCACTCATACAAACAACGGAAACACACTATATTAAATGACACCATACTTATTTATTAGAACACTATTTTGAAAAAAAATAGCGAAAAGGAATGGACACAACACTGAACACTAGATAAAAATAATAATTTTCGTCGCTGAAATCACACTTTGCCCTTTTCAGGCAATATAGCCCTTTATATATATATGATTATGATTCAGATATCACTGTAAATGCTTCCCTCACACCATTGACACACTTGGGAATTAGCACTAGGGAAAAGTTGTCTGGATCGTCCCACGATGAATCCAGTTGTTACGCTGAACCGTCCTAAAACGTAGCGGCGATTCTTCAGCAAATTAAACAAGAAATTCTCCAAAGTAGAAGACTGCTGTTGGCGGGCGCGTATATAACATTTTAAACGCACAAGGTCTGCGGACCTGGGATTTCACTAGTTGGGGCTAGCCGTAAGAAATCGTCCTTCACCGGCTAATTAGCTTGTGCCCCTTCACAAAACTTAACCAACGCAACGTGCGTGGTGGCTGCGTACAACACCGGAGTCGAACTCCCTGAGCATCCAAGTTCAAGCTACGGGTTGCAATGGTAACGGAAAAGTGTTGGCAGTTCATTTCAAAAATCACTCAGTTACTCACCTGTATGTACACCTTGTCTCAAAAAGGTTGAGCGCATTCTTTATTGCTGTTTCGAGGCAAAAATTTTCTAAGTCCAACTCCGGGTATCTTCGGGAAAAAGTAAACCAGGTTCGAACCTCGAAGCCAACCTTTGCAATCAGGAAAAATCTTGCAGATGTGTTTTTCTTCTTTTAAATATAATAAGACTTGTTACCAATGATATATAAAAAAGCAACATTGATTGAAATACTTAATGATACAATATTTCGAAACTGTATTAATGCCAGCACATGCTTGTTTGTCATTTTGCTCTCCATACTTAATGGAATATTTAGATACGTAAACGAATCTTTCCACTTGTAAAAGAATGGTGAATGTTAAGACATAAAACATTATTCTCTCCTGAGTACTAAAATAAGAGTCAAAGTAGAACAAAAACAGCGTTTGCAGTGGATATGAATGTAATTATTATCTTAAATACCGTTATATATCGCTAGAAGTATTGTTCGTGGAGCGCTTGTGTTAGCCCAGTGGTACGCCGTTGGATTTCAAATCGTAAGGTCGAGGATTCGCTTCCTATCTGAGTCAATGTTTTTTTTATGAAATTCTTTTTTCCGCAATGCATGAAAAATTATATAAAATAATGACATTAAAATACGTCAGTTGTATATATATAACATACAATCATTGCAGAACAAAGTGATTATTATGTTTAAAATATAACAGGTGATCACAGTACGTTGGTATTCTATGATATTTTTGAATGTTAAATACAAATTAAGAAAATAATATCATTGCAAAGAATAAATTATGTAGTGTATTTATTTGGAGCTATTTGTCATCGGAAGTTACTTCTGAATTTTCTCATTACAGCAAGTGATTTACGCTTTCTGAAAGGTAAAGAGACTATTCGCGTATAAACAGAAATTACTATACAAACTCCAATCTTCGTTACAGACACAAAACTCCCGATCCCCAAAACTATGTAAACAGGAAATTTACGAACACGAAGTCATGTCTAAGAGACTTATTTATACTCGAGAAAGAAGGCAGAATAGGATTTCTTTCCAAAGGATTTCAGTTCAATAATCTGCAAGGCTTTTGTATATGGATGTGGTCCCTTTCTCTCCGCCAATATATATAAAGTAAAAGCGATCGATATTAGTGTCGAATCCATGTTCTCGTTGTTGCAGAAATTAATAATTACCTAGGTACAACTCCGAAAGCGTTAAAGTCCAAATTGAACTCTCATCGTAAAGCTCCTTTGTGGTTAAGCGTATAGCGTACACGCTTTCGGTGTGGGAGACCCAGATTCGGCCCCTAGCGAGAGCTCATGTAGTTCGCGTTAATTAGTAGGTCTACGTCTCATATAGCCTCACTGCTGACGGGACGTTAAACTCAAAATCAATTCAATTGGTTCAAATCCCATTATTATGGCGGGCGATAAAGGATGAAAAATAAAATGACTCAAGTGATTGAGATTAGTGTGAAATCCATAGTTTGAGTTCCTGACACTGTTACAAACACAATGTCATTTAATGCCACGTTTTGGTATGAGCGACTATGCCTCTTGGATTTTGAATTTACAGGAGCAACATCAAAAGCATTGCTCACACAGCTCTAAATGTTTTGATGTATGTATACGTGTATATTCCAGCGAAACTCCGCAATGTCTGGAGCAACTTTTACCCAACATGGAAGACATATTACTTTCAATCTAAGGAAAAAAAATATTGTGGAATTCAGATACCTCAAGGGAATGAAGTTGGGAAGAGTGGAATGTAAAAATAGTGTAAAATGACTGATTGTACAGTGTTATCCATTCGAACAGCGAATTTAATTTAGCACTGCGAAGTAATTTTAGAAATAGAAATCTTCCAACATTAATTCGCTGTTCGAATTATACTTCCGAAAGAGAGAGCGATGCCTACGTATTAACAAAATAAATGTAGAAGGAGAAAATAAATTCTAGACAGAAATGTTATGTTACTTATCTAGCTCAAAGACATGTTAGCATTAAAAGAAGAGTACCGCATAAATAGGCCAATAAAAATAAATAAGAATAATAAACCTAAACTTTAATTTAACATTGCAAAGTATATTTCGAAATAGAATATCTTCCAACACGTAGTCACTGCTCGAATTAAAGTTCCGAACGAGAGAGCGATTCTTATGTATTAACACAATAAAATTAGAAGGCGAAAATATATTCTACACAGAAATGTTACGTTACTTATCTAGCTCAAAGAAATGTTAGCATTCAAAGAAAAGTTTCGCATAAATAGACCAATAATTTAAATGAGGGTATTAAAACTAAACTTTAATTTATCTCTGCAAAGTACATTTAGAAGTAGAATATCTTCCAAATTTATTCACTGTTCAAATTAAACTTCTGCACGAGAGAGCGATGCTTATGTATTGTGACTAAGACAGGAGAGGGGGAAAGAATCTGAAAAAGATATTGTGCTTTTTTCATTACTTCAAGTAATGTTACCAATTCCAAAAAAAATACAGCATAAATACGCCAATAATTTAAATAAGGACAATAAAACTAAACTCTAATTTACAACTCCAAAGTACATTTCGAAATAGAATATCTTCCAAAATTCAGTCACTGTTCGAATGAAACTTCTGAACGACAAAGCAATGCTTATGTATACACACAATAAATGTTCAAAGAGAAAATGTATTCTAACAGAAATTTTCTATTACTTATCGCGCTCAAAAAAATATTAGCATTGAAAGAACAGTACCGCAAAAACAGGCAAATAAATTAAATAAGGATAATACAACTAAACTTTAATTTAACACTTTAAAGTACACTTTGTAATATATTATCTTCCAACATTTATTCACTGCTCAAATAAAACTTCCGCACGAGAGCGATGCTTATGTATTAACACAATAAGTGTAGAAGGAGAAAATGTCTTCTAGACAGAAATTCTATGTTACTTATCTAGCTCATTGAAACGTTAGCATTCAAAAAAGTGTACCGCATAAATACGAGAATATTTTAAATTAGGATAATAAAACTAAACTTTAATTTAACTCTGCGAAATATATTTCAAAGAAGAATATCTTCCAGCATTTGTACACTGTTCGAATTAAATTTCCAAACAAGAGAGCAATGCTTATGTATTAACACAATAAATGTAGAAGAAGAAAATGTATTCTTGAAAGAAATGTTATGTTACTTATCTCGCTCGAAGGAATGTTAGCATTAAAGAAGAGTACCGTATAAATAAGCCAATAATTTAAATAAGGATAATAAAACTAAACTTTAATTTAACACTTCAAAGTACATTTTGTAATAGAATATATTCTAACATTTATTCACTTTTCGAATTAATCTTCCGAACGAGAGAGCCATGCATATATATTCTGACTAGGAATGTAGAGGGAGAAAAATTCTCAGACAGGGATGTTATGTTAATTCTCTATCTCAATAAATCTTACCAATTCAAAGAAGTGTACCGCATAAATAGTCCAATAAATTAGATGAGGAAACAAGAAATTAACATTCACTTAACACTGGAAAGTACATTTCGAAATAGAATATCTTCCTATAGTTATTTACTGTTCGAATTAAACTTCCGAACGAGAGAGCGATGCTTGTGTATTACACAATAAATGTAGAAGGAGAAAATATATTCTAGAGAGAAATGTTATGTTGCTTATCACGCTCGAAGAAAACTTATCATTGAAAGAAGAGTACCGAATGAATAGGATAATAATTTTATTAAGGATAATAAAACTCAATTATAATTTAACACTCCAAAGTACATTTAGAAATAGAATATCTTCCAACATTTTTTCACTGTTCGATTTAAACATCCGAAGGAGAGAGCGATGCTTATGTATTAACACAACAAATGTAGAAGGAGAAAATATATTCTAACAGAAATTTTATATTACTTATCTCCCTCAAACAAAATGTTAGCATTGAAAGAAGAGTACTGAATAAATAGGCCAATAATTTAAATAAGGATAAAAAATTAACTTTAATTTAACAATTTAAAGTACATTTAGAAATAGATTATTTTCCAAAATTTATCCACTGTTCGAATTAAACTTCCTAACGAGGGAGCGATGCTAATGTATTATCACAATAAATGTAGAAGGAGAAAATATATTCTAGACAGAAATGTTATGTTACTTATGTCGCTCAATGAAACCTTAGCATTCAAAGAATAGTACCGCATAAATACGCCAATATTTTAAATTAGGCTATTAAAACTAAACTTTAATTTAACTCTGCGAAGTACATTTCGAAAAAGAATATCTTCCAGCTATTATACACTGGTCGAATTAAATTTCCAAACAAGAGATCAAAGCTTATGTATTAACAGAATAAATGTAGAAGGAGAAAATGTATTCTTGAAGGAAATGTTATGTTACTTATCTCGATCAATGAAATGTTAGCATTAGAGAAGACTACCTTATAAATAGGCCAATAATTTAATAAATAAGGATAATAAAACTAATCTTTAATTTAAAACTCAAAGTACAGTTAGAAATAGAATATTTTCCAACATTTATTCACTTTTCGAATTAAACTTCCGAACGAGAGAGCGATGCTTATGTATTATCACAAAAAATATAGAAGGATAAATTGTATTCTAGACGTAAATGTTATGTTTCTTATCTCACTCAAAGAAATGTTAGCATTCAAAAAGAGTACCGCATAAAAAGGCCAATAATATAAATGAGAATAATAAAACTCAACTTTAATTTAACCCTGCAAAGTACATTTAGTAATAGAATATCTTCCAACATTTATTTACTGTTCGAATTAAATTTCCGAACGAGAAAGCGATGCTTAAATTTTAACACAATAAATATTGAAGGATAAAATGTATTCTAGCAGAAATGTTATGTTACTAATCGCGCTCAAAGAAATGTTGGCATCGAAAGAAGACTACCGCGTAAAAAGGCCAATACGAGAATAATAAAACTATACTTTGATATAATACTGAGAAGTACATTTCGGAAATGAATATATTCCAACATTTATTCACTGTTTGATTTAAACTCACGAACGAGAGATCGATGCTTACGTATAAACACAATAAATATAGAAGGAGAAAATGTATTCTAGAAAGAAATGTTATGTTACTTATCTCGCTCAAAGTAATGTTAGCAATCAAAAAATTGTACCACATAAATACGTCAATGAACTAAATAAGAATAATAAAACTCAACTTTGATTGAACACTGCAAAGTACATTAAAAATAGAATATCTTCCAAAATTTATTCACTGTTCAAATTAAACTACCGAACTAAGAGCGATGCTTACGTATTATACAATAAATATAGAAGTAGGAAACTTTCTTCAAGACAGAAATGTTATGTTACTTATCTCGCTCAAAGTAATGTGATCATTCAAAGAAGAGTACCGCATAAATACGCAAATAAATTAAAAAAGAATAATAAAACTCAAATTTAATTTAACACTGCAAAGTACATTTTGTAATGGAATATCTTCCAACATTTATTCACTGTTCGAATTAAACTTCCGAACGAGAGAGCGATGCTTATGTATGGTGACTAGGAGTGTAGAGGAGAATAATTCTCAGTCAGGGATGTTATGTTATTTCTCTAATTCAAAGAAATGTTTCCAATTCAAAGAAGAGTACTCCAAAAATATGACAATAATTTAAATAAGGATAATAAAAACTAAACCTTAATTTAACAATGCAAAGTATATTTCGAAGTAGAATATCTTCCAAAATTTAATCACTTTTCGAATTAAACTTCCGAACGAGAGAGCGATGCTCATGTGATAACACAATAAATGTAAAAAAGAAAATGTATTCTAGAAAGAAATGTTACGTTACTTATCTCGCTCAAAGAAATGTTAGCACTCAAAGAGAAGTACAGTATGGATAGGCAAATATATTAAGGGAAGATAATAAAATAAAAATTAAATTAACACTGCGAAGTACATTAGAAATAGAATATCTTCCAACGATAATTCGCTGTTCGAATTAAACATCCGAAAGAGAGAGCGATGCTTACTTATTAACAAAATAAACGTAGGAGAAAATATATTCTAGACAGAAATGTTATGTTACTTATCTCGCTCAAAGAAATGTTAGCATTCACAGAAGAGTACCGCATTAATATGCCAATATTTTAAGTAAGGACAAGAAAACCAAAATATAATTTAAGACTGCAAAGTGCATTTAAAAATAGAATATCTTACATTTATTCACTGCTCGAATTAAATTTCCGAATGAGAGTGCGATGTTTATGTATTAACAAAATAAATTTAGAAGGAGAAATTGTATTATACACAGAAATGTTATAATACTTATCTGGAAATAATGGCATTCACAGAAGAGTACCGTAAAATTGGCCAATATTTTAAATAAATATAATAAAAAAAACTTTAATTTATCTCTGCAAAGTACATTTAGAAGCAGAATATCTTCCAATGTTTATTTCCAGTTCAAATTAAACTTCCGAACGAGAGTGCGATGAATATGTATTGTGACAAGGAATGTAGAGGGAGAAAAAAATCCAAGACAGGGATGTTATGTTATTTCTCTAATTCAAGAAATGTTAACAATTCAAAGAAGAGTACCGCATAAATACTCCAAAAATTTAAATAAGGACCCAAAAACTAATCTCTAATTTAAGACTCCAAAGTACATTTCGAAAATAGAATATCATCCAACGGTTATTCACGGTTCGAATTAAACTTCCGAAAAATAGAGCGATGCTTAAGTATTAACACAATAAATGTAGAAGGAGAAAATATATTCTAGACAGGAATGCTATGTTACTTATCTCGCTCAATGAAATGATAGCATTCAAAGAAGAGTATCGCATAAATAGACCAATATTTTAAATGAGAGTAATAAAATTAAACTTTAATTTATCTCTGCAAAGTACATTTAGAAGTAGAATATCTTCCAAATTTATTCACTGTTCAAATTAAACTTCTGGGCGAGAGAGAGATGCTTATGTTTTGTGACTAAGACAGGAGAGGGGGAAAGAATCTGACAGGGATATTGTGTTTTTTCATTAATTCAAGTAATGTTACCAATTACAAAAAAAGTACAGCATAAATACACCAATATTTTAAATAAGGACAATAAAACTAAACTCTAATTTAAAACTCCAAAGTATATTTCGAAATAGAACATTTTCCAACACTTAGTCACTGTTCGAATTAAACTTCCGAACGAGAGAGCGATGCTTATGTATTAACACAATAAAAGAAGAAGTAGAAAATATATTCTAGACAGAAATGTTGTTACTTATCTCGCTCAAAGAAATGTAATCATTGAAAGAAGAGTACTGCATGAAAATGCCAATAATTTAAATTAGGATAATAAACAAAACTTTAGTTTAACACTGTAAAGTACATTTAGAAATAGAATATTTTCCAACACTTAGTCACTGCTCGAAATAAACTTCCGAACGAGAGAACGATTCTCATGTATTAACACAATAAGTGTAGAGGGAGAAAATATATTCTAGACAGAAATGTTACGTTACTTATCTAGCTCAAAGAAATGTTAGCATTCAAAGAAGAGTATCGCATAAATAGACCAATAATTTAAAGGAGGGTATTAATTCTAAACTTTAATTTATCTCTGCAAAGTACATTTAGAAGTAGAATATCTTCCAAATTTATTCACTGTTCAAATTAAACTTCTGGACGAGAGAGTGATGCTTATGTTTTGTGACTAAGACAGGAGAGGGGGAATGAATCTGACAAACATATTGTGTTTTTTCATTAATTCAAGTAATGTTACCAATTACAAAAAAAAGTACAGCATAAATACACCAATAATTTAAATACGGACAATAAAACTAAACTCTAATTTAAAACTCCAAAGTATGTTTCGAAATAGAATATTTTCCAACACTTAGTCACTGCTCGAATTAAAGTTCCGAGCGAGAGAGCGATGCTTATGAATTAACACAATAAATGTAGAAAGAGAAAATGAATTCTAGACAGAAATATTATGTTGCTCTTCTCGCTCAAAGAAATGTTAGCATTCAAAGAGGAGTACCGCATAAATGGGCAAAACCTTTCAATGATTATAATAAACCTAAACTTAAATTTAACACTGCAAGGTACATTTAGAAATATAATATCTTCCAACAATTATTCACTGCTCGTATTAAACTTGCGACTGAGAGTGCATTGCTTATGTATTGTGACTAGGACTGCAGAGGGAGAAAAAAATCTCAGACAGGGATATTATATTATTTTTCTAATTCAAGAAATAGTAACACTTCAAAGAATACTACCGCATAAATTCTCCAATAATTTAAATAAGGACACTAAAACTAAACTCTAATTTAAGACTACAAAAGTACATTTAGAAATAGAATATCTTCCAAAATTCAGTCACCGTTCGAATGAAACTTCTGAACGAGAGAGCAATGCTTATGCATTAACACAATAAATGTAGAAGGAGGAAATATATTCTAGACAGAAATGTTATGTTACTTATCTCGCTCAATGAAATGATAGCATTCAAAGAAGTGTATCGCATAAATAGACCAATATTCTAAATGAGGGTAATAAAATTAAACTTTAATTTATCTCTGCAAAGTACATTTAGAAGTAGAATATCTTCCAAATTTATTCACTGTTCAAATTAAACTTCTTGACGAAAGAGTGGTGCTTATTTTTTGTGACTAAGACAGGAGAGGGGGAAAGAATCTGACAGGGATATTGTGTTTTTTCATTAACTCAAGTAATGTTACCAATTACAAAAAAGTACAGCATAAATACACCAATAATTTAAATAAGGACAATAAAACTAAACTCTACTTTAATACTCCAAAGTATATTTCGAAATAGAATATTTTCCAACACTTAGTCACTGTTCGAACTAATCTTTTGAATGAGAGAGCGATGCTTATGTATTAACACATTAAAAGAAGAAGTAGAAAATATATTCTAGACAGAAATGTTTTTACTTATCTCGCTCAAAGAAATGTAATCATTGAAAGAAGAGTACTGCATAAATAAGCAAATAATTTAAATTAGGATAATAAAACAAAACTTTAGTTTAACACTGTAAAGTACATTTAGAAATAGAATATTTTCCAACACTTAGTCACTGCTCGAAATAAAGTTCCGAACGAGAGAGCGATTCTTATGTATTAACACAATAATTGTAGAAGGCGAAAATATATTCTAGACAGAAATGTTACGTTACACATCTCTCTCTAAGAAATGTTACCCCTCAAAGAAGAGTAGAGTATAAATAGCCCAATACTTTATGGGAGGATAATAAAACAAAAATTTAATTTAGCACTGGGAAGTACATTTAGAAATAGAATATCTTGGAACATTAATTCGCTGTTCGAATTAAACTTCCGAAAGAGAAAGCGGTGCCTACGTATTAACAAAATAAATGTAGAAGGAGAAAATAAATTCTAAACAGAAATGTTATGTTACTTATCTCGCTCAAAGAAATGTTATCATTAATAGAAGAGTACCGCATAAATAGGCCAATAAAAATAAATAACAACAATAAACATAAACTTTAATTTAACCCTGCTAAGTATATTTCGAAATAGAATACCTTCCAACAGTTAGTCACTGCTCGAATTAAAGTTCCGCACGAGAGAGTGATTCTTATCTATTAACACAATAAATGTAGAAGGCGAAAATATATTCTAGACAGAAATGTTACGTTACTTATCTAGCTCAAAGAAATGTTAGCATTCAAAAAAGAGTATCGCATAAATAGACCAATAATTTAAAGGAAGGTATTAAATCTAAACTTTAATTTATCTTTGCAAAGTACATTATAAGTAGAATATCTTCCAAATTTATTCACTGTTCAAATTAAACTTCTGGACGAGAGAGCGATGCTTATGTTTTGTGACTAAGACAGGAGAGGGGGAAAGAATCTGACAGGGATATTGTGTTTTTTCATTAGTTCAAGTAATGTTACCAATTACAAAAAAGTACAGCATAAATACACCAATAATTTAAATAAGGACAATAAAACTAAACTCTAATTTAAAACTCCAAAGTATATTTCGATATAGAATATTTTCCAACACTTAGTCACTGCTCGTATTAAAGTTCCGAGCGAGAGAGCGATGCTTATGAATTAACACAATGAATGTAGAAGGAGAAAATGAATTCTAGACAGAAATGCCGTGTTACTTATCTCGCTCAAAGAAATGTTAGCATTCAAAGAAGAGTACCGCATAAATGGGCAAAAACTTTCAATGATTATAATAAAACTAAACTTAAATTTAACACTGCAAGGTACATTTAGAAATATAATATCTTCCAACAATTATTCATTGCTCGTATTAAACTTGCGGTTGGGAGTGCATTGCTTATGTATTGTGACTAGGATTGCAGAGGGAGAAAAAAATCTCAGACAAAGATATTATATTATTTTTCTAATTCAAGAAATGGTAACACTTCAAAGAATGGTACCGCATAAATTCTCCAATAATTTAAATAAGGACAGTAAAACTAAACTCTAATTTAAGATTACAAAAGTATATTTGGAAATAGAATATCTTCCAAAATTCAGTCTCCTTTCGAACGAAACTTCTGAAAAGAGAGAGCAATGCTTATGTATTAACACAATAAATTAAGAAGGAGAAAATATATTCTAGACAGGAATGTTATGTTACTTATCTCGCTCAATGAAATGATAGCATTCAAAGAAGAGTATCGCATAAATAGGCCAATAAAAATAAATAAGGATAATAAACATAAACTTTAATTTAACACTGCAAAGTATATTTTGAAATAGAATATCTTCCAACACTTAGTCACTGTTCAAATTAAACTTCTGGACGAGAGAGCGATGCTTATGTTTTGTGACTAAGACAGGAGAGGGGGAAAGAATCTGACAGGGATATTGTGTTTTTTCATAAACGCAAGTAATGTTACCAATTACAAAAAAGTACAGCATAAATACACCAATCATTTAAATAAGGACAATAAAACTAAACTCTAATTTAAAAATCCAAAGTATATTTTGAAATAGAATATTTTCCAACACTTAGTCACTGTTCGAATTAAACTTCCGAACGAGAGAGCGATACTTATGTATTAACACAATAAAAGAAGAAGTAGAAAATATATTCTAGACAGAAATGTTGTTACTTATCTCGCTCAAAGAAATGTAATCATTGAAGGAAGAGTACTGCATGAAAATGCCAATAATTTAAATTAGGATAATAAACAAAACTTTAGTTTAACACTGTAAAGTACATTTAGAAATAAAATATTTTCCAACACTTAGTCACTGCTGGAAATAAACTTCCGAACGAGAGAACGATTCTCATGTATTAACACAATAAATGTAGAAGGAGAAAATATATTCTAGACAGAAATGTTACGTTACTTATCTAGCTCAAAGAAATGTTAGCATTCAAAGAAGAGTATCACATAAATAGACCAATAATTTAAAGGAGGGTATTAATTCTAAACTTTAATTTATTTCTGCAAAGTACATTATAAGTAGAAATTCTTCCAAATTTATTCACTGTTCAAATTAAACTTCTGGACGAGAGAGCGATGCTTATGTTTTGTGACTAAGACAGGAGAGGGGGATAGAATCTGACAAGGATATTGTGTTTTTTCATTAGTTCAAGTAATGTTACCAATTACAAAAAAGTACAGCATAAATACACCAATAATTTAATAAGGACAATAAAACTAAACTCTAATTTAAAACTCCAAAGTATATTTCGAAATAGAATATTTTCCAACACTTAGTCACTGCTCGAATTAAAGTTCCGAGCGAGAGAGCGATGCTTAAGTATTAACACAATAAATGTAGAAGGAGAAAATATATTCTAGACAGAAATGTTACGTTACTTATCTAGCTCAAAGAAATGTTAGCATTCAAAGAAGAGTATCACATAAATAGACCAATAATTTAAAGGAGGGTATTAATTCTAAACTTTAATTTATCTCTGCAAAGTACATTATAAGTAGAATATCTTCCAAATTTATTCACTGTTCAAATTAAACTTCTGGACGAGAGAGCGATGCTTATGTTTTGTGACTAAGACAGGAGAGGGGGATAGAATCTGACAGGGATATTGTGTTTTTTCATTAGTTCAAGTAATGTTACCAATTACAAAAAAGTACAGCATAAATACACCAATAATTTAATAAGGACAATAAAACTAAACTCTAATTTAAAACTCCAAAGTATATTTCGAAATAGAATATTTTCCAACACTTAGTCACTGCTCGAATTAAAGTTCCGAGCGAGAGAGCGATGCTTATGATTTAACACAATAAATGTAGAAGGAGAAAATAAATTCTAAACAGAAATGTTATGTTACTTATCTCGCTCAAAGAAATGTTAGCATTAATAGAAGAGTACCGCATAAATAGGCCAATAAAAATAAATAACAACAATAAACATAAACTTTAATTTAACCCTGCTAAGTATATTTCGAAATAGAATACCTTCTAACAGTTAGTCACTGCTCGAATTAAAGTTCCGCACTAGAGAGTGATTCTTATCTATTAACACAATAAATGTAGAAGGCGAAAATATATTCTAGACAGAAATGTTACGTTACTTATCTAGCTCAAAGAAATGTTAGCTTTCAAAGAAGAGTATCGCATAAATAGACCAATAATTTAAAGGAGGGTATTAAATCTAAACTTTAATTTATCTGTGCAAAGTACATTTAGAAGTAGAATATCTTCCAAATTTATTCACTGTTCAAATTAAACTTCTGGACGTGAGAGCGATGCTTATGTTTTGTGACTAAGACAGGAGAGGGGGAAAGAATCTGACAGGGATATTGTGTTTTTTCATTAATTCAAGTAATGTTACCAATTACAAAAAAAGTACAGCATAAATACACCAATTATTTAAATAAGGACAATAGAACTAAACCTTATTTAAAACTCCACAGTATATTTCGAAATAGAATATTTTCCAACACTTAGTCACGGCTCGAATTAAAGTTCCGAGCGAGAGAGCGATGCTTTTGAATTAACACAACAAATGTAGAAGGAGAAAATGAATTCTAGACAGAAATGTTATGTTACTTATCTCGCTCAAAGAAATGTTAGCATTCAAAGAAGAGTACCGCATAAATGGGCAAAAACTTTCAATGATTATAATAAACCTAAACTTAAATTTAACACTGCAAGGTACATTTAGAAATATAATATCTTCCAACAATTATTCACTGCTCGTATTAAACTTGCGATTGGGAGTTCATTGCTTATGTATTGTGACTAGGACTGCAGAGGGAGAAAAAAAATCTCAGACAAAGATATTATATTATTTTTCTAATTCAAGAAATGGTAACACTTCAAAGAATGGTACCGCATAAATTCTCCAATAATTTAAATAAGGACAGTAAAACTAAACTCTAATTTAAGACTACAAAAGTATATTTGGAAATAGAATATCTTCCAAAATTCAGTCACCGTTCGAATGAAACTTCTGAACGATAGAGCAATGCTTATGTATTAACACAATAAATGTAGAAGGAGAAAATATATTCTAGGCAAAAATGTTATGTTACTTATCTCGCTCAATGAAATGATAGCATTCAAAGAAGAGTATCGCATAAATAGACCAATATTTTAAATGAGGGTAATAAAATTAAACTTTAATTTATCTCTGCAAAGTACATTTAGAAGTAGAATATCTTCCAAATTTATTCACTGTTCAAATTAAAATTCTGGACGAGAGAGCGATGCTTATGTTTTGTGACTAAGACAGGAGAGGGGGAAAGAATCTGACAGGGATATTGTGTTTTTTCATTAATTCAAGTAATGTTAGCAATTACAAAAAAAGTACAGCATAAATACACCAATAATTTAAGTTAGGACAATAAAACTAAACTCTAATTTAAAACTCAAAGTATATTTCGAAATAGAAAATTTTCCAACACTTAGTCACTGTTCGAATTAAACTTCCGAACGAGAGAGCGATGCTTATGTATTAACACAATAAATGAAGAAGTAGAAAATATATTCTAGACAGAAATGTTGTTACTTATCTCGCTCAAAGAAATGTAATCATTGAAAGAAGAGTACTGCATGAAAATGCCAATAATTTAAATTAGGATAATAAACAAAACTTTAGTTTAACACTGTAAAGTACATTTAGAAATAGAATATTTTCCAACACTTAGTCACTGCTGGAAATAAACTTCCGAACGAGAGAACGATTCTCATGTATTAACACAATAAATGTAGAAGGAGAAAATATATTCTAGACAGAAATGTTACGTTACTTATCTAGCTCAAAGAAATGTTAGCATTCAAAGAAGAGTATCACATAAATAGACCAATAATTTAAAGGAGGGTATTAATTCTAAACTTTAATTTATTTCTGCAAAGTACATTATAAGTAGAAATTCTTCCAAATTTATTCACTGTTCAAATTAACTTCTGGACGAGAGAGCGATGCTTATGTTTTGTGACTAAGACAGGAGAGGGGGATAGAATCTGACAAGGATATTGTGTTTTTTCATTAGTTCAAGTAATGTTACCAATTACAAAAAAGTACAGCATAAATACACCAATAATTTAATAAGGACAATAAAACTAAACTCTAATTTAAAACTCCAAAGTATATTTCGAAATAGAATATTTTCCAACGCTTAGTCATTGCTCGAATTAAAGTTCCGAGCGAGAGAGCGATGCTTAAGTATTAACACAATAAATGTAGAAGGAGAAAATATATTCTAGACAGAAATGTTACGTTACTTATCTAGCTCAAAGAAATGTAAGCATTCAAAGAAGAGTATCACATAAATAGACCAATAATTTAAAGGAGGGTATTAATTCTAAACTTTAATTTATCTCTGCAAAGTACATTATAAGTAGAATATCTTCCAAATTTGTTCACTGTTCAAATTAAACTTCTGGACGAGAGAGCGATGCTTATGTTTTGTGACTAAGACAGGAGAGGGGGATAGAATCTGACAGGGATATTGTGTTTTTTCATTAGTTAAAGTAATGTTACCAATTACAAAAAAGTACAGCATAAATACACCAATAATTTAATAAGGACAATAAAACTAAACTCTAATTTAAAACTCCAAAGTATATTTCGAAATAGAATATTTTCCAACACTTAGTCACTGCTCGAATTAAAGTTCCGAGCGAGAGAGCGATGCTTATGATTTAACACAATAAATGTAGAAGGAGAAAATAAATTCTAAACAGAAATGTTATGTTACTTATCTCGCTCAAAGAAATGTTAGCATTAATAGAAGAGTACCGCATAAATAGGCCAATAAAAATAAATAACAACAATAAACATAAACTTTAATTTAACCCTGCTAAGTATATTTCGAAATAGAATACCTTCCAACAGTTAGTCACTGCTCGAATTAAAGTTCCGCACTACAGAGTGATTCTTATCTATTAACACAATAAATGTAGAAGGCGAGAATATATTTTAGACAGAAATGTTACGTTACTTATCTAGCTCAAAGAAATGTTAGCATTCAAAGAAGAGTATCGCATAAATAGACCAATAATTTAAAGGAGGGTATTAAATCTAAACTTTAATTTATCTGTGCAAAGTACATTTAGAAGTAGAATATCTTCCAAATTTATTCACTGTTCAAATTAAACTTCTGGACGAGAGAGCGATGCTTATGTTTTGTGACTAAGACAGGAGAGGGGGAAAGAATATGACAGGGATATTGTGTTTTTTCATTAATTCAAGTAATGTTACCAATTACAAAAAAAAGTACAGCATAAATACACCAATTATTTAAATAAGGACAATAAAACTAAACCTTATTTAAAACTCCACAGTATATTTCGAAATAGAATATTTTCCAACACTTAGTCACGGCTCGAATTAAAGTTCCGAGCGAGAGAGCGATGCTTTTGAATTAACACAACAAACGTAGAAGGAGAAAATGAATTCTAGACAGAAATGTTATGTTACTTATCTCGCTCAAAGAAATGTTAGCATTCAAAGAAGAGTACCGCATAAATGGGCAAAAACTTTCAATGATTATAATAAACCTAAACTTAAATTTAACACTGCAAGGTACATTTAGAAATATAATATCTTCCAACAATTATTCACTGCTCGTATTAAACTTGCGATTGGGAGTGCATTGCTTATGTATTGTGACTAGGACTGCGGAGGGAGAAAAAATCTCAGACAGGGATATTATATTATTTTTCTAATTCAAGAAATGGTAACACTTCAAAGAATAGTACCGCATAAATTCTCCAATAATTTAAATAAGGACAGTAAAACTAAACTCTAATTTAAGACTACAAAAGTACATTTGGAAATAGAATATCTTCCAAAATTCAGTCACCGTTCGAATGAAACTTCTGAACGAGAGAGCAATGCTTATGTATTAACACAATAAATGTAGAAGGAGAAAATATATTCTAGACAGAAATGTTACGTTACTTATCTAGCTCAAAGAAATGTTAGCATTCAAAGAAGAGTATCACATAAATAGACCAATAATTTAAAGGAGGGTATTAATTCTAAACTTTAATTTATCTCTGCAAAGTACATTATAAGTAGAATATCTTCCAAATTTATTCACTGTTAAATTAAACTTCTGGACGAGAGAGCGATGCTTATGTTTTGTGACTAAGACAGGAGAGGGGGATAGAATCTGACAGGAATATTGTGTTTTTTCATTAGTTCAAGTAATGTTACCAATTACAAAAAAGTACAGCATAAATACACCAATAATTTAAATAAGGACAATAAAACTAAACTCTAATTTAAAACTCCAAAGTATATTTCGAAATAGAATATTTTCCAACACTTAGTCACTGCTCGAATTAAAGTTCCGAGCGAGAGAGCGATGCTTATGAATTAACACAATAAATGTAGAAGGAGAAAATGAATTCTAGACAGAAATGCTATGTTACTTATCTCGCTCAAAGAAATGTTAGCATTCAAAGAAGAGTACCGCATAAATGGGCAAAAACTTTCAATGATTATAATAAAACTAAACTTAAATTTAACACTGCAAGGTACATTTAGAAATATAATATCTTCCAACAATTATTCACTGCTCGTATTAAACTTGCGATTGGGAGTTCATTGCTTATGTATTGTGACTAGGACTGCAGAGGGAGAAAAAAATCTCAGACAAAGATATTATATTATTTTTCTAATTCAAGAAATGGTAACACTTCAAAGAATAGTACCGCATAAATTCTCCAATAATTTAAATAAGGACAGTAAAACTAAACTCTAATTTAAGACTACAAAAGTACATTTGGAAATAGAATATCTTCCAAAATTCAGTCTCCGTTCGAACGAAACTTCTGAACGAGAGAGCAATGCTTATGTACTAACACAATAAATGTAGAAGGAGAAAATATATTCTAGACAGAAATGTTATGTTACTTATCTCGCTCAATGAAATGATAGCATTCAAAGAAGAGTATCGCATAAATAGGCCAATAAAAATAAATAAGGATAATAAACATAAACTTTAATTTAACACTGCAAAGTATATTTTGAAATAGAATATCTTCCAACACTTAGTCACTGTTCAAATTAAACTTCTGGACGAGAGAGCGATGCTTATGTTTTGTGACTAGGACAGGAGAGGGGGAAAGAATCTGACAGGGATTTTGTGTTTTTTCATTAACTCAAGTAATGTTACCAATTACAAAAAAGTACAGCATAAATAAACCAATAATTTAAATAAGGACAATAAAACTAAACTCTAATTTAAAACTCCAAAGTATATTTCGAAATAGAATATTTTCCAACACTTAGTCACTGTTCGAATTAAACTTCCGAACGAGAGAGCGATACTTATGTATTAACACAATAAAAGAAGAAGTAGAAAATATATTCTAGACAGAAATGTTACGTTACTTATCTAGCTCAAAGAAATGTTAGCGTTCAAAGAAGAGTATCACATAAATAGACCAATAATTTAAAGGAGGGTATTAATTCTAAACTTTAATTTATTTCTGCAAAGTACATTATAAGTAGAAATTCTTCCAAATTTATTCACTGTTCAAACTAAACTTCTGGACGAGAGAGCGATGCTTATGTTTTGTGACTAAGACAGGAGAGGGGGATAGAATCTGACAAGGATATTGTGTTTTTTCATTAGTTCAAGTAATGTTACCAATTACAAAAAAGTACAGCATAAATACACCAATAATTTAATAAGGACAATAAAACTAAACTCTAATTTAAAACTCCAAAGTATATTTCGAAATAGAATATTTTCCAACACTTAGTCACTGCTCGAATTAAAGTTCCGAGCGAGAGAGCGATGCTTAAGTATTAACACAATAAATGTAGAAGGAGAAAATATATTCTAGACAGAAATGTTACGTTACTTATCTAGCTCAAAGAAATGTTAGCATTCAAAGAAGAGTATCACATAAATAGACCAATAACTTAAAGGAGGGTATTAATTCTAAACTTTAATTTATCTCTGCAAAGTACATTATAAGTAGAATATCTTCCAAATTTATTCACTGTTCAAATTAAACTTCTGGACGAGAGAGCGATGCTTATGTTTTGTGACTAAGACAGGAGAGGAGGATAGAATCTGACAGGGATATTGTGTTTTTTCATTAGTTCAAGTAATGTTACCAATTACAAAAAAGTACAGCATAAATACACCAATAATTTAATAAGGACAATAAAACTAAACTCTAATTTAAAACTCCAAAGTATATTTCGAAATAGAATATTTTCCAACACTTAGTCACTGCTCGAATTAAAGTTCCGAGCGAGAGAGCGATGCTTATGATTTAACACAATAAATGTAGAAGGAGAAAATAAATTCTAAACAGAAATGTTATGTTACTTATCTCGCTCAAAGAAATGTTAGCATTAATAGAAGAGTACCGCATAAATAGGCCAATAAAAATAAATAACAACAATAAACATAAACTTTAATTTAACCCTGCTAAGTATATTTTGAAATAGAATACCTTCTAACAGTTAGTCACTGCTCGAATTAAAGTTCCGCACTAGAGAGTGATTCTTATCTATTAACACAATAAATGTAGAAGGCGAAAATATATTCTAGACAGAAATGTTACGTTACTTATCTAGCTCAAAGAAATGTTAGCTTTCAAAGAAGAGTATCGCATAAATAGACCAATAATTTAAAGGAGGGTATTAAATCTAAACTTTAATTTATCTGTGCAAAGTACATTTAGAAGTAGAATATCTTCCAAATTTATTCACTGTTCAAATTAAACTTCTGGACGTGAGAGCGATGCTTATGTTTTGTGACTAAGACAGGAGAGGGGGAAAGAATCTGACAGGGATATTGTGTTTTTTCATTAATTCAAGTAATATTACCAATTACAAAAAAAGTACAGCATAAATACACCAATTATTTAAATAAGGACAATAGAACTAAACCTTATTTAAAACTCCACAGTATATTTCGAAATAGAATATTTTCCAACACTTAGTCACGGCTCGAATTAAAGTTCCGAGCGAGAGAGCGATGCTTTTGAATTAACACAACAAATGTAGAAGGAGAAAATGAATTCTAGACAGAAATGTTATGTTACTTATCTCGCTCAAAGAAATGTTAGCATTCAAAGAAGAGTACCGCATAAATGGGCAAAAACTTTCAATGATTATAATAAACCTAAACTTAAATTTAACACTGCAAGGTACATTTAGAAATATAATATCTTCCAACAATTATTCACTGCTCGTATTAAACTTGCGATTGGGAGTTCATTGCTTATGTATTGTGACTAGGACTGCAGAGGGAGAAAAAAATCTCAGACAAAGATATTATATTATTTTTCTAATTCAAGAAATGGTAACACTTCAAAGAATGGTACCGCATAAATTCTCCAATAATTTAAATAAGGACAGTAAAACTAAACTCTAATTTAAGACTACAAAAGTATATTTGGAAATAGAATATCTTCCAAAATTCAGTCACCGTTCGAATGAAACTTCTGAACGATAGAGCAATGCTTATGTATTAACACAATAAATGTAGAAGGAGAAAATATATTCTAGGCACAAATGTTATGTTACTTATCTCGCTCAATGAAATGATAGCATTCAAAGAAGAGTATCGCATAAATAGACCAATATTTTAAATGAGGGTAATAAAATTAAACTTTAATTTATCTCTGCAAAGTACATTTAGAAGTAGAATATCTTCCAAATTTATTCACTGTTCAAATTAAAATTCTGGACGAGAGAGCGATGCTTATGTTTTGCGACTAAGACAGGAGAGGGGGAAAGAATCTGACAGGGATATTGTGTTTTTTCATTAATTCAAGTAATGTTAGCAATTACAAAAAAAGTACAGCATAAATACACCAATAATTTAAATTAGGACAATAAAACTAAACTCTAATTTAAAACTCAAAGTATATTTCGAAATAGAATATTTTCCAACACTTAGTCACTGTTCGAATTAAACTTCCGAACGAGAGAGCGATGCTTATGTATTAACACAATAAATGAAGAAGTAGAAAATATATTCTAGACAGAAATGTTGTTACTTATCTCGCTCAAAGAAATGTAATCATTGAAAGAAGAGTACTGCATGAAAATGCCAATAATTTAAATTAGGATAATAAACAAAACTTTAGTTTAACACTGTAAAGTACATTTAGAAATAGAATATTTTCCAACACTTAGTCACTGCTGGAAATAAACTTCCGAACGAGAGAACGATTCTCATGTATTAACACAATAAATGTAGAAGGAGAAAATATATTCTAGACAGAAATGTTACGTTACTTATCTAGCTCAAAGAAATGTTAGCATTCAAAGAAGAGTATCACATAAATAGACCAATAATTTAAAGGAGGGTATTAATTCTAAACTTTAATTTATTTCTGCAAAGTACATTATAAGTAGAAATTCTTCCAAATTTATTCACTGTTCAAATTAACTTCTGAACGAGAGAGCGATGCTTATGTTTTGTGACTAAGACAGGAGAGGGGGATAGAATCTGACAAGGATATTGTGTTTTTTCATTAGTTCAAGTAATGTTACCAATTACAAAAAAGTACAGCATAAATACACCAATAATTTAATAAGGACAATAAAACTAAACTCTAATTTAAAACTCCAAAGTATATTTCGAAATAGAATATTTTCCAACACTTAGTCATTGCTCGAATTAAAGTTCCGAGCGAGAGAGCGATGCTTAAGTATTAATGTAGAAGGAGAAAATATATTCTAGACAGAAATGTTACGTTACTTATCTAGCTCAAAGAAATGTTAGCATTCAAAGAAGAGTATCACATAAATAGACCAATAATTTAAAGGAGGGTATTAATTCTAAACTTTAATTTATCTCTGCAAAGTACATTATAAGTAGAATATCTTCCAAATTTATTCACTGTTCAAATTAAACTTCTGGACGAGAGAGCGATGCTTATGTTTTGTGACTAAGACAGGAGAGGGGGATAGAATCTGACAGGGATATTGTGTTTTTTCATTAGTTAAAGTAATGTTACCAATTACAAAAAAGTACAGCATAAATACACCAATAATTTAATAAGGACAATAAAACTAAACTCTAATTTAAAACTCCAAAGTATATTTCGAAATAGAATATTTTCCAACACTTAGTCACTGCTCGAATTAAAGTTCCGAGCGAGAGAGCGATGCTTATGATTTAACACAATAAATGTAGAAGGAGAAAATAAATTCTAAACAGAAATGTTATGTTACTTATCTCGCTCAAAGAAATGTTAGCATTAATAGAAGAGTACCGCATAAATAGGCCAATAAAAATAAATAACAACAATAAACATAAACTTTAATTCAACCCTGCTAAGTATATTTCGAAATAGAATACCTTCCAACAGTTAGTCACTGCTCGAATTAAAGTTCCGCACTAGAGAGTGATTCTTATCTATTAACACAATAAATGTAGAAGGCGAAAATATATTTTAGACAGAAAGTTACGTTACTTATCTAGCTCAAAGAAATGTTAGCATTCAAAGAAGAGTATCGCATAAATAGAAAAATAATTTAAAGGAGGGTATTAAATCTAAACTTTAATTTATCTGTGCAAAGTACATTTAGAAGTAGAATATCTTCCAAATTTATTCACTGTTCAAATTAAACTTCTGGACGAGAGAGCGATGCTTATGTTTTGTGACTAAGACAGGAGAGGGGGAAAGAATATGACAGGGATATTGTGTTTTTTCATTAATTCAAGTAATGTTACCAATTACAAAAAAAAGTACAGCATAAATACACCAATTATTTAAATAAGGACAATAAAACTAAACCTTATTTAAAACTCCACAGTATATTTCGAAATAGAATATTTTCCAACACTTAGTCACGGCTCGAATTAAAGTTCCGAGCGAGAGAGCGATGCTTTTGAATTAACACAACAAATAAAGAAGGAGAAAATGAATTCTAGACAGAAATGTTATGTTACTTATCTCGCTCAAAGAAATGTTAGCATTCAAAGAAGAGTACCGCATAAATGGGCAAAAACTTTCAATGATTATAATAAACCTAAACTTAAATTTAACACTGCAAGGTACATTTAGAAATATAATATCTTCCAACAATTATTCACTGCTCGTATTAAACTTGCGATTGGGAGTGCATTGCTTATGTATTGTGACTAGGACTGCGGAGGGAGAAAAAATCTCAGACAGGGATATTATATTATTTTTCTAATTCAAGAAATGGTAACACTTCAAAGAATAGTACCGCATAAATTCTCCAATAATTTAAATAAGGACAGTAAAACTAAACTCTAATTTAAGACTACTAAAGTACATTTGGAAATAGAATATCTTCCAAAATTCAGTCACCGTTCGAATGAAACTTCTGAACGAGAGAGCAATGCTTATGTATTAACACAATAAATGTAGAAGGAGAAAATATATTCTAGACAGAAATGTTACGTTACTTATCTAGCTCAAAGAAATGTTAGCATTCAAAGAAGAGTATCACATAAATAGACCAATAAAAATAAATAAGGATAATAAACATAAACTTTAATTTAACACTGCAAAGTATATTTTGAAATAGAATATCTTCCAACACTTAGTCACTGTTCAAATTAAACTTCTGGACGAGAGAGCGATGCTTATGTTTTGTGACTAAGACAGGAGAGGGGGAAAGAATCTGACAGGGATATTGTGTTTTTTCATTAATTCAAGTAATGTTAGCAATTACAAAAAAAGTACAGCATAAATACACCAATAATTTAAGTTAGGACAATAAAACTAAACTCTAATTTAAAACTCAAAGTATATTTCGAAATAGAATATTTTCCAACACTTAGTCACTGTTCGAATTAAACTTCCGAACGAGAGAGCGATGCTTATGTATTAACACAATAAATGAAGAAGTAGAAAATATATTCTAGACAGAAATGTTGTTACTTATCTCGCTCAAAGAAATGTAATCATTGAAAGAAGAGTACTGCATGAAAATGCCAATAATTTAAATTAGGATAATAAACAAAACTTTAGTTTAACACTGTAAAGTACATTTAGAAATAGAATATTTTCCAACACTTAGTCACTGCTGGAAATAAACTTCCGAACGAGAGAACGATTCTCATGTATTAACACAATAAATGTAGAAGGAGAAAATATATTCTAGACAGAAATGTTACGTTACTTATCTAGCTCAAAGAAATGTTAGCATTCAAAGAAGAGTATCACATAAATAGACCAATAATTTAAAGGAGGGTATTAATTCTAAACTTTAATTTATTTCTGCAAAGTACATTATAAGTAGAAATTCTTCCAAATTTATTCACTGTTCAAATTAACTTCTGAACGAGAGAGCGATGCTTATGTTTTGTGACTAAGACAGGAGAGGGGGATAGAATCTGACAAGGATATTGTGTTTTTTCATTAGTTCAAGTAATGTTACCAATTACAAAAAAGTACAGCATAAATACACCAATAATTTAATAAGGACAATAAAACTAAACTCTAATTTAAAACTCCAAAGTATATTTCGAAATAGAATATTTTCCAACACTTAGTCATTGCTCGAATTAAAGTTCCGAGCGAGAGAGCGATGCTTAAGTATTAACACAATAAATGTAGAAGGAGAAAATATATTCTAGACAGAAATGTTACGTTACTTATCTAGCTCAAAGAAATGTTAACATTCAAAGAAGAGTATCACATAAATAGACCAATAATTTAAAGGAGGGTATTAATTCTAAACTTTAATTTATCTCTGCAAAGTACATTATAAGTAGAATATCTTCCAAATTTATTCACTGTTCAAATTAAACTTCTGGACGAGAGAGCGATGCTTATGTTTTGTGACTAAGACAGGAGAGGGGGATAGAATCTGACAGGGATATTGTGTTTTTTCATTAGTTAAAGTAATGTTACCAATTACAAAAAAGTACAGCATAAATACACCAATAATTTAATAAGGACAATAAAACTAAACTCTAATTTAAAACTCCAAAGTATATTTCGAAATAGAATATTTTCCAACACTTAGTCACTGCTCGAATTAAAGTTCCGAGCGAGAGAGCGATGCTTATGATTTAACACAATAAATGTAGAAGGAGAAAATAAATTCTAAACAGAAATGTTATGTTACTTATCTCGCTCAAAGAAATGTTAGCATTAATAGAAGAGTACCGCATAAATAGGCCAATAAAAATAAATAACAACAATAAACATAAACTTTAATTTAACCCTGCTAAGTATATTTCGAAATAGAATACCTTCCAACAGTTAGTCACTGCTCGAATTAAAGTTCCGCACTAGAGAGTGATTCTTATCTATTAACACAATAAATGTAGAAGGCGAAAATATATTTTAGACAGAAATGTTACGTTACTTATCTAGCTCAAAGAAATGTTAGCATTCAAAGAAGAGTATCGCATAAATAGAAAAATAATTTAAAGGAGGGTATTAAATCTAAACTTTAATTTATCTGTGCAAAGTACATTTAGAAGTAGAATATCTTCCAAATTTATTCACTGTTCAAATTAAACTTCTGGACGAGAGAGCGATGCTTATGTTTTGTGACTAAGACAGGAGAGGGGGAAAGAATATGACAGGGATATTGTGTTTTTTCATTAATTCAAGTAATGTTACCAATTACAAAAAAAAGTACAGCATAAATACACCAATTATTTAAATAAGGACAATAAAACTAAACCTTATTTAAAACTCCACAGTATATTTCGAAATAGAATATTTTCCAACACTTAGTCACGGCTCGAATTAAAGTTCCGAGCGAGAGAGCGATGCTTTTGAATTAACACAACAAATGTAGAAGGAGAAAATGAATTCTAGACAGAAATGTTATGTTACTTATCTCGCTCAAAGAAATGTTAGCATTCAAAGAAGAGTACCGCATAAATGGGCAAAAACTTTCAATGATTATAATAAACCTAAACTTAAATTTAACACTGCAAGGTACATTTAGAAATATAATATCTTCCAACAATTATTCACTGCTCGTATTAAACTTGCGATTGGGAGTGCATTGCTTATGTATTGTGACTAGGACTGCGGAGGGAGAAAAAATCTCAGACAGGGATATTATATTATTTTTCTAATTCAAGAAATGGTAACACTTCAAAGAATAGTACCGCATAAATTCTCCAATAATTTAAATAAGGACAGTAAAACTAAACTCTAATTTAAGACTACTAAAGTACATTTGGAAATAGAATATCTTCCAAAATTCAGTCACCGTTCGAATGAAACTTCTGAACGAGAGAGCAATGCTTATGTATTAACACAATAAATGTAGAAGGAGAAAATATATTCTAGACAGAAATGTTACGTTACTTATCTAGCTCAAAGAAATGTTAGCATTCAAAGAAGAGTATCACATAAATAGACCAATAAAAATAAATAAGGATAATAAACATAAACTTTAATTTAACACTGCAAAGTATATTTTGAAATAGAATATCTTCCAACACTTAGTCACTGTTCAAATTAAACTTCTGGACGAGAGAGCGATGCTTATGTTTTGTGACTAAGACAGGAGAGGGGGAAAGAATCTGACAGGGATATTGTGTTTTTTCATTAACTCAAGTAATGTTACCAATTACAAAAAAGTACAGCATAAATAAACCAATAATTTAAATAAAGACAATAAAACTAAACTCTAATTTAAAACTCCAAAGTATATTTCGAAATAGAATATTTTCCAACACTTAGTCACTGTTCGAATTAAACTTCCGAACGAGAGAGCGATACTTATGTATTAACACAATAAAAGAAGAAGTAGAAAATATATTCTAGACAGATATGTTGTTACTTATCTCGCTCAAAGAAATGTAATCATTGAAGGAAGAGTACTGCATGAAAATGCCAATAATTTAAATTAGGATAATAAACACTACTTTAGTTTAACACTGTAAAGTAAATTTAGAAATAGAATATTTTCCAACACTTAGTCACTGCTGGAAATAAACTTCCGAACGAGAGAACGATTCTCATGTATTAACACAATAAATGTAGAAGGAGAAAATATATTCTAGACAGAAATGTTACGTTACTTATCTAGCTCAAAGAAATGTTAGCATTCAAAGCAGAGTATCACATAAATAGACCAATAATTTAAAGGAGGGTATTAATTCTAAACTTTAATTTATTTCTGCAAAGTACATTATAAGTAGAAATTCTTCCAAATTCATTCACTGTTCAAATTAAACTTCTGGACGAGAGAGCGATGCTTATGTTTTGTGACTAAGACAGGAGAGGGGGATAGAATCTGACAAGGATATTGTGTTTTTTCATTAGTTCAAGTAATGTTACCAATTACAAAAAAGTACAGCATAAATACACCAATAATTTAATAAGGACAATAAAACTAAACTCTAATTTAAAACTCCAAAGTATATTTCGAAATAGAATATTTTCGAACACTTAGTCATTGCTCGAATTAAAGTTCCCAGCGAGAGAGCGATGCTTAAGTATTAGCACAATAAATGTAGAAGGAGAAAATATATTCTAGACAGAAATGTTACGTTACTTATCTAGCTCAAAGAAATGTTAGCATTCAAAGAAGAGTATCACATAAATAGACCAATAATTTAAAGGAGGGTATTAATTCTAAACTTTAATTTATTTCTGCAAAGTACATTATAAGTAGAATATTTTCCAAATTTATTCACTGTTCAAATTAAACTTCTGGACGAGAGAGCGATGCTTATGTTTTGTGACTAAGACAGGAGAGGGGGATAGAATCTGACAAGGATATTGTGTTTTTTCATTAGTTCAAGTAATGTTACCAATTACAAAAAAGTACAGCATAAATACACCAATAATTTAATAAGGACAATAAAACTAAACTCTAATTTAAAACTCCAAAGTATATTTCGAAATAGAATATTTTCCAACACTGAGTCACTGCTCGAATTAAAGTTCCGAGCGAGAGAGCGATGCTTATGATTTAACACAATAAATGTAGAAGGAGAAAATAAATTCTAAACAGAAATGTTATGTTACTTATCTCGCTCAAAGAAATGTTAGCATTAATAGAAGAGTACCGCATAAATAGGCCAATAAAAATAAATAACAACAATAAACATAAACTTTAATTTAACCCTGCTAAGTATATTTCGAAATAGAATACCTTCCAACAGTTAGTCACTGCTCGAATTAAAGTTCCGCACTACAGAGTGATTCTTATCTATTAACACAATAAATGTAGAAGGCGAAAATATATTTTAGACAGAAATGTTACGTTACTTATCTAGCTCAAAGAAATGTTAGCATTCAAAGAAGAGTATCGCATAAATAGACCAATAATTTAAAGGAGGGTATTAAATCTAAATTTTAATTTATCTGTGCAAAGTACATTTAGAAGTAGAATATCTTCCAAATTTATTCACTGTTCAAATTAAACTTCTGGACGAGAGAGCGATGCTTATGTTTTGTGACTAAGACAGGAGAGGGGGAAAGAATCTGACAGGGATATTGTGTTTTTTCAATAATTCAAGTAATGTTACCAATTACAAAGAAAGTACAGCATAAATACACCAATTATTTAAATAAGGACAATAAAACTAAACCTTATTTAAAACTCCACAGTATATTTCGAAATAGAATATTTTCCAACACTTAGTCACGGCTCGAATTAAAGTTCCGAGCGAGAGAGCGATGCTTTTGAATTAACACAACAAATGTAGAAGGAGAAAATGAATTCTAGACAGAAATGTTATGTTACTTATCTCGCTCAAAGAAATGTTAGCATTCAAAGAAGAGTACCGCATAAATGGGCAAAAACTTTCAATGATAATAATAAACCTAAACTTAAATTTAACACTGCAAGGTACATTTAGAAATATAATATCTTCCAACAATTATTCACTGCTCGTATTAAACTTGCGATTGGGAGTGCATTGCTTATGTATTGTGACTAGGACTGCGGAGGGAGAAAAAATCTCAGACAGGGATATTATATTATTTTTCTAATTCAAGAAATGGTAATACTTCAAAGAATAGTACCGCATAAATTCTCCAATAATTTAAATAAGGACAGTAAAACTAAACTCTAATTTAAGACTACTAAAGTACATTTGGAAATAGAATATCTTCCAAAATTCAGTCACCGTTCGAATGAAACTTCTGAACGAGAGAGCAATGCTTATGTATTAACACAATAAATGTAGAAGGAGAAAATATATTCTAGACAGAAATGTTATGTTACTTATCTCGCTCAATGAAATGATAGCATTCAAAGAAGAGTATCGCATAAATAGACCAATATTTTAAATGAGGGTAATAAAATTAAACTTTAATTTATCTCTGCAAAGTACATTTAGAAGTAGAATATCTTCCAAATTTATTCACTGTTCAAATTAAAATTCTGGACGAGAGAGCGATGCTTATGTTTTGTGACTAAGACAGGAGAGGGGGAAAGAATCTGTCAGGGATATTGTGTTTTTTCATTAATTCAAGTAATGTTAGCAATTACAAAAAAAGTACAGCATAAATACACCAATAATTTAAGTTAGGACAATAAAACTAAACTCTAATTTAAAACTCCAAAGTATATTTCGAAATAGAATATTTTCCAACACTTAGTCACTGTTCGAATTAAACTTCCGAACGAGAGAGCGATGCTTATGTATTAACACAATAAATGAAGAAGTAGAAAATATATTCTAGACAGAAATGTTGTTACTTATCTCGCTCAAAGAAATGTAATCATTGAAAGAAGAGTACTGCATGAAAATGCCAATAATTTAAATTAGGATAATAAAAAAAACTTTAGTTTTACACTGTAAAGTACATTTAGAAATAGAATATTTTCCAACACTTAGTCACTGCTGGAAATAAACTTCCGAACGAGAGAACGATTCTCATGTATTAACACAATAAATGTAGAAGGAGACAATATATTCTAGACAGAAATGTTACGTTACTTATCTAGCTCAAAGAAATGTTAGCATTCAAAGAAGAGTATCACATAAATAGACCAATAATTTAAAAGAGGGTATTAATCCTAACTTTAATTTATTTCTGCAAAGTACATTATAAGTAGAAATTCTTCCAAATTTATTCACTGTTCAAATTAAACTTCTGGACGAGAGAGCGATGCTTATGTTTTGTGACTAAGACAGGAGAGGGGGATAGAATCTGACAAGGATATTGTGTTTTTTCATTAGTTCAAGTAATGTTACCATATACAAAAAGGTACAGCATAAATACACCAATAATTTAATAAGGACAATAAAACTAAACTCTAATTTAAAACTCCAAAGTATATTTCGAAATAGAATATTTTCCAACACTTAGTCACTGCTCGAATTAAAGTTCCGAGCGAGAGAGCGATGCTTAAGTATTAACACAATAAATGTAGAAGGAGAAAATATATTCTAGACAGAAATGTTACGTTACTTATCTAGCTCAAAGAAATGTTAGCATTCAAAGAAGAGTATCACATAAATAGACCAATAATTTAAAGGAGGGTATTAATTCTAAACTTTAATTTATCTCTGCAAAGTACATTATAAGTAGAATATCTTCCAAATTTATTCACTGTTCAAATTAAACTTCTGGACGAGAGAGCGATGCTTATGTTTTGTGACTAAGACACGAGAGGGGGATAGAATCTGACAGGGATATTGTGTTTTTTCATTAGTTCAAGTAATGTTACCAATTACAAAAAAGTACAGCATAAATACACCAATAATTTAAATAAGGACAATAAAACTAAACTCTAATTTAAAACTCCAAAGTATATTTCGAAATAGAATATATTCCAACACTTAGTCACTGCTCGAATTAAAGTTCCGAGCGAGAGAGCGATGCTTATGAATTAACACAATAATTGTAGAAGGAGAAAATGAATTCTAGACAGAAATGCTATGTTACTTATCTCGCTCAAAGAAATGTTAGCATTCAAAGAAGAGTACCGCATAAATGGGCAAAAACTTTCAATGATTATAATAAAACTAAACTTAAATTTAACACTGCAAGGTACATTTAGAAATATAATATCTTCCAACAATTATTCACTGCTCGTATTAAACTTGCGATTGGGAGTTCTTTGTTTATGTATTGTGACTAGGACTGCAGAGGGAGAAAAAAATCTCAGACAAAGATATTATATTATTTTTCTAATTCAAGAAATGGTAACACTTCAAAGAATAGTACCGCATAAATTCTCCAATAATTTAAATAAGGACAGTAAAACAACTCTAATTTAAGACTACAAAAGTATATTTGGAAATAGAATATCTTCCAAAATTCAGTCTCCGTTCGAACGAAACTTCTGAACGAGAGAGCAATGCTTATGTACTAACACAATAAATGTAGAAGGAGAAAATATATTCTAGACAGAAATGTTATGTTACTTATCTCGCTCAATGAAATGATAGCATTCAAAGAAGAGTATCGCATAAATAGGCCAATAAAAATAAATAAAAATAATAAACATAAACTTTAATTTAACAATGCAAAGTATATTTTGAAATAGAATATCTTCCAACACTTAGTCACTGTTCAAATTAAACTTCTGGACGAGAGAGCGATGCTTATGTTTTGTGACTAAGACAGGAGAGGGGGAAAAATCTGACAGGGATATTGTGTTTTTTCATTAACTCATGTAATGTTACCAATTACAAAAAAGGACAGCATAAATACACCAATAATTTAAATAAGGACAATAAAACTAAACTCTAATTTAAAACTCCAAAGTATATTTCGAAATAGAATATTTTCCAACACTTAGTCACTGTTCGAATTAAACTTCCGAACGAGAGAGCGATGCTTATGTATTAACACAATAAAAGAAGAAGTAGAAAATATATTCTAGACAGAAAGGTTGTTACTTATCTCGCTCAAAGAAATGTAATCATTGAAAGAAGAGTACTGCATGAAAATGTCAATAATTTAAATTAGGATAATAAACAAAACTTTAGTTTAACACTGTAAAGTACATTTAGAAATAGAAAATTTTCCAACACTTAGTCACTGCTGGAAATAAACTTCCGAACGAGAGAACGATTCTCATGTATTAACACAATAAATGTAGAAGGAGAAAATATATTCTAGACAGAAATGTTACGTTATTTATCTAGCTCAAAGAAATGTTAGCATTCAAAGAAGAGTATCACATAAATAGACCAATAATTTAAAGGAGGGTATTAATTGTAAACTTTAATTTATCTCTGCAAAGTACATTTAGAAGTAGAATATCTTCCAAATTTATTCACTGTTCAAATTAAACTTCTGGACGAGAGAGCGATGCTTATGTTTTGTGACTAAGACAGGAGAGGGGGAAAGAATCTGACAGGGATATTGTGTTTTTTCATTAGTTCAAGTAATGTTACCAATTACAAAACAGTACAGCATAAATACACCAATAATTTAAATAAGGACAGTAAAACTAAACTCTAATTTAAGACTACAAAAGTACATTTGGAAATAGAATATCTTCCATAATTAAGTCACCGTTCGAATGAAACTTCTGAACGAGAGAGCAATGCTTATGTATTAACACAATAAATATAGAAGGAGAAAATATATTCTAGACAGAAATGTTATGTTACTTATCTCGCTCAAAGAAATGATAGCATTCAAAGAAGAGTATCGCATAAGTAGACCAATATTTTAAATGAGGGTAATAAAATAAAACTTTAATTTTTCACCGCAAAGTACATTTAGAAGTAGAATATCTTCCAAATTTATTCACTGTTCAAATTAAACTTCTGGACGAGAGAGCGATGCTTATGTTTTGTGACTAAGACAGGAGAGGGGGAAAGAATCTGACAGGGATATTGTGTTTTTTCATTAATTCAAGTAATGTTACCAATTACAAAAAAAGTACAGCATAAATACACCAATAATTTAAATAAGGACAATAAAACTAAACTCTAATTTAAAACACCACAGTATATTTTTTAATAGAATATTTTCCAACACTTAGTCACTGCTCGAATTAAAGTTCCGAGCGAGAGAGCGATGCTTATGAATTAACACAATAAATGTAGAAGGAGAAAATGAATTCTAGACAGGAATGTTATGTTACTTATCTCGCTCAAAGAAATGTTAGCATTCAAAGAAGAGTACCGCATAAATGGGCCAAAACTTTCAATGATTATAATAAACCTAAACTTAAATTTAACACTGCAAGGTACATTTAGAAATATAATATCTTCCAACAATTATTCACTGCTCGTATTAAACTTGCGATTGGGAGTGCATTGCTTATGTATTGTGACTAGGACTACAGAGGGAAAAAAATCTCAGACAGGGATATTATATTATTTTTCTAATTCAAGAAATGGTAGCACTTCAAAGAATAGTACCGCATAAATTCTCCAATAATTTAAATAAGGACAGTAAAACTAAACTCTAATTTAAGACTACAAAAGTATATTTGGAAATAGAATATCTTCCAAAATTCAGTCTCCGTTCGAATTTAACTTCTGAACGAGAGAGCAATGCTTATGTATTAACACAATAAATGTAGAAGGAGAAAATATATTCTAGACAGAAATGTTATGTTACTTATCTCGCTCAATGAAATGATAGCATTCAAAGAAGAGTATCGCACAAATAGACCAATATTTTAAATGAGGGTAATAAAATTAAACTTTAATTTATCTCTGCAAAGTACATTTAGAAGTAGAATATCTTCAAAATTTATTCACTGTTCAAATTAAACTTCTGGACGAGAGAGCGATGCTTATGTTTTGTGACTAAGACAGGAGAGGGGGAAAGAATCTGATAGGGATATTGTGTTTTTTCATTAATTCAAGTAATGTTACAAATTACAAAATAGTACAGCATAAATACACCAATAATTTAAATAAGGACAATAAAACTAAACTCTAATTTAAAACTCCAAAGTATATTTCGAAATAGAATATTTTCCAACACTTAGACACTGTTCGAATTAAACTTCCGAACGAGAGAGCGATGCTTATGTATTAACACAATAAAAGAAGAAGTAGAAAATATATTCTAGACAGAAAGGTTGTTACTTATCTCGCTCAAAGAAATGTAATCATTGAAAGAAGAGTACTGCATGAAAATGCCAATAATTTAAATTAGGATAATAAACAAAACTTTAGTTTAACACTGTAAAGTACATATAGAAATGGAATATTTTCCAACACTTAGTCACTGCTGGAAATAAACTTCCGAACGAGAGAACGATTCTCATGTATTAACACAATAAATGTAGAAGGAGAAAATATATTCTAGACAGAAATGTTACGTTACTTATCTAGCTCAAAGAAATGTTAGCATTCAAAGAAGAGTATCACATAAATAGACCAATAATTTAAAGGAGGGTATTAATTGTAAACTTTAATTTATCTCTGCAAAGTACATTTAGAAGTAGAATATCTTCCAAATTTATTCACTGTTCAAATTAAACTTCTGGACGAGAGAGCAATGCTTATGTTTTGTGACTAAGACAGGAGAGGGGGAAAGAATCTGACAGGGATATTGTGTTTTTTCATTAGTTCAAGTAATGTTACCAATTACAAAAAAGTACAGCATAAATACACCAATAATTTAAATAAGGACAATAAAACTAAACTCTAATTTAAAACTCCAAAGTATATTTCGAAATAGAATATTTTCCAACACTTAGTCACGGCTCGAATTAAAGTTCCGAGCGAGAGAGCGATGCTTATGAATTAACACAATAAATGTAGAAGGAGAAAATGAATTCTAGACAGAAATGCTATGTTACTTATCTCGCTCAAAGAAATGTTAGCATTCAAAGAAGAGTACCGCATAAATGGGCAAAAACTTTCAATGATTATAATAAAACTAAACTTAAATTTAACACTGCAAGGTACATTTAGAAATATAATATCTTCCAACAATTATTCACTGCTCGTATTAAACTTGCGATTGGGAGTTCATTGCTTATGTATTGTGACTAGGACTGCAGAGGGAGAAAAAAATCTCAGACAAAGATATTATATTATTTTTCTAATTCAAGAAATGGTAACACTTCAAAGAATAGTACCGCATAAATTCTCCAATAATTTAAATAAGGACAATAAAACTAAACTCTAATTTAAGACTACAAAAGTACATTTGGAAATAGAATATCTTCCAAAATTCAGTCTCCGTTCGAACGAAACTTCTGAACGAGAGAGCAATGCTTATGTACTAACACAATAAATGTAGAAGGAGAAAATATATTCTAGACAGAAATGTTATGTTACTTATCTCGCTCAATGAAATGATAGCATTCAAAGAAGAGTATCGCATAAATAGGCCAATAAAAATAAATAAGGATAATAAACATAAACTTTAATTTAACACTGCAAAGTATATTTTGAAATAGAATATCTTCCAACACTTAGTCACTGTTCAAATTAAACTTCTGGACGAGAGAGCGATGCTTATGTTTTGTGACTAAGACAGGAGAGGGGGAAAGAATCTGACAGGGATTTTGTGTTTTTTCATTAACTCAAGTAATGTTACCAATTACAAAAAAGTACAGCATAAATAAACCAATAATTTAAATAAGGACAATAAAACTAAACTCTAATTTAAAACTCCAAAGTATATTTCGAAATAGAATATTTTCCAACACTTAGTCACTGTTCGAATTAAACTTCCGAACGAGAGAGCGATACTTATGTATTAACACAATAAAAGAAGAAGTAGAAAATATATTCTAGACAGAAATGTTGTTACTTATCTCGCTCAAAGAAATGTAATCATTGAAGGAGGAGTACTGCATGAAAATGCCAATAATTTAAATTAGGATAATAAACACTACTTTAGTTTAACACTGTAAAGTACATTTAGAAATAGAATATTTTCCAACACTTAGTCACTGCTGGAAATAAACTTCCGAACGAGAGAACGATTCTCATGTATTAACACAATAAATGTAGAAGGAGAAAATATATTCTAGACAGAAATGTTACGTTACTTATCTAGCTCAAAGAAATGTTAGCATTCAAAGAAGAGTATCACATAAATAGACCAATAATTTAAAGGAGGGTATTAATTCTAAACTTTAATTTATTTCTGCAAAGTACATTATAAGTAGAAATTCTTCCAAATTTATTCACTGTTCAAATTAAACTTCTGGACGAGAGAGCGATGCTTATGTTTTGTGACTAAGACAGGAGAGGGGGATAGAATCTGACAAGGATATTGTGTTTTTTCATTAGTTCAAGTAATGTTACCAATTACAAAAAAGTACAGCATAAATACACCAATAATTTAATAAGGACAATAAAACTAAACTCTAATTTAAAACTCCAAAGTATATTTCGAAATAGAATATTTTCGAACACTTAGTCATTGCTCGAATTAAAGTTCCCAGCGAGAGAGCGATGCTTAAGTATTAACACAATAAATGTAGAAGGAGAAAATATATTCTAGACAGAAATGTTACGTTACTTATCTAGCTCAAAGAAATGTTAGCATTCAAAGAAGAGTATCACATAAATAGACCAATAATTTAAAGGAGGGTATTAATTCTAAACTTTAATTTATTTCTGCAAAGTACATTATAAGTAGAATATTTTCCAAATTTATTCACTGTTCAAATTAAACTTCTGGACGAGAGAGCGATGCTTATGTTTTGTGACTAAGACAGGAGAGGGGGATAGAATCTGACAAGGATATTGTGTTTTTTCATTAGTTCAAGTAATGTTACCAATTACAAAAAAGTACAGCATAAATACACCAATAATTTAATAAGGACAATAAAACTAAACTCTAATTTAAAACTCCAAAGTATATTTCGAAATAGAATATTTTCCAACACTGAGTCACTGCTCGAATTAAAGTTCCGAGCGAGAGAGCGATGCTTATGATTTAACACAATAAATGTAGAAGGAGAAAATAAATTCTAAACAGAAATGTTATGTTACTTATCTCGCTCAAAGAAATGTTAGCATTAATAGAAGAGTACCGCATAAATAGGCCAATAAAAATAAATAACAACAATAAACATAAACTTTAATTTAACCCTGCTAAGTATATTTCGAAATAGAATACCTTCCAACAGTTAGTCACTGCTCGAATTAAAGTTCCGCACAAGAGAGTGATTCTTATCTATTAACACAATAAATGTAGAAGGCGAAAATATATTCTAGACAGAAATGTTACGTTACTTATCTAGCTCAAAGAAATGTTAGCATTCAAAGAAGAGTATCGCATAAATAGACCAATAATTTAAAGGAGGGTATTAAATCTAAATTTTAATTTATCTGTGCAAAGTACATTTAGAAGTAGAATATCTTCCAAATTTATTCACTGTTCAAATTAAACTTCTGGACGAGAGAGCGATGCTTATGTTTTGTGACTAAGACAGGTGAGGGGGAAAGAATCTGACAGGGATATTGTGTTTTTTCATTAACTCAAGTAATGTTACCAATTACAAAGAAAGTACAGCATAAATGCACCAATTATTTAAATAAGGACAATAAAACTAAACCTTATTTAAAACTCCACAGTATATTTCGAAATAGAATATTTTCCAACACTTAGTCACGGCTCGAATTAAAGTTCCGAGCGAGAGAGCGATGCTTTTGAATTAACACAACAAATGTAGAAGGAGAAAATGAATTCTAGACAGAAATGTTATGTTACTTATCTCGCTCAAAGAAATGTTAGCATTCAAAGAAGAGTACCGCATAAATGGGCAAAAACTTTCAATGATAATAATAAACCTAAACTTAAATTTAACACTGCAAGGTACATTTAGAAATATAATATCTTCCAACAATTATTCACTGCTCGTATTAAACTTGCGATTGGGAGTGCATTGCTTATGTATTGTGACTAGGACTGCGGAGGGAGAAAAAATCTCAGACACGGATATTATATTATTTTTCTAATTCAAGAAATGGTAATACTTCAAAGAATAGTACCGCATAAATTCTCCAATAATTTAAATAAGGACAGTAAAACTAAACTCTAATTTAAGACTACTAAAGTACATTTGGAAATAGAATATCTTCCAAAATTCAGTCACCGTTCGAATGAAACTTCTGAACGAGAGAGCAATGCTTATGTATTAACACAATAAATGTAGAAGGAGAAAATATATTCTAGACAGAAATGTTACGTTACTTATCTAGCTCAAAGAAATGTTAGCATTCAAAGAAGAGTATCACATAAATAGACCAATAATTTAAAGGAGGGTATTAATTGTAAACTTTAATTTATCTCTGCAAAGTACATTATAAGTAGAATATCTTCCAAATTTATTCACTGTTCAAATTAAACTTCTGGACGAGAGAGCGATGCTTATGTTTTGTGACTAAGACAGGAGAGGGGGATAGAATCTGACAGGGATATTGTGTTTTTTCATTAGTTCAAGTAATGTTACCAATTACAAAAAAGTACAGCATAAATACACCAATAATTTAAATAAGGACAATAAAACTAAACTCTAATTTAAAACTCCAAAGTATATTTTGAAATAGAATATATTCCAACACTTAGTCACTGCTCGAATTAAAGTTCCGAGCGAGAGAGCGATGCTTATGAATTAACACAATAATTGTAGAAGGAGAAAATGAATTCTAGACAGAAATGCTATGTTACTTATCTCGCTCAAAGAAATGTTAGCATTCAAAGAAGAGTACCGCATAAATGGGCAAAAACTTTCAATGATTATAATAAAACTAAACTTAAATTTAACACTGCAAGGTACATTTAGAAATATAATATCTTCCAACAATTATTCACTGCTCGTATTAAACTTGCGATTGGGAGTTCTTTGTTTATGTATTGTGACTAGGACTGCAGAGGGAGAAAAAAATCTCAGACAAAGATATTATATTATTTTTCTAATTCAAGAAATGGTAACACTTCAAAGAATAGTACCGCATAAATTCTCCAATAATTTAAATAAGGACAGTAAAACAACTCTAATTTAAGACTACAAAAGTATATTTGGAAATAGAATATCTTCCAAAATTCAGTCTCCGTTCGAACGAAACTTCTGAACGAGAGAGCAATGCTTATGTACTAACACAATAAATGTAGAAGGAGAAAATATATTCTAGACAGAAATGTTATGTTACTTATCTCGCTCAATGAAATGATAGCATTCAAAGAAGAGTATCGCATAAATAGGCCAATAAAAATAAATAAAAATAATAAACATAAACTTTAATTTAACAATGCAAAGTATATTTTGAAATAGAATATCTTCCAACACTTAGTCACTGTTCAAATTAAACTTCTGGACGAGAGAGCGATGCTTATGTTTTGTGACTAAGACAGGAGAGGGGGAAAGAATCTGACAGGGATATTGTGTTTTTTCATTAACTCATGTAATGTTACCAATTACAAAAAAGGACAGCATAAATACACCAATAATTTAAATAAGGACAATAAAACTAATTTCTAATTTAAAACTCCAAAGTATATTTCGAAATAGAATATTTTCCAACACTTAGTCACTGTTCGAATTAAACTTCCGAACGAGAGAGCGATGCTTATGTATTAACACAATAAAAGAAGAAGTAGAAAATATATTCTAGACAGAAAGGTTGTTACTTATCTCGCTCAAAGAAATGTAATCATTGAAAGAAGAGTACTGCATGAAAATGCCAATAATTTAAATTAGGATAATAAACAAAACTTTAGTTTAACACTGTAAAGTACATTTAGAAATAGAATATTTTCCAACACTTAGTCACTGCTGGAAATAAACTTCCGAACGAGAGAACGATTCTCATGTATTAACACAATAAATGTAGAAGGAGAAAATATATTCTAGACAGAAATGTTACGTTATTTATCTAGCTCAAAGAAATGTTAGCATTCAAAGAAGAGTATCACATAAATAGACCAATAATTTAAAGGAGGGTATTAATTGTAAACTTTAATTTATCTCTGCAAAGTACATTTAGAAGTAGAATATCTTCCAAATTTATTCACTGTTCAAATTAAACTTCTGGACGAGAGAGCGATGCTTATGTTTTGTGACTAAGACAGGAGAGGGGGAAAGAATCTGACAGGGATATTGTGTTTTTTCATTAGTTCAAGTAATGTTACCAATTACAAAACAGTACAGCATAAATACGCCAATAATTTAAATAAGGACAGTAAAACTAAACTCTAATTTAAGACTACAAAAGTACATTTGGAAATAGAATATCTTCCATAATTCAGTCACCGTTCGAATGAAACTTCTGAACGAGAGAGCAATGCTTATGTATTAACACAATAAATATAGAAGGAGAAAATATATTCTAGACAGAAATGTTATGTTACTTATCTCGCTCAATGAAATGATAGCATTCAAAGAAGAGTATCGCATAAGTAGACCAATATTTTAAATGAGGGTAATAAAATAAAACTTTAATTTTTCACCGCAAAGTACATTTAGAAGTAGAATATCTTCCAAATTTATTCACTGTTCAAATTAAACTTCTGGACGAGAGAGCGATGCTTATGTTTTGTGACTAAGACAGGAGAGGGGGAAAGAATCTGACAGGGATATTGTGTTTTTTCATTAATTCAAGTAATGTTACCAATTACAAAAAAAGTACAGCATAAATACACCAATAATTTAAATAAGGACAATAAAACTAAACTCTAATTTAAAACACCACAGTATATTTTTTAATAGAATATTTTCCAACACTTAGTCACTGCTCGAATTAAAGTTCCGAGCGAGAGAGCGATGCTTATGAATTAACACAATAAATGTAGAAGGAGAAAATGAATTCTAGACAGAAATGTTATGTTACTTATCTCGCTCAAAGAAATGTTAGCATTCAAAGAAGAGTACCGCATAAATGGGCCAAAACTTTCAATGATTATAATAAACCTAAACTTAAATTTAACACTGCAAGGTACATTTAGAAATATAATATCTTCCAACAATTATTCACTGCTCGTATTAAACTTGCGATTGGGAGTGCATTGCTTATGTATTGTGACTAGGACTGCAGAGGGAAAAAAATCTCAGACAGGGATATTATATTATTTTTCTAATTCAAGAAATGGTAGCACTTCAAAAATAGTACCGCATAAATTCTCCAATAATTTAAATAAGGACAGTAAAACTAAACTCTAATTTAAGACGACAAAAGTATATTTGGAAATAGAATATCTTCCAAAATTCAGTCTCCGTTCGAATTTAACTTCTGAACGAGAGAGCAATGCTTATGTATTAACACAATAAATGTAGAAGGAGAAAATATATTCTAGACAGAAATGTTATGTTACTTATCTCGCTCAATGAAATGATAGCATTCAAAGAAGAGTATCGCATAAATAGACCAATATTTTAAATGAGGGTAATAAAATTAAACTTTAATTTATCTCTGCAAAGTACATTTAGAAGTAGAATATCTTCAAAATTTATTCACTGTTCAAACTAAACTTCTGGACGAGAGAGCGATGATTATGTTTTGTGACTAAGACAGGAGAGGGGGAAAGAATCTGATAGGGATATTGTGTTTTTTCATTAATTCAAGTAATGTTACAAATTACAAAATAGTACAGCATAAATACACCAATAATTTAAATAAGGACAATAAAACTAAACTCTAATTTAAAACTCCAAAGTATATTTCGAAATAGAATATTTTCCAACACTTAGACACTGTTCGAATTAAACTTCCGAACGAGAGAGCGATGCTTATGTATTAACACAATAAAAGAAGAAGTAGAAAATATATTCTAGACAGAAAGGTTGTTACTTATCTCGCTCAAAGAAATGTAATCATTGAAAGAAGAGTACTGCATGAAAATGCCAATAATTTAAATTAGGATAATAAACAAAACTTTAGTTTAACACTGTAAAGTACATATAGAAATGGAATATTTTCCAACACTTAGTCACGGCTCGAATTAAAGTTCCGAGCGAGAGAGCGATGCTTATGAATTAACACAATAAATGTAGAAGAAGAAAATGAATTCTAGACAGAAATGCTATGTTACTTATCTCGCTCAAAGAAATGTTAGCATTCAAAGAAGAGTACCGCATAAATGGGCAAAAACTTTCAATGATTATAATAAACCTAAACTTAAATTTAACACTGCAAGGTACATTTAGAAATATAATATCTTCCAACAATTATTCTCTGCTCGTATTAAACTTGCGACTGAGAGTGCATTGCTTATGTATTGTGACTAGGACTGCAGAGGGAGAAAAAATCTCAGACAGGGATATTATATTATTTTTCTAATTCAAGAAATGGTAACACTTCAAAGAATAGTACCGCATAAATTTTCCAATAATTTAAATAAGGACAATAAAACTAAACTCTAATTTAAGACTACAAAAGTACATTTGGAAATAGAATATCTTCCAAAATTCAGTCACCGTTCGAATGAAACTTCTGAACGAGAGAGCAATGCTTATGTATTAACACAATAAATGTAAAAGGAGAAAATATATTCTAGACAGAAATGTTATGTTACTTATCTCGCTCAATGAAATGATAGCATTCAAAGAAGAGTATCGCATAAATAGACCAATATTTTAAATGAGGGTAATAAAATTAAACTTTAATTTATCTCTGCAAAGTACATTTAGAAGTAGAATATCTTCCAAATTTATTCACTGTTCAAATTAAACTTCTGGACGAGAGAGCGATGCTTATGTTTTGTGACTAAGACAGGAGAGGGGGAAAGAATCTGACAGGGATATTGTGTTTTTTCATTAACTCAAGTAATGTTACCAATTACAAAAAAGTACAGCATAAATACACCAATAATTTAAATAAGGACAATAAAACTAAACTCTAATTTAAAACTCCAAACTATATTTCGAAATAGAATATTTTCCAACACTTAGTCACTGTTCGAATTAAACTTCCGAACGAGAGAGCGATGCTTATGTATTAACACAATAAAAGAAGAAGTAGAAAATATATTCTAGACAGAAATGTTTTTACTTATCTCGCTCAAAGAAATGTAATCATTGAAAGAAGAGTACTGCATGAAAATGCCAATAATTTAAATTTGGATAATAAACAAAACTTTAGTTTAACACTGTAAAGTACATTTAGAAATAGAATATTTTCCAACACTTAGTCACTGCTGGAAATAAACTTCCGAACGAGAGAACGATTCTCATGTATTAACACAATAAATGTAGAAGGAGAAAATATATTCTAGACAGAAATGTTACGTTATTTATCTAGCTCAAATTAATGTTAGCATTCAAAGAAGCGTACCGCATAATTACGCCAATAAATAAAATAAGGATAATAAAATTAACTTTATTTAACACTGCCAAGTTCATTTAGAAATAGAATGTCTTCCGACATTTATTCACTGTTCGAATTAAACTTCCGAACGAGAGAGCGATGTTTATGTATTAAAACAATAAATGTAGAAGGAGAAAATTTATTCTAGACAGAAATGTTATGTTATTTATCTTGATCGACGTAATGTGAGCATTCAAAGAAGAGTACTGCATAAATACGCCAATAAATTAAATAAGAATAAGAAAACTCAACTTTAATTTAACACTGCAAAGTACATTTAGAAACCGAATATCTTCCAACATTTATTCACTGTTGGAATTAAACTTCCGAACGAGAGAGCGATATTTACGTATTATCAAAATAAATGTAGAAGGAGAAAATAATATCTAGACAGAAATGTTATGTTACTTATTTCGCTCAATGAAACGTTAGCATATAAAGAAGAATACTGCATAAATTCGCCAATAAATTAAATAAGAATAATAAAACTCAACTTTAATTTAACACTGCAAAGTACATTTAGTAATGGAATTACTTCCAACATTTATTCACTGTTCGAATTAAACTTCTGAATGGGAGAGCGATGCTTGTATATTATCACAATAAATGTAGAAGGAGAATTTTTTTGTAGAAAGAAATGTTATGTTACTTATCTCGCTCAAAGAAATGTTAGGATTGACAGAAGATTACCGCATAAGTACACCAATAAATTAAATAAGGATAATAAAACTCAATTATAATTTAACACAAAAAATCCTTTTAGAAAAAGAATATCTTCCAACATTTCTTCACTGTTCGAATTCAACATCCGAACGAGAGAGCGATGCTTATGTGTTATCACAATAAATGTAGAGGAGAAAATTTTGTTCTAGACAGAAATGTTACGTTACTCATCTCGCTCAAAGAAATGTTAGCATTGAAAGAAGAGTACCGCATAAATGCGCCAATAATTACAAAAGGAAACAAAAAATACACTTTAATTTAAGACTCCAAAGTACATTTCGAAATAGAATATCTTACAACATTTATTCACTGTTCGACTTAAAAATCTGTACGAGAGAGCGATGCTTAGGTACTAACACAATAAATTTTGAAGGATAAAATTTATTCTAGATAGAAATGTTATGTTACTTATGTCGCTCCAAGAAATGTTAGCGTTGACAGAAGAGTACCGCATATATGTGCCCATAAATTAAATAGGGATAATAAAACTCAATTCTAATTTAACACTGCAAAGTACATTTAGAAATAGAATATCTTCTAAAATATATTCACTTTTCGAATTAAACTTCCGAACAAGAGAGCGATGCTTATGTATTAAGACAATAAATTTTGAAGAATAAAATGTATTCTATACAGAAATATTATGTTAAATATATCGCTCAAAGAAATGTTAGAATTGAAAATAGACTACCGCATAAATAGGCCAATAATTTTAATAAAGATAATAAAACAAAACTTTAATAACGCTCAAAAGTACATTTCGAAATAGAATATCTTCCAACATTTATTTACTGTTCGAATTAAACTTCCGAACGAGAGAGCCATCTTATGTACTAACACAATAAATGTAGAAGGAGAAATTGTATTCCAGACCGAAATGTTATGTTACTTTTTTCGCTGAAAGACATGTTAGCAATGAATTAGGATAATAAAACTTTACTTTAATTTAACTCTGCGAAGTACATTTCGAAAAAGAACACCTTTCAATTATTATACACTGTTCAAATTAAATTTCCAAACCAGGGAACAATGCTTATGTATTAACAGAATGAATGTAGAAGGAGAAAATTTATTCTTGAAAGAAATGTTATGTTACTTATCTCGCTCGAATAAATATTAGCATCAAAGAAGAGTACCGTATAGAAAGGAACTCAACTTTGATTGAACACTGCAAAGACATTTAAAATAGGATATCTTCCAACATTCATTCTTTGTTCGAATTAAACTACCGAATGAGAGAGCGATGCTTGTGTATTAAAACATTAAATGTAGAAGGAGAAAATATATTCTAGACAGAAATGTTATGTTACTTATCCCGCTCAAAAAAATGTTAGCATTGAAAAAGAGTAACGCATAAATAGGCCAGTATTATAAATGGGGATAATAAAACTAAACATAAATTTAACACTGCAAAGTACATTTATTAATAGAATATCCCCCAACATTTATTTACTGTTCGAATTCAACTTCCGAACGAGAGAGACATGCTTATATATTCTGACTAGGAATGTAGAGGGAGAAAAATTCACAGACAGGGATGTTATGTTATTTCTCTATCTCAAGAAACGTTACCAATTCAAAGAAGTGAACCGCATAAATAGTAAAAAAAAATTAAATAAGGACAAAAAACTAAACATTCATTAAAAACTCCAAAATACATTTCGAAAAAGAATATCTTCCAAGATTTACTCACTGTTCGTCTTACCGTCCGTACGAGAAAGCGATACTTAGGTATTAACAAAATAAATATGGAAGGATAAAATGTGTTCTAGACAGAAATGTTATGTTACTAATCTCGCTCAAAGAAATGTTAAAATTGAAAGAAGACTACCGCGTAAATAGGCCAATACGAGAATAATAAAACTAAACTTTGATATAATACTTGTAATTACACATCGAAAAAGAATATCTTCCAACATTTATTCACTGTTAGAATTAAACATCCGAACGAGAGGGCGATGTTTATGTAGTAACACAAAAAATATTGAAGGATAAAATGTATTCTAGACACAAATATTATGTTACTTATATCGCTCAAAGAAATGATAGGATTGAAAGAAGACTACCTCATAAACAGGCCAATAAATTAAAAAGGATAATAAAACTGAACTTTAACACTTTAAAGTACACTTCGAAATATCATACCTTCCAACATTTATTCACTGCTCGAATAAAACTTCCGAACGAGAGAGCGATTCTTATGTATTAAAACAATAAATGCAGAAGTAGAAAATGTATTCTAGACAGAAATGTTATGTTACTTATCTCGCTCAATGAAACGTTAGCATTCAAAAAAGAGTACCGCAAAAATACGCCAATATTATAAATGAGAATAATAAAACTAAACTTAAATTTAGCACTGCAAAGTACATTTATTAATAGAATATCTTCCAACATTTATTTACTGTTCGAATTAAACATCCGAACGAGAGAGCCATGCTTATGTATTAACACAATAAATGTAGGAGAAATTGTATTCCAGACCGAAATGTTATGTTACTTTTTTCGCTCTAAGATATGTTAGCAATCAATTAGGATAATAAAACTTTACTTTAATTTAACTCTGCGAAGTACATTTCGAAAAAGAACATCTTTCAGCTATGATACACTGTTCAAATTAAATTTCCAAACCAGGGAACAATGCTTATGTATTAACACAATGAATGTAGAAGGAGAAAATGTATTCTTGAAAGAAATGTTATGTTACTCAAATCGCTCGAAGAAATGTTAGCATTGAAGAAGAGTACCGTATAAATAGGAACTCAACTTTGATTGAACACTGCAAAGACATTTAAAATAGAATATCTTCCAACATTCATTCACTGTTCGAATTAAACTACCGAACGAGAGAGCGATGCTTACGTATTATACAATAAATATAGAAGTAGAAAATTTTCTTCAAGACAGAAATGTTCATTTACATATCTCGCTCAAAGTAATGTGATCATTCAAAGAAGAGTACCGCATAAATACGCCAATTAATTAAAAAAGAATAACAAAACTCAACTTTAATTTAACACTGCAAAGTACATTTCGAAAAAGAATATTTTCCAACATTTATTTTCTGTTCGATTTAGACTCCCGAACGAGAGAGCAATGCTTACGTATAAACACAATAAATGTAGAAGGAGAAAACGTATTCTAGAAAGAAATGTTATGTTACTTATCTCGCTCAAAGTAATGTTAGCAATCAAAGAAGAGTACCGTATAAATACGTCAATAAATTAAATAAGAATAATAAAACTCAACTTTAATTTAACACTGAAAGGCACAGTTAGTAATGGAATATATTCCAACATTTATTCACTGTTAGAATTAAACTTCCGAACGAGAGGGCGATGTTTACGTATTAACAATAAAAATATTGAAGGATAAAGTGTATTTTAGACAGAAATATTATGTTACTTATCTTGCTCAAAGAAATGTTAGCATTGAAACAAGACTACCGAATAAATAGGCCAATAATTTAAAAAAGATAATAAAACAAAACTTTAATTTAACACTCCAAAGTACATTTCGAAATAGAATATCTTCCAACATTTATTCACTGTTCGAAATAAACTTCCGAACGAGAGAGCGATGCCTGTGTATTAAAACATTAAATGTAGAAGGAGAAACTGTATTCTAGACAGAAATGTTATGTTACTTATCTCGCTCAAGTTAATGTAAACATTCAAAGAAGCGTACCGCATAATTACGCAAATAAATTAAATAAGGACAATAAAATTAAATTTTAATTTAACACTGCCAAGTTCATTTAGAAATGGAATGTCTTCCGACATTTATTCACTGTTCGAATTAAACTTCCGAACGGGAGAGCGATGTTTATGTATTAACACAATAAATATAGAAGGAGAAAATTTATTCTAGACAGAAATGTTATGTTATTTATCTTGCTCGACGTAATGTGAGCATTCAAAGAATAGTACTGCATAAATACACCAATAAATTAAATAAGAATAATAAAACTCAACTTTAATTTAACACTGCAAAGTACATTTAGAAACCGAATATCTTCCAACTTTTATTCACTGTTCGAATTATACTTCCGAACGACAGAGCGATGCTTATGTATTATCACAATAAATGTAGAAGGAGAAATTTTTTTTCTAAACAGAAATGTTATGTTACTCATCTCGCTCAAAGAAATGTTAGCATTGACAGAAGAGTACCGCATAAATATGCCAATAAATTAAATAGGGATAATAAAACTCAATTGTAATTTAACACTGCAAAGTACATTTAGAAATAGAATATCTTCCCAAATTTATCCACTGTTCGAATTAAACTTCCGAACAAGAGAGCGATGCTTATGTATTAAGACAATAAATGTAGAAGAAGAAAATGTTGTTCTAGACAGAAATGTTATGTTACTTATCTCGCTCAAAGAAATGTTAGCATTGGAAGAACAGTACCGCAAAAACAGGCCAATAAATTAAATATGGATAATAAAACTAAACTTTAATTTAACACTTTAAAGTACATTTAGAAATAGAATATATTCCAAAAATTTTTCCACTGTTCGAAATAAACTTCCGATTGAGAGAGCGATGCTTATGTATTATCACAATAAATGTAGAAGGAGAAAATATATTCTAAGAGAGATGTTATATTACTTATCTCGCTCAAAAAATGTTAGCATTGAAAGAGGAGTACCGCATAAATAGGCCAATAGTTTAAATAAGGATAGAAAAACTAAACTTTAATTTAAACTTTAAAGTACATTTAGAAATAGAATATCTTCCAAAATTTTTTCCACTGTTCGAATTAAACTTCCGAACGAGAGAGCGATGCTTAGGTATTATCACAATAAATGTAGAAGGAGAAAATGTTGTTCTAGACAGAAATGTTATGTTACTTATATCGCTCAAAGAAATGTTAGGATGCAAAATAAACTACAGCATATATAGGCGAATAATTTAAATAAAGGTAATAAAACAGAACTTTAATAACACTCGAAAGTGCGATGCTCTTGTATTAACACAATAAATGTTGAAGGAGGAAATATATTCTAACAGGTTTGTTATATTACTTATCTCGCTCAAAAAATATTAGCATTGAAAGAGGAGTACTGCATAAATGGGCCAATAGTTTAAATAAGGATAGAAAAACTAAACTTTAATTTAACACTTTAAAGTACATTTAGAAATAGAATCTCTTCCAAATTTTTTTTTAATGTTCGAATTAAACTTCCGAACGAGAGACCGATGCTTAGGTATTATCACAATAAATGTAGAAGGAGAAAATGTTGTTCTAGACAGAAATGTTATGTTACTTATCTCGCTCAAAGAAATGTTAGCATTGGAAGAACAATACCGCAAAAACAGGACAATAAATTAAATATGGACAATAAAACTAAACTTTAATTTAACACTTTAATGTACATTTAGAAATAGAATATATTCCAAAAATTTTTCCACTGTTCGAAATAAACTTCCGATTGAGAGAGCGATGCTTATGTATTATCACAATAAATGTAGAAGGAGAAAATATATTCTAACAGAGATGTTATATTACTTATCTCGCTCAAAGAAATGTTAGGATTGAAAGAACAGTACAGCAAAAACACGCCAATAAATTAAATAAGAATATTAAAACTAAATTTAAATGTAACACTTTAAAGTACATTTTTAAATAGAATATCTTCCAAAATTTATCCACTGTTCGAATTAAACTTCCGAACGAGAGAGCGATGCTTATGTATTATCACATTAAATGTAGAAGGAGAAAATATATTCTAACAGAAATGTTATGTTACTTATCACGCTCGAAGAAAACTTATCATGACAGAAGTGTACCGCATGAATACGCCAATAATTTAGTTAAAGACAATAAAACCCAATTATAATTTAACACTCCAAAGTACATTTAGAAATGGAATATCTTCCAACAATTATTCACTGTTCGAATTAAACATCCGAACGAGAGAGCAATGCTTATGTATTATCACAATATATGTAGAAGCAGAAAATTTTTTTCTAGACAGAAATGTTATGTTACTTATCTCGCTCAAAGGAATGTTAGCATTGAAAGAAGAGTACGGCATAAATATGCCAATAAATTAAATAAGGATACAAAAACTCAACTTTAATTTAACACTGCAAAGTACATTTAGAAATAGAATATCTTCCAACATTTATTCACTGCTCGAATTAAACTTCAGAACAAGAGAGCGATGCTTATGTATCGTGACTAGGAATGTAGAGGGAGAAAAATTCTCACACAGGGATATTATGTTATTTCTCTATATCAAGAAATGTTGCCAATTAAAAAAAATTAAACCGCATACATAGTCCAATAATTTAAAAAAGGAAACAAAAAATACACTTTAATTTAAGACTCCAAAGTTAGCATTCAAAGAATAGTACCGCATAAATATGCCAATAAATTAAATAAGGATAATAAAACTCAATTCTAATTTAACACTGCAAAGTGCATTTCGAAATAGAATATCTTACAACATTTATTCACTGTTCGACTTAAACATCCGTACGAGAGAGCGATGCTTAGGTACTAACACAATAAATATTGAAGGATAAAATGTATTCTAGACAGAAATTTTATATTACTTATCTCGCTCAAAGAAATGTTAGCATTGAAAGACACTACCGCATATATAGACCAATATGAGGATAGTAAAACTAAACTTTTATAAAATACTGATAAGTACATTTCGAAGCAGAATATCTTCCAACGTTTATTCACTGTTCGATTTCAACTTCCGAAGAGAGATCGGTGCTTACGTATGAACAAATAAATGTGGAAGGATAAAATGTATCCTAGACAGAAATGTTATGTTACTTATCTCGCTCAAAGAAATATTAGCATTGACAGAAAGGTACCGCATAAATATGCGAATAAATTAAATAGGAATAATAAAACTCAATTCTAATTAAACACTGGAAAGTACATTTTTAATGGAATATCTTCCAAAATTTATTCACTGTTCGAATTACACTCCCGAACCAGAGAACGATGCTTACGTATCAACTGTATAAGTTAGCACTCAAAGAAGAGTACCGCATAAATACGCCAATAAATTAAATAACGATAATAAAACTCAATTATAATTTAACACTTCAAATACTTTTAGAAATAGAATATCTTCCAACATTTCTTCACTGTTCGAATTAAACATCTGAACGAGAGAGCGATGCTTATAAAACTCAATTATAATTTAACACTTCAAATACTTTTAGAAATAGAATATCTTCCAACATTTCTTCACTGTTCGAATTAAACATCTGAACGAGAGAGCGATGCTTATGTATTATCACAATAAATGTAGAAGGAGATAATTTTGTTCTAGCCAAAAATGTTATGTTACTTATCTCGCTCAAAGAAATATCAGCATTGAAAGAAGAGTACGGCATAAATATGCCAATAAATTAAATAAGGATAATAAAACTCAACTTTAATTTAACTCTGCAAAGTACATTTAGAAATCGAATATCTTCCAACAATTATTCACTGTTCGAATTAAACTTCAGAACAAGAGAGCGATGCTTATGTATCGTGACTAGGAATGTAGAGGGAGAAAAATTCTCAGACAGGGATGTTATGTTATTTCTCTATCTCAAGAAATGTTGCCAATTCAAAGAAGTAAACCGCATTAATAGTCCAATAATTTAAAAAAGGAAACAAAAAAATACACTTTAATTTAAGACTCCAAAGTACATTTCGAAATAGAATATCTTACAACATTTATTCACTGTTCGACTTAAACATCCGTACGAGAGAGCGATGCTTAGGTACTAACACAATAAATATTGAAGGTTAAAATGTATTCTAGACAGAAATTTTATATTACTTATCTCGCGCAAAGAAATGTTAGCATTGAAGGACACTACCGCATTAATAGACCAATATGAAGATAGTAAAACTAAACTTTTATAAAATACTGATAAGTACATTTCGAAGCAGAATATCTTCCAACGTTTATTCACTGTTCGATTTCAACTTCCGAATGAGAGATCGGTGCTTACGTATGAACAAATAAATGTGGAAGGAGAAAATGTATTCTAGACAGAAATGTTAAGTTACTTATCTCGCTCAAATTAATGTTAGCATTCAAAGAAGAGTACCACATAATTACGCAAATAAATTAAATAAGGTTAATAAAACTAAACTTGAATTTAACACTGCAAAGTACATTTACAAATAGAATATCTTCCAACATTTACTAACTGTTCGAATTAAACTTCCGAACGAGAGAGCGATGCTTATGTGATATAACAGTAAATGTAGAAGGAGAAAATTTTGTTCTAGACAGAAATGTTATGTTAGTTATCTCGCTCAAAGAAATGTTAGCATCGACAGAAGAGTACCGCATAAATATGCGAGTAAATTAAATAGAGATAATAAAACAAAATTCTAATTTAACACTGCAAAATACATTTAGAAATAGAATATCTTTCAAAATTTATCTACTGTTCGAATTAAACTTCCAAACAAGAGAGCGATGCTTGAGTATTACACAATAAATGTAGAAGGAGAAAATATATTCTAGACAGAAATGTTATGTTACTTATCACGCTCGAAGAAAACTTATCATGACAGAAGAGTACCGCATGAATAGGCCAATAAATTAATTAAGGATAATAAAACTCAATTATAATTTAACACTCCAAAGTACATTTAGAAATAGAATATCTCCCAGCATTTATTCACTGTTCGAATTAAACATCCGAACGAGAGAGCGATGCTTATGTACTATCACAATAAATGTAGAAGGAGAAAATGTATTTCTAGACAGAAATGTTATGTTACTTATCTCGCTCAAAGAAATGTTAGCATTGAAAGAACAGTACCGCAAAAACAACCAATAATTTAAATAAGGATAATAGAACTAAGCTTTATTTTAACACTCTAAACTACATTTAGAAATAGAATTTTTTCCAAAATTTATCCACTGTTCGAATTAAACTTCCGAACTAGAAAGCGATTCTTATGTATTGACACAATAAATATAAAGGAGAAAATTTTGTTCTAGACAGAAATGTTATGTTACTCATCTCGCTCAATGAAATGTTAGCATTGAAAAAGAGTTCGGCATATACATGCCAATAAATTAAATAAGAATAATAAAACTCAATTCTGATTTAACACTTCAATGTACATTTCGAAACGAATATCTTCCAGCATTTATACACTGGTCGAATTAAATTTCCAAACGAGAGAGCAATGCTTACGTATTAACACAGTAAATGTAGAAGGAGAAACTGTATTCTTGAAAAAAATGTTATGTTACTTATCTCGCTCAAAGAAATGTTAGCACTAAAGAAGTGTACCTTATAAATAGGCCACGATTTTAAATAAGGATAATAAAACTAAACTTTAATTTTACGCTTCAAAGTACATTTAGAAAAGAATATTTTCCAACATATATTCACTTTTCGAATTGAACTTCCGAACGAGAGAGCTGTGCTTATGTATTAACACAAAAAATATAGAAGGATAAAATGTATTCTAGACCGAAATGTTATGTTACTTATCTCACTCAAAGAAATGTTAACATTCAAAAACAATACCGCATAAATAGGCCAATAATATAAATGAGAAAATTAAAACTAAACTTAAAATTAACAATGCAAAGTACATTAACAATAGAATATCTTCCAACATTTATTTACTGTTCGAATTTAACTCCCGAGCGAGAGAGCCATGATTATATATTCTGACTAGGAATGTAGAGGGAGAAAAATTCACAGACAGGGATGTTATGTTATTTCTCTAATTCAAGAAATGTTACCAATTCAAAGAAGTTTACCGCATAAATAGTACAATAAATTAAATAAGGACACAAAAAACTAAACATTCATTTAACACCCCAAAGTACATTTCGATAAAGAATATTTTCCAAGATTTACTCACTGTTCGTCTTACCATCCGTACGAGAAAGCGATACTTAAGTATTAACACAATAAATATTGAAGGATAAAATGTATTCTAGACCGAAATGTTATGTTACTAATCTCGCTCAAAGAAATGTAAAAATTGAAAGAAGACTACCGCGTAAATATGCCAATATGAGAGTAATAAAACTCAATTGTGATATAATACTGAGAAGTACATTACGAAAAAGAATATCTTCGAACATTTATTCACTGTTGGAATGGAACTCCCGAACGAGAGAGCGATGCTTACGTATTAACAGTATAAGTTAGCATTCAAAGAAGAGTACCGCATAAACACGCCAATAAATTAAATAAGGATAAAAAAATCAATTATAATTTAACACTTCAAAGTACCTTTAGAAATAGAATATCTTACAACATCTCTTCACTTTTCGAATTAAACATCGGAACGAGAGAACGTTGCTTATGTATTATGGCAATAAATGTAGAGGAGAAAATTTTGTTCTTGACAGAAATGTTACGTTACTTATCACGCTCGAAGAGAACTTATCATGACAGAAGAGTACCGCATGAATAGGCCAATAATGTAATTGAAGTTAATAAAACTCAATTATAATTTAACACTCCAAAGTACATTTATTAATAAAATATCTTCCAACATTTATTCACTGTTCGATTTAAACTTCCAAACGAGAGAGCTATGCTTATATATTATCACAATAAATGTAGAAGGAGAAAATATATTCTAACAAAAATGTTATATTACTTATCTCGCTCAAAAAAATGTTAGTATTGAAAAAAGAGTACCGCATAAATACACCAATATTTTAAATTAGGATAACTAAACCAAACTTTAATTTAACTCTCCGAAGTACATTTCGAAAAAGAATATATTCTAGCATTTATACTGTGCTCGAATTAATTTCCAAACAAGAGAGCCATGCTTATGTACTAACACAATAAATGTAGAAGGAGAAATTGTATTCCAGACCGAAATGTTATGTTACTTTTTTCGCTCAAAGAAATGTTAGCAATGAATTAGGATAATAAAACTTTACTTTAATTTAACTCTGCGATGTACATTATGAAAAAGAACATCTTTCAGCTATTATACACTGTTCAAATTAAATTTCCAAACCAGGGAACAAATGCTTATGTATTAACAGAATGAATGTAGAAGGAGAAAATGTATTCTTGAAAGAAATGTTATGTTACTTATCTCGCCCGAATAAATATTAGCATCAAGGAAGAGTACCGTATAGAAAGGAACTCAACTTTGATTGAACACTGCAAAGACATTTAAAATAGAATATCTTACAACATTCATTCTCTGTTCGAATTAAACTACCGAATGAGAGAGCGATGCTTACGTATTATACAATAAATATAGAAGTAGAAAATTTTCTTCAAGACAGAAATGTTAGGTTACATATCTCACTCAAAGTAATGTGATCATTCAAAGATGAGTACCGCATAAATACGCCAATAATTTAAAAAAAGATAATAAAACCAAACTTTAATTTAACACTCCAAAGTACATTTCGAAATAGAATATCTTCCAACATTTATTCACTGTTCGAAATAAACTTCAGAACGAGAGAGCGATGCCTGTGTATTAAAACATTAAATGTAGAAGAAGAAAATATATTCTAGACAGAAATGTTATGTTACTTATCACGCTCGAAGAAATCGTATCATTGACTGAAGTCTACCACATGAATATGCCGATAATTTAAATGAGTATAATCAAACTAAACTTCGATATAATACTTATAAGTACATTTCGAAAAAGAATATTTTCCAACATTCACTATTCAAATTGAACTCCCGAACGAGAGAGCGATGCTTACGTATCAACAGTATAAGTTAGCATTCAAAGAAGAGCACCGCACAAATACGCCAATAAATTAAATAAGGATAATAAAATTCAATTATAATTTAAAACTTCAACGTACTTTTAGAAATAGAATATCTTCTAACATTTCTTCGCTGTTCGAATTAAACTACAGAACGAGAGAGCGATGCTTATGTTTTATCACAATAAATGTACAGCAGAAAATTTTGTTTTAGACAGAAATGTTATGTTACATATCTCGCTCAAAGAAATGTTAGCATTGAAAGAAGAGTACCGCATAGATATGCCAATAAATTAAATAATGATAATAAAAGTCAACTTTAATTTAACACTGCAAAGTACATTTAGAAATAGAATATCTTCCAATATTTATTCACTGTTCGAATTAAAATTCAGAACGAGAGAGCGATGCTTATGTATCGTGACTAGGAATATAGAGGGAGAAAAATTCTCACACAGGGATGTTATGTTATTTCTCTATCTCAAGACATGTAACCAATTCAAAGAAGTAAACCGCATAAATAGTCCAAAAATTTAAATAAGGAAGCAAAAAAATACACTTTAATTTAAGACTCCAAAGTACATTTCGAAACAGAATATCTTACATGATTTATTCACTGTTCGACTTAAACATCCGTACGAGAGAGCGATGCTTAAGTACTAACACAATAAATATTGAAGGATACAATATATTCTAGACTGAAATGTTATGTTACTTATCTCGCTCAAAGAAATGTTAGCATTGAAACAAGAGTACCTCATAAATATGCTAATAAATTAAATAACGATAATAAAACTCAACTTTAATTAAACACTGCAAAGTACATTTAGAAATAGAATATCTTCCAACATTTATTCACTGTTCGAATTAAACTTCAGAACGAGAAAGCCATGCTTATATATTCTGACTAGGAATGTAGAGGGAGAAAAATTCTCTGACAGGGATGTTATTTTATTTCTCTATCTCAACAAATGTAACAATTCAAAGTAGTAAACCGCATAAATAGTCCAATCATTTAAATAAGGAAACAAAAAAATACACTTTAATTTAATACTGCAAAGTACATTTAGAAATAAAATATCTTCCAAAATTTATCCAGTGTTGGAATTAACCTTCCGAAGGAGAAAGCGATGCTTATGTATGAGGAGAAAATGTATCCTAACAGAAATGTTATATCATTTATCTCGCTCAAAGAAATGTTATTATTGAAAGAACAGTACAGCAAAATCAGGCCAATAAATTAAAAAAGGATAATAAAACTAAACTTCAATTTAACACTTTAAAGTACATTTAGTAATAGAATATCTGCCCAAATTTATCCACTGTTCGAATTAAACTTCCGAACGAGAGAGCGATGCTTATGTATTACTACAATAAATGTAGAAGGAGAAAATGTATTTTAACAGAAATGTTATATTACTTATCTCGCTCAAAGAAATGTTAGCATTGAAAAAAGCGTACCGCATAAATGGGCCAATAATTTAAAGAAGGATAAAAAACTAAAATTTAATTTAACACTTTAATTACATTTAGAAATAGAATATCTTCCAAAATTTATCAACTGTTCGAATTAAACTTCCGAACGTCAGGAATGCTTATGTATTATCACAATAAATATAGAAGGAGAAAATATATTCTAACAGAAATGTTAAATTACTTATCTCGCTCAAAGAAATGTTATTTTTGAAAGAACACTAACGCATAAATAGCCCAATAATTTAAATAAAGATGAAAAAACAAACTTTAATTTAACACTCCAAATTTCATTCTGAAATAGAATATTTTCCAACATTTATTCACTGTTCGAATTAAACTTCTGAACGAGAGAGCGTTGCTTGTGTATTAACACAATAAATGTAGAAGGAGAAAATATATTCTAGTCAGAAATGTTATGTTACTTATCTCGCTCGAAGAAATCGAACAAGAGAGCCATGCTTATATATTCTGAATACGAAATGTAGAGGGAGAAAAATTCTCAGACAGGGATGTTATGTTATTTCTCTATCTCAAGAATTGTTACCAATTCAAAGAAGTGTACCGCATAAATAATCCAATAAATTAAATAAGGACACAAGAAAGTAACATTCATTCAACACTGGAAAGTACATTTCGAAATAGAATATCTTCCAAGATTTATTCACTGTTCGTCTTAACATCCGTACGAGAGAGCAAAGCTTATGTTTTAGCACAATATATATTGGAGGATAAAGCGTATTCTAGACAGAAATATTATATTACTTATCTTGCTCAAAAAAATGTTAGGATTGAAAGAAGACTCTTGCATAAATAGGCCAATAATTTAAATAAAGATAATAAAACAAAATTTTAATTTAACACTCCAAAGTTCATTTCGAAATAGAATATCTTCCAACATTTATTCACTGTTCCAATTAAACTTCCGAACGAGAGAGAGATGCTTATGCTTTATCACAATAAATGTAGAAAGAGAAAATTTTGTTGTAGACAGAAATGTTCACTTACTTATCTCGCTCAATGAAATGTTAGCATTGAAAGAAGAGTACCGCATAAATATGCCAATAAATTAAATAAAGATAACAAAACTCAACTTTAATTTAACACTGCAAAGTACATTTAGAAATAGAATATCTTCCAACATTTATTCACTGTTCGAATTAAACATCCGAACGAGAGAGCGATTATTATGTATTATCACAATAAATGTAGAAGGAGAAAATGTATTCTAGACAGAATTGTTATGTAACTTATCTCACTCAATGAAACGTTAGCATTCAAAAAATTGTACCGCATAAATACGATAATATTTTAAATTAGGATAATAAAATTAAACTTTAATTTAGCCCTGCGAAGTACATTTCGAAATAGAATATCTTCAAACATTTATTCACTGTTGGAATTAAATTTTCAAACAAGAGAGCAATGCTTATTATATTAACACAATAAATGTAGAAGGAGAAATTGTATCTAGACCGAAATGTTATGTTGCTTATCTCGCTCAAAGAAATGTTAGCATTCAAAAAGAGTACCGCATAAATAGGTCAATATTATAAATGAGGATAATGAAATTAAACATAAATTTAACACTGCAAAGTACATTTATTAATAGAATATCTTCCAAAATTTATTTACTGTTCGTCTTAACATCCGTACGAGAAAGCGATGCTTAAGTATTAACACAATAAATATTGAAGGATAAAATGTATTCTACACAGAAATATTATGTTACTTATCTCGCTCAAAGAAATGTTAGGATTGAAAGAAAACTACCGCATAAATAGGCCAATAATTTAAATAAAGATAATAAAACAAATCTTTAATTTAACACTCCAAAATACATTTCGAAATAGAATATCTTTCAACTTTTATTCACTGTTCGATTTAAGCTACCGAACGAGAGAACGATGTTTGTGCATTCAAACAATAAATATAGAAGGCAGAAAATATATTCTAGACAGAAATGTTTAGTTACTTATCTCGCTCAAAGAAATCGTATCATTGACTGAAGACTACCGCATGAATATGCCAATAATTTAAATAAAGATAATAAAACTAATCTTCGATATAACACTGATAAGTATATTTCAAAACAGAATATCTTCCATCATTTATTCAGTGTTCGAATTGAACTCCCGAACGAGAGAGCGATGCTTACGTATCAACAGTATAAGTTAGCATTCAAAGAACAGTACCGCATAAATACTCCAATAAATTAAATAAGGATAATAATACTCTATTATAATTTAACACTTCAAAGTATTTTTAGAAATAGAATATCTTACAACATTTCTTCACTGTTCGAATTAAACATCCAAACGAGAGAGCGATGCTTGTATATTATCACAATAAATGTAGAGGAGAAAATTTTATTCTAGGCAGAAATGTTATGTTACTTATCTCGCTCAAGGAAATGTTAGGATTCAAAGAAGAGTACCGCATACATATATCCAATAAATTAAAAAGAATAATAAAACTTAACTTTAATTTAACACTGAAAAGTACATTTAGAAATAGAATATCTTCCAGCATTTATTCACTGTTCGAACTAAACTTCTGAACGAGAGAGCGATGCTTATGTATCGTGACTAGGAGTGTGGAGGGAGAAAAATTCTCAGACAGGGATGTTATGTTATTTCTCTATCTCAAAAAATGTTACCAATTCAAAGAAGTAAACCGCATAAATAGTCCAATATTTTAAATAAGGAAACAAAAAATACATTTTAATTTAGGGCTCCAAACCACATTTCGAAATAGAATGTCTTATAAGACTTATTCACTGTTCGACTTAAACATCCGTACTGGAGAGCGATGCTTAGGTACTAACACAATAAATATTGAAGGATAAAATGTACTCTAGACAGAAATGTTATGTTACTTATCTCGCTCAAAAAAATGTTAGCATTGAAAGAACACTTCCGCATAAATTGGCCAATACGAGGATAGTAAAACTAAACTTTTATATAAGACTGATAAGTACATTTCGAAACAGAATATGTTCCAACATTTATTCACTGTTCGATTTCAACTCCCCAACGAGGGATCGATGCTTACGTATTAACAAAATAAATGTTGAAGGAGAAAATGTATTCTAGACATAAATGTTATGTTACTTTTCTCGCTCAAATTAATGTTAGCATTCAAAGAAGAGTACCGCAAAATTACGCCAATAAATTAAATAACAGTAATAAAACTCATCTTTAAATTAACACTGCAAAATACATTTATAAATAGAATATCATCCAACATTTATTCACTATTTAAATTAAACTACCGAACGAGAGAGCGATGCTTATGTATTATCACAAAGAAATATAGAAGGAGAAAATTTTGTTCTAGACAGAAATGTTATGTTGCTTATCTCGCTCAAAGAAATAATAGCATTGAAAGAACACTAACCCATAAATAGGCCAATAAATTAAATAAGGATAATAAAACTAAATTCTAATTTAACACTTTAAAGTACATTTAGTGATAGAATATCTTCCAAAATTTATCCACTATTCGAATTAAACTCCGAACGAGAGAGCGATGATTATGTATTAACACAATAAATGTAGAAGGAGAAAATATATTCTAACAGAAATGTTATATTACTTATCTCGCTCAAAGAAATGTTAGCATTGAAAGAAGAGTACCTTATAAATAAACCAATAATTTAAATAAAGATAATAAAACTAAACTTTAATTTTACAGTTCAAAGTACATTTAGAAAGAGAATATTTTCCAACATTTATTCACTTTTCGAATTAAACTTCCGAACGAGAGAGCGATGCTTATGTATCAGCAAAAAATAGAAGGAAAAAATGTAATCTAGACCGAAATGTTATGTTACTTATCTCACTCAAAGAAATTTTAGCATTCAAAAAGAGTACCGCATAAATAGGCCAATAATATAAATGAAAATAATAAAACTATACTTGAATTTGAAACTGCAAAGAACATTTAGTAATAGAATATATTCCAACATTTATTTACTGTTCGAATTTATCTTCCGAACGAGAGAGCCATGCATATATATTCTGACTAGGAATGTAGAGGTAGAAACATTCTCAGACAGGGATGTTATGTTATTTCTCTATCTCAAGAAATGTTACCAATTCAAAGGAGTGTACCGCATAAATAGTCCAATAAATTAAATAAGGACACAAGAAATTAACATTCATTTAACACTGGAAAGTACATTTCGAAATAGAATATCTTCCTATACTTATTCACTGTTCGAATTAAACTTCCGAACGAGAGAGCGGTGCTTGTGTATTACACAATAAATGTAGAAGGAGAAAAAATATTCTAGACAGAATTGTTATGTTACTTATCTCGCTCGAAGAAAACTTATCCTTGACAGAAGAGTACCGCATGAATAGGCCAATAATTTAATTAAGGATAATAAAACTCAATTATAATTTAACACTCCAAAGTACATTTAGAAATAGAATATCTTCCAACATTTTTTCACTGTTAGAATTAAACATCCGAACGAGAGAGCGATGCTAATGTATTATCACAATAAATGTAGAAGGAGAAAATATATTCTAACAGAAATGTTATATACTTATCTCACTCAAAGAAATTTTAGCATTGAAAGAACAGTACCACAAAAACAGGCCAATAATTTAAATAAGGATAAAAAAAACTAAACTTTAATTTAACACTTGAATGTATCTTCAAACATTTATATACTGTTGGAATTAAACATTAAAACGAGAGAGCGATGTTTACGTATTAACAAAATAAATGTAGAAGGAGAAAATATTTTCTAGACATAAAGGTTATGTTACTTATGTCGCTCAATGAAACGTTAGCATTCAAAGAAAAGTACCGCATAAATACGCCAATATTTTAAATAACGATAATAAAACTAAACTTTAATTTAACTCTGCGAATTACATTTCGAAAAAGAATAACTTCCAGCTATTATACACTGGTCGAATTAAATTTCCAAACAAGAGATCAATGCTTATGTATTAACACAATAAATGTAGAAGGAGAAAATGTATTCTTGAAAGAAATGTTATGTTACTTATCTCGCTCAACGAAATGTTAGCATTAAAGAAGAGTACCTTATAAATAGGCCAATCATTTAAATAAGGATAATAAAACTAAACTTTAATTAAAAACTCAAAGTACATTTAGAAAGAGAATATTTTCCAACATTTATTCACTTTTCGAATTAAACTTCCGAACGAGAGTGCGATGATTATATATTGTGACTAGGAATGTAGAGGGAGAAAAAAATCCCAGACAGGGATGTTATGTTATTTCTCTAATTCAAGAAATGTTACCAATTCAAAGAAGAGCACCGCCAATAAGTTAAATAAGGACAATAAAACTAAACTCTAATTTAAGACCCCAAATGTACTTTTCGAAATAGAATATCTTCCAAAATTCAGTCACTGTTCGAATGAAACTTATGAACGAGAGAGCAATGCTTATGTATTAACACAATAAATGTAGAAGGAGAAAATATATTGTAGACAGAAATGTTATGTTACCTATCTCGCTCAAAGAAATGTTAGCATTCAAAGAAGAATACCGCAATAATAGGCCAATATTTTAAGTAAGGATAAGAAAACGAAAATATAATTTAAGACTGCAAAGTACATTTAGAAATAGAATATCTTACATTTATTCACTGCTAAAATTAAACTTCCGAACGAGAGTGCGATGCATATGTATTGTGACTAGGAATGTAGAGGGAGAAAAAAATCCCAAACAGGGATGTTATGTTATTTCTCTAATTCAAGAAATGTTACCAATTCAAAGAAGAGTACGATAAATTCTCCGATAATTTAAATAAGGACAATAAAACTAAACTCTGATTTAAGACTCCAAAAGTACATTTGGAAATAGAACATCTTCCAAATATTTGTCACTGTTAAAATTAAACTTCCGAACGACAGAGCGATGCTTAAGTATTAACGAAATAAATGTAGAAGGAAAAAATTATTCTAGACAGAAATATTATGTTACTTATCTCGCTCAAAGAAATGTTAGAATTAAAAGAAGAGTACCGCATAAATAGGCCAATAAAAAGAAATAAGTATAACAGAATTAATCTTTAATTTAACACTCCAAAGTATATTTCGAATAAAGAATACCTTTCAACACTTTGTCACTGCTCGAAATTAAACTTCCGAACAAAAGAGCGATTCTTATTTATTAACACAATAAATGTAGAAGGCGAAAATATATTCTAGACAGAAATGTTGCGTTACTTATCTACCTCAAAGAAATGTTAGCATTCAAAGAAGAGTATCGCATAAATAGACCAATAATCTATATGAGGGTAATAAAGCTAAACCTGAATTTATCTCTGCAAAGAACATTTAGAAGTAGAATATCTTCCAATATTTATTCACTGTTCGACATAAACTTCCGAACGAGACAGCGATGCTTACTAATTTCACAATAAATGTCGAAGGAGAAAATGTATTCTAGACTGAAATGTTATGTTACTTATCTCGCTAAAATAAATGTTAGTATTGAAAGAAGAGTTCTACATAAATAAGCCAATAATTTCAATAAGGATAATGAAACAAAACCTTAATTTAACACTCCAAACTACATTTCGAAATAAAATATATTCCAGCAATCATTTACTGCTTGAATTAAACTTCCGAATGATAGAACGATGCTTATGTATTGTGACCAGGAATGTAGAGGGAGAAAAAATACCAGACAGTGATGTTATTTTTTTCTCTAATTGAAAGAAATGTTTCCAATTCAAAGAAGACTACTGCAAAATACGACAATAATTTAAATAAAAATAATAAAACTAAACTTTAATTTAACAATGCAAAGTACATTTCGAAGTAGAATATTTTCCAAAATTTATTATCTATTCGAATTAAACTTCCGATCGAGAGAGCGATGTTTATGTATTAACACAATAAATGTAGAAGGAGAAAATATATTCCAGACAGAAATGTTATATTACTTATCTCGCTCAAAGAAATGTTAGCACTCAAAGAAAAGTGTCGCATAAATAGGCCAATATTTTAAATAAGGATAAAAGTAAATTTTAATTTAACACCGCAAAGTACATCTAGAAATAGAATATCTTCCAACATTTATTCACTGCTCAAATTAAACTTCCGAACGAGAGTGTATAACCGCTACCAGGTTATAGAAGGATTTTTGTGGACACTCTGTATATTTCGTAAAGACTGTGATCATTATTTTCGATTTATACTTTATTCTGCAACGCACATAAGTTCTTTCTTTGGTGGGAATTGCTTCTTTCCCACACAATTGGACAAAGAAATCTTTCATCGTTTTTTCATATATATATTTAAAACATTGCTTTTGCTGAGAACATTTCAGCTAGTGACTAACCATTTCAATATTTCTCCCTGACTCATTATATACACAGTATATATTGTATAGTTATTGGGAACTGAATTAAGTGCTTTCGTTAATCGCTTATGGAAACATTACAATAGATTAGAGAAATACGGGCTGACCAGATCTCCCAGTAGCCAAAGTGGCACCAGCCTCACAGTTTTCGCAGTTTGTTATCTGTACTTTCTCACGCCAATGTTATCGCCGTGTCTAGTGCATTATAGGCAGTTGACTAAAATTAACATAAATTGTTTTCTATATTCTGTTTGTATGTACATACAGATGAGTAACTGAGTGATTTTTGAAATGAACTGCCAACACTTTTCCGTTGACCATTGCAACCCGTAGCTTGAACTTGAATGCTCAGGGAGTTCGACTCCGGTGTTGTACGCAGCCACCACGCACGTTGCGTTGGTTAAGTTTTGTGAAGGGGCTCAAGCTATTTAGCCGCCGGTGGAGGACGATTTCTTACGGCTAGCCCCAACTAGTGAAATCCCAGGTCCGCAGACCTTGTGCTTTTAAAATGTTATATACGCGCCCGCCAGCAGCAGTCTTCTACTTTGGAGAATTTCTTGTTTAATTTGCTGAAGAATCGCCGCTACGTTTTAGGACGGTTCAGCGTAACAACTGGATTCATCGTGGGACGACCCAGACAACTTTTCCCTAGTGCTACTTCCCAAGTGTGTCAATGGTGTGAGGGAAGCATTTACAGTGATATCTGAATCATAATCATATATATATAAAGGGCTATATTGCCTGAAAAGGCAAAGGGTGATTTCAGCGACGAAAATTATTATATTTATCTAGTGTTCAGTGTTGTCTCCATTCCTCTTCGCTATTTTTTTTCAAAATAGTGTTCTAATAAATAAGTATGGTGTCATTTAATCTAGTGTGTTTTCGCTGTTTGCATGAGTGATGTTTGTGTGCGTCATGGTCTGGATGACCGTCTGATCGTCCGTGAGGTTCTCGAGACGAGACACCCGAATCTCTCGGCGCCTAATGCTCATATTATTGAGACCGACGAGCGATTTGGAAACAGTTTGTAACCTTTTCTTGGAGAGGTCCTTCATCGTCCTGTCCAGGTAAGTTAAAGTATCAGGAAGATACCTATTGGTAGTACCACGAGCCACGGACAGCGAACAGATTACACGGAGTGGTTACAAATAAATGTTCGCCCGAACAGCGACCTCAACTCCAGGCGGTTACAAAACAAATGGCTTCCCGAACAGCGACCCGAACTCAGGGCGATTACAAATAAATGACGTCCGAACTACCGACCGGAATCGAGACCGTTGGTGCTCGAATATACACATAAGATTAATATTTTAATATATCACTTCTCTTTCAGCTTGGAACCAGTAATCTAAAAAAAAACTTCTCTTTCAGGTGATTTTAATAATATGTTTTGTGATAGCATATTTTATTCTAATTGTATGTTTTAAGCTTTATCTTGTTCAAGATGGCATACAACGAAGCAGATTTGTTTACTAAGATAGCTTCAGTTTTTCAAAAGAGTTTTGTTAGGTTAGAACGAAAACTGGATAAAAATAGAGAGACTTTTGCTGAGGTAAAGAGCGAATTAGGGCAAAAGAGCGAATTAGGACGTGTTCCGTGAAAATGATCAAGAAACAGAGAGCGGTGAAAGCAAAACACCGGAATGTGAACCCCAGTTACAGTCAGATGTTCCTACTGGATACGAAACACCGGAATTTCAGCCTCAGTTAGTAACTGAAATTCCTAGTGAAAACAAAACATTTTAATTGGAACCTGAGCTAGAGACGAACATTCCTAATGAAAAGGAAACGCAGAAATCTGAATTCCAACCGGAGACAGGTATTCGCAACCAACCTTGTAACAAATCTGATAATGATTTTATTCATTCAGAATCTAATAACGTCCCTAATAGTAGTACTAGTGACAATTGCGAACATATGATTGTAGACGACATAGGTCGTAAGCGCACAAAAACAACTACCACAAACCACAGAGAGAAAAGGCGTAAACGAGATTACAGTTATAGCAATAAGCAAAGATACGCAAACCGGAGCGTAAACAATACGAAATTTAAAGGGAATCAGAACCAAGACCGCACACGAAAATGTAGTAACAGAAACAGAAGAAGTCGTAAATCACGACCACGTAACTTGAGTTATCACAAACGAGATAGGAAACGCAACTTGAGTGAGAACATTAAGAGTATTTTTGTACGTAGAAGTAATCACTGTAGGAATAGACGAACAAACCGTAATTATCCAAGTAGAAATAGTAATCATAGGAAAAGAAAAAAAGGCAACCAAGATTGTATGTTGATACAAATTTTTCTTTCAGGAAAGCAACGCATTTCTTTTAATCTTTCTTTCAACTGTGTTCAACATGTATTCATTTTTCTTCCTTTTTGCTTTTAGTTTTTGATCGGAACACCTGGATACGAAAAGAGAACTACGCATTGTTTTTAAGAACTACTTATTGCTTCCAGCTTTTAACTGTTCAGCAAAGAATAGATAACACGTTTTTCTTTATTTATTTTGATAAGAGAGTCGCTGCATTTTCGACAACTTGTGTTTATGGTTACGAATAACGGGTGATACGCAGCTGATTAATTCTTTTCCTCTTATTGTCTTTGCTCCGTGTAGCACTTCATAGCTCAATCAGCTGTGTATGAATGTTGCAAACCTTATCACTGACTTACTATTAGTTTAATGTCATTAATTTTTTCTTGTTTTCATTTCAGATGTTTGAATTTAGACTTTTTAGTAAATAATTAACGTATCATTATACGTAGGGGAACCGTACTTTTCTAAAAACGGTTTGAACTAGTAGCGCAGTTCCGTACCCTCAGCCAGTGGGAAGATATTTTGGCCTTATAACATATTTTTATTAAATGTTTTAAATTTTAAATCCGTTTTTAGGACCCCTTCCCACTTTCGAAATTCTTAAATATGTTACTACATGTTATTTACAATAAATATTTGATTTTCTTTTAGAAAAAAAAGAAGAATGTATCCAGATGCGCAGTATCAGAAAAATTTTAGTTGTTAGTTATATATATAGTTGTATGTTTATAATTAAAATTTAGTATGTAATCACATACGTAGGGGAATTGCATTTTCAAAAGCAATTCGAGCTAGTAGCGCAGCTCCGTAACCCAGCTAGTGGGAAGATGTTTTGGCCTTATAACATATTTTTATTAAATGTTTTAAATTTTAAATTCCTTTTTAGAATCCCTTCCCACTTTCGAAATTCTTAAACATGTTATCATACGTATGACTCACGATTAATATTTGATTTTCTTTTTAGAATTATTTTCTTTTCCTTTTTTTTAAAAAAAGGAATGTATCGAGATGCACAGGATAAGAAAATTTTTAGTTGTCAATTATATATACCGTATATTTGTATATTTGTCATTGAAACTTAGTATGTAATCACATACGTAGAATATGAAACTTTACACTTATAATCAATGGTAGATTTCTTTTTAGTGTTTATCTTAGATTCTCTACTTTCAGTAATCCATAATTAAGTATGTGTATTTTTAGGTAAAATATTTTTGCAGTATATGTTATTGTCTAGTAATATCCCAGTGAATTTCTTTTAATGTTTATGAATCGTAAGTATATTGTGTACTTGTATGCTAATATGTTGTAATTATTTTTATTAAGTTTCAGAAAATTATATTTTAGTCACAGTATGTCCCAAAACTATTTGGAATATATTAGCTAAATTGTTTTTGTTATGGAGGATTTTTAAATCAACATGGCCAAAGGTTTTGAAATATAAATCTTTAGGTTTCAGCCATACTGCCGATGACGGATGATTTTCTTCAAAAATCGACATGGCCCATTATTTATGAGGTTTCAGCCGTCTTAGAGATATTGATATAGATCCCGAAAAATAAACTTATTTTCTTTCTTTCCAACAGCATGAAGCCATAACGTTTTATGAAAATTAATTTGTCAATTATTTCGTATGCTCGATGACTGAATTTTAATGCGTTAATTATACCAGTTTGAATATTTTGTAGCGAAGATGCCTAAGAAAGTTTAACTGTCGTGGTATTACATAACCGTTTTGTAGGGAATTTAATCTTGATGTTTTAGATTGATCAGAAAGTTGTAATGTCGTTGACTATATTTTTGTTTGTATTTTGTCTTTTAGAGACATATTTTACGATGCTACGAGAGCATTTGTATTTTGTGTGTTTACACATTTTTTCTAGGTGGAAGACGTATGTTATGTTCCAGGGAACATACGCATAGTTTACTGAATATTAATGTTTATATTTCAGTTTTGTGCAAAAAAAAATTTGTAAGTGCCTATGGTTGCAGGCCTAAGCACGTTTCTAGTTTTGCCTCGCAGCTGTCGATGGCATACTTTGTGTGTAAGTACGTGTAGTATTACACAATTTTCCCACCTGTGGTTTTGGTCAATTCATGGTGTAATGACCATTTATTTTCAGGAATGTTTGGACTAGTGAGTCAACTGCCTTGATTCAGACCTTTGAAAAACTTGGATTAATATTGAATAGTTTTCAACGCTTCATTAATATTATTTTTTGCAGATAATACCCACCTATTCTGGTAACCCTACAATGTTTACGTTTATGGAAGTGAACAACCATTATTCTAGGCCTAAGCTAATAATAACTTTGTTTCAGAACGAAACCATTTGTTGTAATGAGCATTATTGAATTAAAGTCTCGACGAGCAGATGGCATTTGATCTTATGGCGTGCCGAATTTTCGTGTCAACGAAATCACGATCTTTTTCTTGATATGCAGAAGCATGCTTATTTCTTGGAATTACTATGGACGTCATTTTTGACACTTAAGTTAATTGTTTTTATTTTGAAAAACGATTTTTTGTTTTTTTCTGCCAAACAACACGAGGCACAGTTAAAAAAAGGACATACAGGTGAAAATCTTATTTTGTTTATATATTGTCAGTTTATCATGTGTTTACATTTCCATTCATTTTACTTTTTCAATGATTTTCGTATTTTTCAAATATATTAGAGTGATATCGAAACTTTAACAATAATTTTAATATTTTAGTACCTTTAACATGTTTTGCTATTTGCTTATTCATTCACATTTTGATATTTTAAATACAGATATCAGTATATTTACTAATTTTTATTGAGATATTTGATAATTCTTTAAGTCGTAGTTTTCATGAATAGTTATTGAGTATGTATATTTATTTCATATTATATCAAATAAAGTGATCGAAACGGAACAATTAAACATTTTACGAAAAGAATTTATTAGTGTTAAAAAACATTTAAATAGCCCTATAACGTATTTACTTCATATTATATCAAATAAAGTGATTGAAACGGAACACTTAAACACTTTACGAAAAGTATTTGTGTGTTAAATATATATATATAATACTGTTAAAAAAATAAGAATTTTAATAGCCCTATAAACGCTTTCTGCGAACTTAAAAAAAAAAGTTATCATATAGGTGTTGTAACCGTACTTCGTTTCTCACACCAGTGTTAAAAAAAATCTCCCCTTCTCCCCTCATCAACTTATCGTTGGAGAACCATGGAGGATACTCACACAGGAAGACAGCATGGTTTCAACATGTGAAGTATCGGAAGATAAGAAAACCCAACTGCACCAATTGTTCAAGAGGATCTTATTACTTCATGGAACACTTGGATTGGACATTGCTCATGCAGGGACCTCATCACTTTGTAGTGAGTGGACAAGTTCTTTAACTATTTTAAATAGCCCTTTTTCAGGTGAAAAACCATTCATCGTCTATGCAAGTAAGTCTCACACCATATGGCAGTGTTGGCAACTAACTAATTTTAAATTTCAGGTATAAAACCTAATTTTATTCATACTTCGTCATACGGCCAAGGGTTCTCAACCTGTCTACGTGTGCACTTGACAGGTCGTTCCACGTTTCAGACACCATATATAACCACTACCAGGTTATAGAAGGATTTGTGTGGACACTCTGTATATTTCGTAAAGACTGTGATCATTATTTTCGATTTATACTTTATTCTGCAACGCACATAAGTTCTTTCTTTGGTGGGAATTGCTTCTTTCCCACACAATTGGACAAAGAAGTCTTTCATCGTTTTTTCATATATATATTTAAAACATTGCTTTTGCTGAGAACATTTCAGCTAGTGACTAACCATTTCAATGTTTCTCCCTGACTCATTATATACACAGTATATATTCTATAGTTATTGGGAACTGAATTAAGTGCTTTCGTTAATCGCTTATGGAAACATTACAATAGATTAGAGAAATACGGGCTGACCAGATGTCCCAGTAGCCAAAGTGGCAGCAGCCTCACAGTTTTCGCAGTTTGTTATCTGTACTTTCTCATGCCAGTGTTATCGCCGTGTCTAGTGCATTATAGGCAGTTGACTAAAATTAACATAAATTGTTTTCTATATTCTGTTTGTATGTACACCTTGTCTCAAAAAGGTTGAGCGCATTCAATATTGCTGTTTCGAGGCAAAAATTTTCTAAGTCCAACTTCGGGTATCTTCGGGAAAAAGTAAACCAGGTTCGAACCTCGAAGCCAACCTTTGAAATCGGGAAAAATCTTGCAGATGTGTTTTTCTTCTTTTAACACAATCATCATATAAGACTTGTTACCAATTATATATAAAAAAGCAACATTGATTGAAATACTTAATTTGATACAATATTTCGAAACTGTATTAATGCCAGCACATGCTTGTCTGTCATTTTGCTCTCCATACTTAATGGAATATTTAGATATGTAAATGAATCTTTCCATATGTAAAATAATGGTGAATGTTAACACATAGAACATTATTGTCTCCTGAGTACTGAAATAAGAGTCAAAGTAGAACAAAAACAGCGTTTGCAGTGGATATGAATGTAATTATTATCTTAAATACCGTTATATATCGCTAGAAGTATTGTTCGTGGAGCGCTTGTGTTAGCTCAGTGGTACGCTGTTGGATTTCAAATGGTAAGGTCGAGGATTCGCTTCCCATCTGAGTCAATGTTTCTTTATGAAATTCTATTTTCCGCAATGCATGAAAAATTATATAAAATAATGACATTAAAATACGTCAGTTGTATATATATAACATATAATCATTGCAGAACATAGTAATTATTATCTTTAAAATATAACAGGTGTTCACAGTACGTTGGTATTCTATGATAAATGTGAATGTTAAATACAAATTAAGAAAATAATATCATCTCAATAAATAAATTATGTAGTGTATTTATTTGCAGCTATTTGTCATATAGGGGTTACTTCTGAACATTCGTATTACAGCATGTCATTGATATTCTTGAAAAATTATCCGATGAATAAAAAGAGGGTATAAACAGAGAATCAAAAGTCGGAACGCTCGCAAGAAATTCATGAACCCCAAAGGTAACGTGAGCAGACTGGAATTGTCCTTATGAAGCATGCCACAGCAGAAGGTCTTTACATAGATTTTCAATTCAATACCTGATATATGCTTTTGCAATGTGGAAGTGGTGATGTCTTTGGTCGCTCTCTCTCACTTTCTCGCTCGCTCACTCTGTATTTATATATATGAAAGTGGATGTATGTGTGTGTTTCGACATAATTCTGATATGTCTAGAGCAATTTTAACCATATTTCTTACAATCTGGAAAAGAGTACTGTCGGGATATATGCCAAAAATGCTAGAAAAGGATCGATATTAGTATCGAATCCATAGTTTCGTGGTCGCTTAGGTAAACAGTTCTACTTTCAATTCAAGTCCAATTAAGCTCCCATTAGCACCCAGGGTTGTTACATAGCGACAAAAAAATATCGAAATCAACCAATATTAGAGTCGAAGCGTAAGTTTTCAGTGCCGCATTTCCCATTAGTCCAACTAGGCCCGTGCCTAGAGGGCAACATATTTGAAGAGCGCAAAGTTTAAAATTTTAATTTTTTTCGTATGAAAAAGTTAAAAAATCGAGAGCAAATATACTATTTCATGAGCAGTTTTCTTTTACTATTCTAATATATTTAATGATACCGTAAGAAATCTGAAAATAATTCAGAACATGTTTCCCATTTATTTTTTGTTACGTAATTGTAGCTGTAGCATCTAGTGAGTGGTATTTAACTGCAATAAATTCACTAATTAAGAATATTCGAATTAAGTTTTATTTGTAAGTTAGGGATCAAGGGACGGAGAAATGTGTAGTTATTGGGGGCGCCGAGAGCAAACGTTCGTAGGGACGCCGAGCTTCTAAATGCAGCACTGTTCGCTGAAATAATTGGTAGAAATTTTAATGCCATTTAAGACCAAATTTAGTCCTAGCAGTGACAGTATCCGTTTGCTGTCCTAGGAGGAATGAAAGGGACTGACATCAAAATTATAAAAAAAGACCTACATTAGTGTCGAATCTATAATTTTGGGGGTCTCTTAGTTAAAGATTGGAACTTCAGATGCCATGTAAGTTAAGCCCTCATTAACACAATGAAGCAGTTTGTGAAATTTGACATGTAGAAATAATTGAAAATAACCAATGTTAGTATACAACCCTTATCTTTCGTGGTCGCCAAGTTCATTAGGAGCAGTTCTGATGACCTTTAAGTTTAAGTTCAACTTCCAGTAAGAGTAAGATCCCCCAGCACATCTAATAAGGAGAGCGTAGTTCTGGAATGTCTGGGACAACCTTTACCAAACTTGGGGGACATATTACTTTCAATCAAAGAAGAAAATATTGTAGTAGTATGAAGTTATGGAAGTTGGGAGGTGTGACATGTAAAAGTAATGTAAAACGACTGATCTTAGTGTTTTATCCATGGAGTGTTATCCATTGTTTTCTCGGTCGTTGAGATGAGTAGTGAGGCACTCAATGGCATTATATCCAAATTCATCCCCATCTTTACAGGATGAGGGACTTGGAGATATGATTAATAAAATGAAAACACATGAAAATTTTCATTCACAACATTAAAATTTTAGATGTCATGTTAGCAGTTATTACAGCAACATACTTCACACTACAACCTTTCCCTCACTCCTGTTGTTCGGCCATTTTGTTTTCAGGCGTTTACGTTTTTCTGAATATATCAGCATTATTTGTTCTATCAAAATGAAAATTGCGGAATAAATCTCTATTTCAAATTTCCTTTAGAAATAAGAAGCTACTGAGTCATAATGTTATATGAATCACTTTTACTCTTCTAATAGAAACAAACCCTTGACCCCCAAGCGTTACCGGACCAAATGTTCTTTAGACGAAATGTGCTTTAAACTAAACATCCCTGGACTAAATGTTCTTTGTACCAATTCTCCTTTGGACGAAATGTCCTTTGGACCAATTGTATTTTGGACGAAATGTCATTTGGACGAATTGTCCTTTGGACCAAATGTCTTTGGATTAAATGTCTCTGGACGAAATGTTCTTTGGACGAAATATCTTTGGATTAAAAGGGTGGCCACCGGGTGGGCCAGTGTGAGTCACGGTGAGTGGTGTTTCGCAGTAGGTCACGTCCTTTTGACCCACGATCCACTGATCCACTCACAAATCTTGACCCATTTCACCCACTTACCAACCGACCCACTGACCCACTCCATCTTTGATTTTAACATGTCTTGTTTCATTTAAAAGACGAAACATACATCCACATAATTTTTTCATCGATTGCGAAGGTTGGCTTAATATCATAATTGTAATGGTAATTTGTTCTTAAGGTGAGAAATTGATATGATTAAAAAGACCATCTAGACGTGGTTACAAATTACCTTCCAAAGTTATTAGAAACGCTTTCTCACCCCGAAAACTATGAATTCGACAAATATTTAAGTAATTTTTGAGATTTTATTTTTAGCTCTCCCAGGCCATCATCCTGTGAAGATGGGGATGAATTTGGATGTAACCTCCATTTGGAGCATCACTATCCATCTCAACGACCGAGAAAATTATGGATAAAACACTAAGATCAGTCGTTTTACATTATTTTTACATGTCACACCTCCCAACTTCCATAACTTCATACTACTACAATATTTTCTTCTTTGATTAAAAGTAATATGTCCCCCAAGTTTGGTAAAGGTTGTCCCAGACATTCCAGAACTACGCTCTCCTTATTAGATGTGCTGGGGGATCTTACTCTTACTGGAAGTTGAACTTAAACTTAAAGGTCATCAGAACTGCTGCTAATGAACTTGGCGACCACGAAAGATAAGGGTTGTATACTAACATTGGTTATTTTCAATTATTTCTACATGTCAAATTTCACAAACTGCTTCATTGTGTTAATGAGGGCTTAACTTACATGGCATCTGAAGTTCCAATCTTTAACTAAGAGACCCCCAAAATTATAGATTCGACACTAATGTAGGTCTTTTTTTATAATTTTGATGTCAGTCCCTTTCATTCCTCCTAGGACAGCAAACGGATACTGTCACTGCTAGGACTAAATTTGGTCTTAAATGGCATTAAAATTTCTACCAATTAATTCAGCGAACAGTGCTGCATTTAGAAGCTCGGCGTCCCTACGAACGTTTGCTCTCGGCGCCCCCAATAACTACACATTTCTCCGTCCCTTGATCCCTAACTTACAAATAAAACTTAATTCGAATATTCTTAATTAGTGAATTTATTGCAGTTAAATACCACTCACTAGATGCTACAGCTACAATTACGTAACAAAAAATAAATGGGAAACATGTTCTGAATTATTTTCAGATTTCTTACGCTATCATTAAATATATTAGAATAGTAAAAGAAAACTGCTCATGAAATAGTATATTTGCTCTCGATTTTTTAACTTTTTCATACGAAAAAAAATTAAAATTTTAAACTTTGCGCTCTTCAAATATGTTGCCCTCTAGGCACGGGCCTAGTTGGACTAATGGGAAATGCGGCACTGAAAACTTACGCTTCGACTCTAATATTGGTTGATTTCGATATTTTTTGTCGCTATGTAACAACCCTGGGTGCTAATGGGAGCTTAATTGGACTTGAATTGAAAGTAGAACTGTTTACCTAAGCGACCACGAAACTATGGATTCGATACTAATATCGATCCTTTTCTAGCATTTTTGGCATATATCCCGACAGTACTCTCTTCCAGATTGTAAGAAATATGGTTAAAATTGCTCTAGACATATCAGAATTATGTCGAAACACACACATACATCCACTTTCATATATATTCTTTGAATTGGAAATATTTCTTTGAATTAGAGAAAAAAATAACATCACTGTCTTATATTTTTTCTCCCTCTACGTTCCTAGTGACAATACATAAACATCGCTCTATCATTCGGAAGTTTAATTCAAACAGTAAACAATTCCTGGAAAATATTTTATTCGAAATGTAGTTTGGAGTATTAAATTAAAGCTTTGTTTCATTATCCTTATTGAAATTATTAGCTTAATTATGTAGAACTCTTCTTCCAATGCTAACATTTATTTTAGCGAGATAAGTAACATAACATTTCAGTTTAGAATACATTTTCTCCTTCTACATTTATTGTGAAATTAGTAAGCATCGTTGTCTCGTTCGGAAGTTTATGTCGAAGAGTGAATACATTTTGGAAGATATTCTACTTTGAAATGCACTTTGGAGTCTTAAATTAAAGTTTAGTTTTATTGTCCTTATTTAATTTATTGGATTATTTATGCGGTACTCTTTTTTTGAATTGGTAACATTTCTTGAATTCGAGAAATAACATAACATCCTGGTCTAAGATATTTTTCTCCCTCCTCATTCCTATTCACAATACATAAGCATCGCTCTCTCGTGCAGAAGTTTAATTTGAACAGTGAATAAATATTGGAAGATATTCTACTTCTAAATGTTCTTTGCAGAGATAAATTAAAGTTTAGTTTTATTACCCTCATTTAAATTATTGGTCTTTTTATGCGATACTCTTCTTTGAATGCTAACATTTCTTTGAGGTAGATAAGTAACGTAACATTTCTGTCTAGAATATATTTTCGCCTTCTACATTTATTGTGTTAATACATAAGAATCGCTCTCTTGTTCGGAAGTTTAATTCGAGCAGTGACTAAGTGTTGGAAGATATTCTTTATACGAAATATACTTTGCAGCGTTAAATTAAAGTTTAATTCTATTATTCTTATTTCTTTTTATTGGCCTATTTATGCTGTACTCTTCTTTTAATTCTAACATTTCTTTGAGCGAGATAAGTAACATAATATTTCTGTCTAGAATAATCTTTTTCCTTCTACATTTATTGCGTTAATACTTAAGCATCGCACTGTTTCGGAAGTTTATATCGAACAGTGAAAAACCGTATGATGATATTCTATTTTCGAAATGTACTTTGGAGTATTAAATTAGAGATTAGTTTTATTGTCCTTATTTAAATTATTGGAGAATTTATGCAGTACTATTATTTGAATTGGTAACATTTCTTGAATTAGAGAAATAACATAACATCCCTGTCTGGGATTTTTTTCTCCCTCTACATTCCTAGTCACAATACACAATCATCGAAATCTCGTTCGGAAGTTTAATTTGAGCAGTGAATAAATGTTGGAAGATATTCTATTTCTAGATGTACTTTGGGGTGTTAAATTAAAATATAGTTTTATTATCCTTATTTAAAGTATTGGCCTATTTATGCGGTACTCTTTTTTGAATGCTAACATTTCTTTGAGCGAGATAAGTAACATAACATTTCTGTCTAGAATATATTTTCTCCTTCTACGTTTATTTTGTTAATACGTAAGCATCGCTCTCTCTTTCGCAAGTTTAATTCGAGCAGTGACTAAGTGTTGGAAAATATTCTTTATACGAAATATACTTTCCAGTGTTAAATTAAAGTTTAATTCTATTATTCTTATTTCTTTTTATTGGCATATTAATGCGGTACTCTTCTTTGAATGCTAACATTTCTTTGAGCGAGATAAGTAACATAACATTTCTGTCTAGAATATATTTTCTCCTACGTTTATTTTGTTAATAAGTAAGCATCGCTCTCTCTTTCGGATGTTTAATTCGAACAGCGAATTATCGTTGGAAGATATTCTATTTCTAAATGTACTTCGCAGTGTTAATTTAATTTTTATTTTATTATCCTCCCTTAAAATATTTGCCTATCCATACTGTACTTTTCTTTGAGTGCTAACATTTCTTTGAGCGAGATAAGAAACGTAACATTTCTTTCTAGAATACATTTTCTTTTTTTACATTTATTGTGTTATCACATGAGCATCGCTCTCTCGTTCGGAAATTTAATTCGAAAAGTGATTAAATTTTGGAAGATATTCTACTTCGAAATGTACTTTGCATTGTTAAATTAAGGTTTAGTTTTTATCATCCTTATTTAAATTATTGTCCTATTTTTGGAGTACTCTTCTTTGAATTGGAAACATTTCTTGGAATTAGAGAAATAACATAACATCCCTGACTGAGAATTATTCTCCTCTACATTCCTAGTCACCATACATAAGCATCGCTCTCTCGTTCGGAAGTCTAATTCGAACAGTGAATAAATGTTGGAAGATATTCCATTACAAAATGTACGTTGCAGTGTTAAAATAAAGTTGAGTTTTATTATTCTTTTTTAATTTATTCGCGTATTTATGCGGTACTCTTCTTTGAATGATCACATTACTTTGAGCGAGATAAGTAACATAACATTTCTGTCTTGAAGAAAATTTTCTACTTCTATATTTATTGTATAATACGTAAGCATCGCTCTTAGTTCGGTAGTTTAATTCGAACAGTGAATAAATGTTGGAAGATATTCTATTTTTAATGTACTTTGCAGTGTTCAATCAAAGTTGAGTTTTATTATTCTTATTTAGTTCATTGACGTATTTATGTGGTACTATTCTTTGATTGCTAACATTACTTTGAGCGAGATAAGTAACATAACATTTCTTTCTAGAATACATTTTCTCCTTCTATGTTTATTGTGTTTATACGTAAGCATCGATCTCTCGTTAGTGAGTTTAAGTCGAACAGCGAATAAATGTTGGAATATATTCTTTTCCGAAATGTACTTCTCAGTATTATATCAAAGTATAGTTTTATTTTTCTCGTATTGGCCTATTTACGCGGTAGTCTTCTTTCGATGCCAACATTTCTTTGAGCGAGATTAGTAACATAACATTTCTGTCTAGAATACATTTTATCCTTCAATATTTATTGTGTTAAAATTTAGGCATCGCTTTCTCGTTCGGAAATTTAATTCGAACAGTAAATAAATGTTGGAAGATATACTATTACTAAATGTACTTTGCAGGGTTAAATTAAAGTTGAGTTTTACTATTCACATTTATATTATTGGCCTTTTTATGCGGTAATCTTTTTGAGTGCTAACATTTCTTTGAATGAGATAAGTAACATAACATTTACGTCTAGAATACAATTTATCCTTCTATATTTTTTGTGATAATACATAAGCATCGCTCTCTCGTTCGGAAGTTTAATTCGAAAAGTGAATAAATGTTGGAAAATATTCTATTTCTAAATGTACTTTGAGTTTTAAATTAAAGATTAGTTTTATTATCCTTATTTATTAAATTATTGGCCTATTTATAAGGTAGTCCTCTTTAATGCTAACATTTCATTGAGCGAGATAAGAAACATAATACTTCCTTCAAGAATACATTTTCTCCTTCTACATTTATTCTGTTAATACATAAGCTTTGATCTCTTGTTTGGAAATTTAATTCGACCAGTGTATAATAGCTGGAAGATATTCTTTTACGAAATGTACTTCGCAGAGTTTAATTAAAGTTTAGTTTTAATATCCTAATTTAAAATATTGGCGTATTTATGCGGTACTATTCTTTGAATGCTAAGGTTTCATTGAGCGACATAAGTAACATAACATTTCTGTCTAGAAAATATTTTCTCCTTCTTCATTTATTGTGTTAATACATAAGCATCGCTCTCTCGTTCGGAAGTTTTATTCGAAAAGTGAATAAATTTTTGAAGATATTCTATTTCAAAATGTACTTCAAAGTGTTAAATTAAAGTTTAGTTTTATTATCCTTGTTTAATTTATTGTTTTTTGCGGTACTGTTCTTTCAATGCTATGATTTCTCTGAGCGAGATAAATAATAGAACATTTCTGTTGGAATACATTGTCTCCTCATACATAAGCATCGCTCTCTCCATCGGAAAATTAATTCGAACAATGGATAAATTTTTGAAGATATTCTATTTCTAAATGTACTTTGCAGTGTTAAATTAGAGTTGACTTTTATTATCCCTAGTTAATGTATTGGCATATTTATGCGGTTTCCTTCTTTCAATGCTAACTTTTTTTTGAGCGAGATAAGTAACATATCATTTCTGTCTAGAATAAAATTTTCTCCTTCTACATTTATTGTGATAATACATAAGCATCGCTCTCTCCTTCGGATGTTTAATTCGAACAGTGAAAAAATGTTGGAAGATATTCTATTTCTAAATGTACTTTGGAGTGTTAAATTATAATTTGGTTTTATTATCCTTAATTAAATTATTGGCCTATTCATGCGGTACTCTTCTTTCAATGATAAGTTTTCTTCGAGCGTGATAAGTAACATAACATTTCTCTCTAGAATATATTTTCTCCTTCTACATTTATTGTGTAATACACAAGCATCGCTCTCTGGTTCGGAAGTTTAATTCGAACAGTGAATAAATGTTGTAAGATATTCTATTTCGAATTGTACTTTCCAGTGTTAAGTGAATGTTAATTTCTTGTTTCCTTATCTAATTTATTGGACTATTTATGCGGTACACTCCTTTGAATTGGCAAGATTTCTTGAGATAGAGAAATAACATAACATCCCTGTCTGAGAATTTTTCTCCCTCTACATTCCTAGTCAGAATATATATGCATGGCTCTCTCGTTCGGAAGATTAATTCGAACAGTAAATAAATGTTAGAATATATTCTATTACAGAATGTACTTTGAAGTGTTAAAGTTTAGTTTTATTATCCTTATTTAAATTATTGGCTTATTTATACGGTACTCTTCTTTAATGCTAGCATTCCTTCGAGCGAGATAAGTAACATAACATTTCTTTCAAGAATACATTTTCTTCTTCTACATTTATTGTGTTAATACATAAGCATTGCTCTCTTGTTTGGAAATTTAATTCGAACAGTGTACAAATGCTGGAAGATATTCTTCTTTGAAATGTACTTCGCAGAGTTAAATTAAAGTTTAGTTTTATTATCTTAATTTAAAATATTGGCGTATTTATGCGGTACACTTTTTTGAATGCTAACGTTTCAATGAGCTAGATAAGTAACATAAAATTTCTGTCTAGAAGACATTTTCTCCTTCTACACTTATTGTGTTAATACATAAGCATCGCTCTCATGCGGAAGTTTTATTTGAGCAGTGAATAAATGTTGGAAGATAATATATTACAAAGTGTACTTAAAGTGTTAAATTAAAGTTTAGTTGTATTATCCTTATTTAATTTATTGGCCTGTTTTTGCGGTACTGTTCTTTCAATGCTAATATTTCTTTGAGCGCGATAAGTAATAGAAAATTTCTGTTAGAATACATTTTCTCTTTGAACATTTATTTTGTTGATACATAAGCATTGCTTTGTCGTTCAGAAGTTTCATTCGAAGAGTGACTGAATTTTGGAAGATACTCTATTTCGAAATGTACTTTGGAGTTGTAAATTAGAGTTTAGTTTTATTGTTCTTATTTAAATTATTGGCGTATTTATGCTGTATTTTTTTGGAATTGGTAACATTACTTGAAGTAATGAAAAAAACACAATATCTTTTTCAGATTCTTTCCCCCTCTCCTGTCTTAGTCACAATACATAAGCATCGCTCTCTCGTGCAGAAGTTTAATTTGAACAGTGAATAAATTTGGAAGATATTCTACTTCTAAATGTACTTTGCAGAGATAAATTAAAGTTTAGTTTTAAAACCCTCATTTAAATTATTGGTCTATTTATGCGATACTTTTCTTTGAATGCTAACATTTCTTTGAGCTAGATAAGTAACGTAACATTTCTGTCTAGAATATATTTTCGCCTTCTACTTTTATTGTGTTAATACATAAGAATCGCTCTCTCGTTCGGAACTTTAATTCGAGCAGTGACTACGCGTTGGAAGATATTCTCTTTCGAAATATACTTTGCAGTGTTAAATTAAAGTTTAGGTTTATTATTCTTATTTATTTTTATTGGCCTATTTATGTGGTACTCTTCCTTTAATGCTAACATTTCTTTGAGCTAGATAAGTAACATAACATTTCTGTCTAGAATTTATTTTCTCCTTCTACATTTATTTTATTAATACGTAGGCATCGCTCTCTCTTTCGGAAGTATAATTCGAACAGCGAATTAATGTTGTAAGATTTCTATTTCTAAAATTACTTCGCAGTGCTAATTTAAAATTTATTTTATTATCCTCTCTTAAAGTATTGTCCTATTTATAATGTACTCTTCTTTGAGTGCTAACATTTTTTTGTGAGAGATATGTAACGTAACATTTCTGTCTGGAATATATTTTCGCCTTCTACAATTATTGTGTTAATACATAAGAATCGCTCTCTCGTTCGGAACTTTAATTCGAGAGTGACTAAGTGTTGGAAGATATTCTATTTCGAAATATACTTTGCAGTGTTAAATTAAAGTTTAGTTTTATTATCCTTATTTATTTTTATTGGCCTATTTATGCGGTACTCTTCTTTTAATGCTAATATTTCCTTGAGCGAGATAAGTAACGTAACAATTCTGTCTAGAATATATTTTCTCCCTCTACACTTATTGTGTTAATAAATAAGAATCACTCTCTCGTTCGGAAGTTTATTTCGAATTGTGAATAAATATTGGAAGATATTCTATTTCTAAATGTACTTTGCAGTGTTAAACTAAAGTTTTGTTTTATTATCCTTATTTAAATTATTTGCTTATTTAAGCAGTACTCTTCTTTCAATGATTACATTTCTTTGAATGCGATAAGTAACATTTCTGTCTACAATATATTTTCTACTTCGTCATTTATTGTGTTATTACATAAGCATCGCTCTCTCGTTCGGAAGTTTAATTCGAACAGTGAATAAATGTTGATATATATTGTATTTCGAAATATACTTTGGAGTGGTAAATTTAAGTTTAGTATTATTATCCTTATTTACATTATTGTCCTATTTATGCGGTACTCTTCTTTGAATTGGAAACATTTCAATGAATTAGAGAAATAACATTACATCACTCTCTGATATTTTGTTCTCCCTCTACATTCCTAGTCACAATTTATAAGCATCGCTCTCTTGTTCGGAAGGTTAATTTGAACAGCGAATAAACATTGGAAGATATTCTACTTCTAAATGTACTTTGCAGAGATAAATTAAAGTTTAGTTTTATTACCCTTATTTAAAATATTGGTCTATTTATGCGATACTCTTCTTTGAATGCTTTCATTTCATTGAGCGAGATAAGTAACATAACATTTCTGTCTAGAATAATTTTCTCCTTCTACATTTATTGCGTTAATACTTAAGCATCGCTCTATTTTTCGGAAGTTTAATTCGAACAGTGAATAACCGTTGGATGATATTCTATTTTCGAAATGTACTTTGGAGTCTTAAATTAGAGATTAGTTTTTTGGTCCTTATTTAAATTATTGGAGTATTTATGCGGTACTCTTCTTTGAATTGTTAACATTTCTTGAATTAGAGAAATAACATAACATCCCTGTCTTGGATTTTTTTTCCTCTCTACATTCCTATTCACAATACATATGCATCGTACTTGTAATCGCCTCAGTTCGGGTCACTGTTCGAGCGACATTTATTTGTAACCATCAGGGTGTTCTGTTCGCTGTCCGTGGCTCGTGGTACTACCAATAGGCATCTTCCTGATACTTTAACTTACCTGGACTGGACGATGAAGGACCTCTGCAAGAAAAGGTTACAAACTGTTTCCAAATCGCTCGTTGGTCTCAATAATATGAGCATTAGGCGCCTGAGGTTCGGGTGTTTCGTCTCGATAACCTCACGCACGATCAGACGGTCATCCAGACCATGACGCACACAAACATCACTCATACAAACAACGGAAACACACTATATTAAATGACACCATACTTATTTATTAGAACACTATTTTGAAAAAAAAATAGCGAAAAGGAATGGACACAACACTGAACGCTAGATAAAAATAATAATTTTCGTCGCTGAAATCACACTTTGCCCTTTTCAGGCAATATAGCCCTTTATATATATATGATTATGATTCAGATATCACTTTAAATGCTTCCCTCACACCATTGACACACTTGGGAATTAGCACTAGGGAAAAGTTGTCTGGATCGTCCCACGATGAATCCAGTTGTTACGCTGAACCGTCCTAAAACGTAGCGGCGATTTTTCAGCAAATTAAACAAGAAATTCTCCAAAGTAGAAGACTGCTGTTGGCGGGCGCGTATATAACATTTTAAACGCACAAGGTCTGCGGACCTGGGATTTCACTAGTTGGGGCTAGCCGTAAGAAATCGTCCTTCACCGGCTAATTAGCTTGTGCCCCTTCACAAAACTTAACCAACGCAACGTGCGTGGTGGCTGCGTACAACACCGGAGTCGAACTCCCTGAGCATCCAAGTTCAAGCTACGGGTTGCAATGGTCAACGGAAAAGTGTTGGCAGTTCATTTCAAAAATCACTCAGTTACTCACCTGTATGTACACCTTGTCTCAAAAAGGTTGAGCGCATTCTTTATTGCTGTTTCGAGGCAAAAATTTTCTAAGTCCAACTCCGGGTATCTTCGGGAAAAAGTAAACCAGGTTCGAACCTCGAAGCCAACCTTTGCAATCAGGAAAAATCTTGCAGATGTGTTTTTCTTCTTTTAAATATAATAAGACTTGTTACCAATGATATATAAAAAAGCAACATTGATTGAAATACTTAATGATACAATATTTCGAAACTGTATTAATGCCAGCACATGCTTGTTTGTCATTTTGCTCTCCATACTTAATGGAATATTTAGATACGTAAACGAATCTTTCCACTTGTAAAAGAATGGTGAATGTTAAGACATAAAACATTATTCTCTCCTGAGTACTAAAATAAGAGTCAAAGTAGAACAAAAACAGCGTTTGCAGTGGATATGAATGTAATTATTATCTTAAATACCGTTATATATCGCTAGAAGTATTGTTCGTGGAGCGCTTGTGTTAGCCCAGTGGTACGCCGTTGGATTTCAAATCGTAAGGTCGAGGATTCGCTTCCTATCTGAGTCAATGTTTTTTTTATGAAATTCTTTTTTCCGCAATGCATGAAAAATTATATAAAATAATGACATTAAAATACGTCAGTTGTATATATATAACATACAATCATTGCAGAACAAAGTGATTATTATGTTTAAAATATAACAGGTGATCACAGTACGTTGGTATTCTATGATATTTTTGAATGTTAAATACAAATTAAGAAAATAATATCATTGCAAAGAATAAATTATGTAGTGTATTTATTTGGAGCTATTTGTCATCGGAAGTTACTTCTGAATTTTCTCATTACAGCAAGTGATTTACGCTTTCTGAAAGGTAAAGAGACTATTCGCGTATAAACAGAAATTATTATACAAACTCCAATCTTCGTTACAGACACAAAACTCCCGATCCCCAAAACTATGTAAACAGGAAATTTACGAACACGAAGTCATGTCTAAGAGACTTATTTATACTCGAGAAAGAAGGCAGAATAGGATTTCTTTCCAAAGGATTTCAGTTCAATAATCTGCAAGGCTTTTGTATATGGATGTGGTCCCTTTCTCTCCGCCAATATATATAAAGTAAAAGCGATCGATATTAGTGTCGAATCCATGTTCTCGTTGTTGCAGAAATTAATAATTACCTAGGTACAACTCCGAAAGCGTTAAAGTCCAAATTGAACTCTCATCGTAAAGCTCCTTTGTGGTTAAGCGTATAGCGTACACGCTTTCGGTGTGGGAGACCCAGATTCGGCCCCTAGCGAGAGCTCATGTAGTTCGCGTTAATTAGTAGGTCTACGTCTCATATAGCCTCACTGCTGACGGGACGTTAAACTCAAAATCAATTCAATTGGTTCAAATCCCATTATTATGGCGGGCGATAAAGGATGAAAAATAAAATGACTCAAGTGATTGAGATTAGTGTGAAATCCATAGTTTGAGTTCCTGACACTGTTACAAACACAATGTCATTTAATGCCACGTTTTGGTATGAGCGACTATGCCTCTTGGATTTTGAATTTACAGGAGCAACATCAAAAGCATTGCTCACACAGCTCTAAATGTTTTGATGTATGTATACGTGTATATTCCAGCGAAACTCCGCAATGTCTGGAGCAACTTTTACCCAACATGGAAGACATATTACTTTCAATCTAAGGAAAAAAAATATTGTGGAATTCAGATACCTCAAGGGAATGAAGTTGGGAAGAGTGGAATGTAAAAATAGTGTAAAATGACTGATTGTACAGTGTTATCCATTCGAACAGCGAATTTAATTTAGCACTGCGAAGTAATTTTAGAAATAGAAATCTTCCAACATTAATTCGCTGTTCGAATTATACTTCCGAAAGAGAGAGCGATGCCTACGTATTAACAAAATAAATGTAGAAGGAGAAAATAAATTCTAGACAGAAATGTTATGTTACTTATCTCGCTCAAAGACATGTTAGCATTAAAAGAAGAGTACCGCATAAATAGGCCAATAAAAATAAATAAGAATAATAAACCTAAACTTTAATTTAACATTGCAAAGTATATTTCGAAATAGAATATCTTCCAACACGTAGTCACTGCTCGAATTAAAGTTCCGAACGAGAGAGCGATTCTTATGTATTAACACAATAAAATTAGAAGGCGAAAATATATTCTACACAGAAATGTTACGTTACTTATCTAGCTCAAAGAAATGTTAGCATTCAAAGAAAAGTTTCGCATAAATAGACCAATAATTTAAATGAGGGTATTAAAACTAAACTTTAATTTATCTCTGCAAAGTACATTTAGAAGTAGAATATCTTCCAAATTTATTCACTGTTCAAATTAAACTTCTGCACGAGAGAGCGATGCTTATGTATTGTGACTAAGACAGGAGAGGGGGAAAGAATCTGAAAAAGATATTGTGCTTTTTTCATTACTTCAAGTAATGTTACCAATTCCAAAAAAAATACAGCATAAATACGCCAATAATTTAAATAAGGACAATAAAACTAAACTCTAATTTACAACTCCAAAGTACATTTCGAAATAGAATATCTTCCAAAATTCAGTCACTGTTCGAATGAAACTTCTGAACGACAAAGCAATGCTTATGTATACACACAATAAATGTTCAAAGAGAAAATGTATTCTAACAGAAATTTTCTATTACTTATCGCGCTCAAAAAAATATTAGCATTGAAAGAACAGTACCGCAAAAACAGGCCAATAAATTAAATAAGGATAATACAACTAAACTTTAATTTGACACTTTAAAGTACACTTTGTAATATATTATCTTCCAACATTTATTCACTGCTCAAATAAAACTTCCGCACGAGAGCGATGCTTATGTATTAACACAATAAGTGTAGAAGGAGAAAATGTCTTCTAGACAGAAATTCTATGTTACTTATCTAGCTCATTGAAACGTTAGCATTCAAAAAAGTGTACCGCATAAATACGAGAATATTTTAAATTAGGATAATAAAACTAAACTTTAATTTAACTCTGCGAAATATATTTCAAAGAAGAATATCTTCCAGCATTTGTACACTGTTCGAATTAAATTTCCAAACAAGAGAGCAATGCTTATGTATTAACACAATAAATGTAGAAGAAGAAAATGTATTCTTGAAAGAAATGTTATGTTACTTATCTCGCTCGAAGGAATGTTAGCATTAAAGAAGAGTACCGTATAAATAAGCCAATAATTTAAATAAGGATAATAAAACTAAACTTTAATTTAACACTTCAAAGTACATTTTGTAATAGAATATATTCTAACATTTATTCACTTTTCGAATTAATCTTCCGAACGAGAGAGTCATGCATATATATTCTGACTAGGAATGTAGAGGGAGAAAAATTCTCAGACAGGGATGTTATGTTAATTCTCTATCTCAATAAATCTTACCAATTCAAAGAAGTGTACCGCATAAATAGTCCAATAAATTAGATGAGGAAACAAGAAATTAACATTCACTTAACACTGGAAAGTACATTTCGAAATAGAATATCTTCCTATAGTTATTTACTGTTCGAATTAAACTTCCGAACGAGAGAGCGATGCTTGTGTATTACACAATAAATGTAGAAGGAGAAAATATATTCTAGAGAGAAATGTTATGTAGCTTATCACGCTCGAAGAAAACTTATCATTGAAAGAAGAGTACCGAATGAATAGGATAATAATTTTATTAAGGATAATAAAACTCAATTATAATTTAACACTCCAAAGTACATTTAGAAATAGAATATCTTCCAACATTTTTTCACTGTTCGATTTAAACATCCGAAGGAGAGAGCGATGCTTATGTATTAACACAACAAATGTAGAAGGAGAAAATATATTCTAACAGAAATTTTATATTACTTATCTCCCTCAAACAAAATGTTAGCATTGAAAGAAGAGTACTGAATAAATAGGCCAATAATTTAAATAAGGATAAGAAATTAACTTTAATTTAACAATTTAAAGTACATTTAGAAATAGATTATTTTCCAAAATTTATCCACTGTTCGAATTAAACTTCCTAACGAGAGAGCGATGCTAATGTATTATCACAATAAATGTAGAAGGAGAAAATATATTCTAGACAGAAATGTTATGTTACTTATGTCGCTCAATGAAACCTTAGCATTCAAAGAATAGTACCGCTTAAATACGCCAATATTTTAAATTAGGCTATTAAAACTAAACTTTAATTTAACTCTGCGAAGTACATTTCGAAAAAGAATATCTTCCAGCTATTATACACTGTTCGAATTAAATTTCCAAACAAGAGATCAAAGCTTATGTATTAACAGAATAAATGTAGAAGGAGAAAATGTATTCTTGAAGGAAATGTTATGTTACTTATCTCGATCAATGAAATGTTAGCATTAGAGAAGACTACCTTATAAATAGGCCAATAATTTAATAAATAAGGATAATAAAACTAATCTTTAATTTAAAACTCAAAGTACAGTTAGAAATAGAATATTTTCCAACATTTATTCACTTTTCGAATTAAACTTCCGAACGAGAGAGCGATGCTTATGTATTATCACAAAAAATATAGAAGGATAAATTGTATTCTAGACGTAAATGTTATGTTTCTTATCTCACTCAAAGAAATGTTAGCATTCAAAAAGAGTACCGCATAAAAAGGCCAATAATATAAATGAGAATAATAAAACTCAACTTTAATTTAACCCTGCAAAGTACATTTAGTAATAGAATATCTTCCAACATTTATTTACTGTTCGAATTAAATTTCCGAACGAGAAAGCGATGCTTAAATTTTAACACAATAAATATTGAAGGATAAAATGTATTCTAGCAGAAATGTTATGTTACTAATCTCGCTCAAAGAAATGTTGGCATCGAAAGAAGACTACCGCGTAAATAGGCCAATACGAGAATAATAAAACTATACTTTGATATAATACTGAGAAGTACATTTCGGAAATGAATATATTCCAACATTTATTCACTGTTCGATTTAAACTCACGAACGAGAGATCGATGCTTACGTATAAACACAATAAATATAGAAGGAGAAAATGTATTCTAGAAAGAAATGTTATGTTACTTATCTCGCTCAAAGTAATGTTAGCAATCAAAAAATTGTACCACATAAATACGTCAATGAACTAAATAAGAATAATAAAACTCAACTTTGATTGAACACTGCAAAGTACATTAAAAATAGAATATCTTCCAAAATTTATTCACTGTTCAAATTAAACTACCGAACTAAGAGCGATGCTTACGTATTATACAATAAATATAAAAGTAGGAAACTTTCTTCAAGACAGAAATGTTATGTTACTTATCTCGCTCAAAGTAATGTGATCATTCAAAGAAGAGTACCGCATAAATACGCAAATAAATTAAAAAAGAATAATAAAACTCAAATTTAATTTAACACTGCAAAGTACATTTAGTAATTTAATATCTTCCAACATTTATTCACTGTTCGAATTAAACTTCCGAACGAGAGAGCGATGCTTATGTATGGTGACTAGGAGTGTAGAGGAGAATAATTCTCAGTCAGGGATGTTATGTTATTTCTCTAATTCAAAGAAATGTTTCCAATTCAAAGAAGAGTACTCCAAAAATATGACAATAATTTAAATAAGGATAATAAAAACTAAACCTTAATTTAACAATGCAAAGTATATTTCGAAGTAGAATATCTTCCAAAATTTAATCACTTTTCGAATTAAACTTCCGAACGAGAGAGCGATGCTCATGTGATAACACAATAAATGTAAAAAAGAAAATGTATTCTAGAAAGAAATGTTACGTTACTTATCTCGCTCAAAGAAATGTTAGCACTCAAAGAGAAGTACAGTATGGATAGGCAAATATATTAAGGGAAGATAATAAAATAAAAATTAAATTAACACTGCGAAGTACATTAGAAATAGAATATCTTCCAACGATAATTCGCTGTTCGAATTAAACATCCGAAAGAGAGAGCGATGCTTACTTATTAACAAAATAAACGTAGGAGAAAATATATTCTAGACAGAAATGTTATGTTACTTATCTCGCTCAAAGAAATGTTAGCATTCACAGAAGAGTACCGCATTAATATGCCAATATTTTAAGTAAGGACAAGAAAACCAAAATATAATTTAAGACTGCAAAGTGCATTTAAAAATAGAATATCTTACATTTATTCACTGCTCGAATTAAATTTCCGAATGAGAGTGCGATGTTTATGTATTAACAAAATAAATTTAGAAGGAGAAATTGTATTATACACAGAAATGTTATAATACTTATCTGGAAATAATGGCATTCACAGAAGAGTACCGTAAAATTGGCCAATATTTTAAATAAATATAATAAAAAAAACTTTAATTTATCTCTGCAAAGTACATTTAGAAGCAGAATATCTTCCAATGTTTATTTCCAGTTCAAATTAAACTTCCGAACGAGAGTGCGATGAATATGTATTGTGACAAGGAATGTAGAGGGAGAAAAAAATCCAAGACAGGGATGTTATGTTATTTCTCTAATTCAAGAAATGTTAACAATTCAAAGAAGAGTACCGCATAAATACTCCAAAAATTTAAATAAGGACCCAAAAACTAATCTCTAATTTAAGACTCCAAAGTACATTTCGAAAATAGAATATCATCCAACGGTTATTCACGGTTCGAATTAAACTTCCGAAAAATAGAGCGATGCTTAAGTATTAACACAATAAATGTAGAAGGAGAAAATATATTCTAGACAGGAATGCTATGTTACTTATCTCGCTCAATGAAATGATAGCATTCAAAGAAGAGTATCGCATAAATAGACCAATATTTTAAATGAGAGTAATAAAATTAAACTTTAATTTATCTCTGCAAAGTACATTTAGAAGTAGAATATCTTCCAAATTTATTCACTGTTCAAATTAAACTTCTGGGCGAGAGAGAGATGCTTATGTTTTGTGACTAAGACAGGAGAGGGGGAAAGAATCTGACAGGGATATTGTGTTTTTTCATTAATTCAAGTAATGTTACCAATTACAAAAAAAGTACAGCATAAATACACCAATATTTTAAATAAGGACAATAAAACTAAACTCTAATTTAAAACTCCAAAGTATATTTCGAAATAGAACATTTTCCAACACTTAGTCACTGTTCGAATTAAACTTCCGAACGAGAGAGCGATGCTTATGTATTAACACAATAAAAGAAGAAGTAGAAAATATATTCTAGACAGAAATGTTGTTACTTATCTCGCTCAAAGAAATGTAATCATTGAAAGAAGAGTACTGCATGAAAATGCCAATAATTTAAATTAGGATAATAAACAAAACTTTAGTTTAACACTGTAAAGTACATTTAGAAGTAGAATATTTTCCAACACTTAGTCACTGCTCGAAATAAACTTCCGAACGAGAGAACGATTCTCATGTATTAACACAATAAGTGTAGAGGGAGAAAATATATTCTAGACAGAAATGTTACGTTACTTATCTAGCTCAAAGAAATGTTAGCATTCAAAGAAGAGTATCGCATAAATAGACCAATAATTTAAAGGAGGGTATTAATTCTAAACTTTAATTTATCTCTGCAAAGTACATTTAGAAGTAGAATATCTTCCAAATTTATTCACTGTTCAAATTAAACTTCTGGACGAGAGAGTGATGCTTATGTTTTGTGACTAAGACAGGAGAGGGGGAATGAATCTGACAAACATATTGTGTTTTTTCATTAATTCAAGTAATGTTACCAATTACAAAAAAAAGTACAGCATAAATACACCAATAATTTAAGTTAGGACAATAAAACTAAACTCTAATTTAAAACTCCAAAGTATATTTCGAAATAGAATATTTTCCAACACTTAGTCACTGCTCGAATTAAAGTTCCGAGCGAGAGAGCGATGCTTATGAATTAACACAATAAATGTAGAAAGAGAAAATGAATTCTAGACAGAAATATTATGTTGCTCTTCTCGCTCAAAGAAATGTTAGCATTCAAAGAGGAGTACCGCATAAATGGGCAAAACCTTTCAATGATTATAATAAACCTAAACTTAAATTTAACACTGCAAGGTACATTTAGAAATATAATATCTTCCAACAATTATTCACTGCTCGTATTAAACTTGCGACTGAGAGTGCATTGCTTATGTATTGTGACTAGGACTGCAGAGGGAGAAAAAAATCTCAGACAGGGATATTATATTATTTTTCTAATTCAAGAAATAGTAACACTTCAAAGAATACTACCGCATAAATTCTCCAATAATTTAAATAAGGACACTAAAACTAAACTCTAATTTAAGACTACAAAAGTACATTTAGAAATAGAATATCTTCCAAAATTCAGTCACCGTTCGAATGAAACTTCTGAACGAGAGAGCAATGCTTATGCATTAACACAATAAATGTAGAAGGAGGAAATATATTCTAGACAGAAATGTTATGTTACTTATCTCGCTCAATGAAATGATAGCATTCAAAGAAGTGTATCGCATAAATAGACCAATATTTTAAATGAGGGTAATAAAATTAAACTTTAATTTATCTCTGCAAAGTACATTTAGAAGTAGAATATCTTCCAAATTTATTCACTGTTCAAATTAAACTTCTTGACGAAAGAGTGGTGCTTATTTTTTGTGACTAAGACAGGAGAGGGGGAAAGAATCTGACAGGGATATTGTGTTTTTTCATTAACTCAAGTAATGTTACCAATTACAAAAAAGTACAGCATAAATACACCAATAATTTAAATGAGGACAATAAAACTAAACTCTACTTTAATACTCCAAAGTATATTTCGAAATAGAATATTTTCCAACACTTAGTCACTGTTCGAACTAATCTTTTGAATGAGAGAGCGATGCTTATGTATTAACACATTAAAAGAAGAAGTAGAAAATATATTCTAGACAGAAATGTTTTTACTTATCTCGCTCAAAGAAATGTAATCATTGAAAGAAGAGTACTGCATAAATAAGCAAATAATTTAAATTAGGATAATAAAACAAAACTTTAGTTTAACACTGTAAAGTACATTTAGAAATAGAATATTTTCCAACACTTAGTCACTGCTCGAAATAAAGTTCCGAACGAGAGAGCGATTCTTATGTATTAACACAATAATTGTAGAAGGCGAAAATATATTCTAGACAGAAATGTTACGTTACACATCTCTCTCTAAGAAATGTTACCCCTCAAAGAAGAGTAGAGTATAAAAAGCCCAATACTTTATGGGAGGATAATAAAACAAAAATTTAATTTAGCACTGGGAAGTACATTTAGAAATAGAATATCTTCGAACATTAATTCGCTGTTCGAATTAAACTTCCGAAAGAGAAAGCGGTGCCTACGTATTAACAAAATAAATGTAGAAGGAGAAAATAAATTCTAAACAGAAATGTTATGTTACTTATCTCGCTCAAAGAAATGTTAGCATTAATAGAAGAGTACCGCATAAATAGGCCAATAAAAATAAATAACAACAATAAACATAAACTTTAATTTAACCCTGCTAAGTATATTTCGAAATAGAATACCTTCCAACAGTTAGTCACTGCTCGAATTAAAGTTCCGCACGAGAGAGTGATTCTTATCTATTAACACAATAAATGTAGAAGGCGAAAATATATTCTAGACAGAAATGTTACGTTACTTATCTAGCTCAAAGAAATGTTAGCATTCAAAGAAGAGTATCGCATAAATAGACCAATAATTTAAAGGAAGGTATTAAATCTAAACTTTAATTTATCTTTGCAAAGTACATTATAAGTAGAATATCTTCCAAATTTATTCACTGTTCAAATTAAACTTCTGGACGAGAGAGCGATGCTTATGTTTTGTGACTAAGACAGGAGAGGGGGAAAGAATCTGACAGGGATATTGTGTTTTTTCATTAGTTCAAGTAATGTTACCAATTACAAAAAAGTACAGCATAAATACACCAATAATTTAAATAAGGACAATAAAACTAAACTCTAATTTAAAACTCCAAAGTATATTTCGAAATAGAATATTTTCCAACACTTAGTCACTGCTCGTATTAAAGTTCCGAGCGAGAGAGCGATGCTTATGAATTAACACAATAAATGTAGAAGGAGAAAATGAATTCTAGACAGAAATGCCATGTTACTTATCTCGCTCAAAGAAATGTTAGCATTCAAAGAAGAGTACCGCATAAATGGGCAAAAACTTTCAATGATTATAATAAAACTAAACTTAAATTTAACACTGCAAGGTATATTTAGAAATATAATATCTTCCAACAATTATTCACTGCTCGTATTAAACTTGCGATTGGGAGTGCATTGCTTATGTATTGTGACTAGGATTGCAGAGGGAGAAAAAAATCTCAGACAAAGATATTATATTATTTTTCTAATTCAAGAAATGGTAACACTTCAAAGAATGGTACCGCATAAATTCTCCAATAATTTAAATAAGGACAGTAAAACTAAACTCTAATTTAAGATTACAAAAGTATATTTGGAAATAGAATATCTTCCAAAATTCAGTCTCCGTTCGAACGAAACTTCTGAAAAGAGAGAGCAATGCTTATGTATTAACACAATAAATTAAGAAGGAGAAAATATATTCTAGACAGGAATGTTATGTTACTTATCTCGCTCAATGAAATGATAGCATTCAAAGAAGAGTATCGCATAAATAGGCCAATAAAAATAAATAAGGATAATAAACATAAACTTTAATTTAACACTGCAAAGTATATTTTGAAATAGAATATCTTCCAACACTTAGTCACTGTCCAAATTAAACTTCTGGACGAGAGAGCGATGCTTATGTTTTGTGACTAAGACAGGAGAGGGGGAAAGAATCTGACAGGGATATTGTGTTTTTTTATTAACTCAAGTAATGTTACCAATTACAAAAAAGTACAGCATAAATACACCAATAATTTAAATAAGGACAATAAAACTAAACTCTAATTTAAAACTCCAAAATATATTTTGAAATAGAATATTTTCCAACACTTAGTCACTGTTCGAATTAAACTTCCGAACGAGAGAGCGATACTTATGTATTAACACAATAAAAGAAGAAGTAGAAAATATATTCTAGACAGAAATGTTGTTACTTATCTCGCTCAAAGAAATGTAATCATTGAAGGAAGAGTACTGCATGAAAATGCCAATAATTTAAATTAGGATAATAAACAAAACTTTAGTTTAACACTGTAAAGTACATTTAGAAATAGAATATTTTCCAACACTTAGTCACTGCTGGAAATAAACTTCCGAACGAGAGAACGATTCTCATGTATTAACACAATAAATGTAGAAGGAGAAAATATATTCTAGACAGAAATGTTACGTTACTTATCTAGCTCAAAGAAATGTTAGCATTCAAAGAAGAGTATCACATAAATAGACCAATAATTTAAAGGAGGGTATTAATTCTAAACTTTAATTTATTTCTGCAAAGTACATTATATGTAGAATATTTTCCAAATTTATTCACTGTTCAAATTAAACTTCTGGACGAGAGAGCGATGCTTATGTTTTGTGACTAAGACAGGAGAGGGGGATAGAATCTGACAAGGATATTGTGTTTTTTCATTAGTTCAAGTAATGTTACCAATTACAAAAAAGTACAGCATAAATACACCAATAATTTAATAAGGACAATAAAACTAAACTCTAATTTAAAACTCCAAAGTTTATTTCGAAATAGAATATTTTCCAACACTTAGTCACTGCTCGAATTAAAGTTCCGAGCGAGAGAGCGATGCTTAAGTATTAACACAATAAATGTAGAAGGAGAAAATATATTCTAGACAGAAATGTTACGTTACTTATCTAGCTCAAAGAATTGTTAGCATTCAAAGAAGAGTATCACATAAATAGACCAATAATTTAAAGGAGGGTATTAATTCTAAACTTTAATTTATCTCTGCAAAGTACATTATAAGTAGAATATCTTCCAAATTTATTCACTGTTCAAATTAAACTTCTGGATGAGAGAGCGATGCTTATGTTTTGTGACTAAGACAGGAGAGGGGGATAGATACTGACAGGGATATTGTGTTTTTTCATTAATTCAAGTAATGTTACCAATTACAAAAAAGTACAGCATAAATACACCAATAATTTAATAAGGACAATAAAACTAAACTCTAATTTAAAACTCCAAAGTATATTTCGAAATAGAATATTTTCCAACACTTAGTCACTGCTCGAATTAAAGTTCCGAGCGAGAGAGCGATGCTTATGATTTAACATAATAAATGTAGAAGGAGAAAATAAATTCTAAACAGAAATGTTATGTTACTTATCTCGCTCAAAGAAATGTTAGCATTAATAGAAGAGTACCGCATAAATAGGCCAATAAAAATAAATAACAACAATAAACATAAACTTTAATTTAACCCTGCTAAGTATATTTCGAAATAGAATACCTTCTAACAGTTAGTCACTGCTCGAATTAAAGTTCCGCACTAGAGAGTGATTCTTATCTATTAACACAATAAATGTAGAAGGCGAAAATATATTCTAGACAGAAATGTTACGTTACTTATCTAGCTCAAAGAAATGTTAGCTTTCAAAGAAGAGTATCGCATAAATAGACCAATAATTTAAAGGAGGGTATTAAATCTAAACTTTAATTTATCTGTGCAAAGTACATTTAGAAGTAGAATATCTTCCAAATTTATTCACTGTTCAAATTAAACTTCTGGACGAGAGAGCGATGCTTATGTTTTGTGACTAAGACAGGAGAGGGGGAAAGAATCTGACAGGGATATTGTGTTTTTTCATTAATTCAAGTAATGTTACCAATTACAAAAAAAGTACAGCATAAATACACCAATTATTTAAATAAGGACAATAGAACTAAACCTTATTTAAAACTCCACAGTATATTTCGAAATAGAATATCTTCCAACACTTAGTCACGGCTCGAATTAAAGTTCCGAGCGAGAGAGCGATGCTTTTGAATTAACACAACAAATGTAGAAGGAGAAAATGAATTCTAGACAGAAATGTTATGTTACTTATCTCGCTCAAAGAAATGTTAGCATTCAAAGAAGAGTACCGCATAAATTGGCAAAAACTTTCAATGATTATAATAAACCTAAACTTAAATTTAACACTGCAAGGTACATTTAGAAATATAATATCTTCCAACAATTATTCACTGCTCGTATTAAACTTGCGATTGGGAGTTCATTGCTTATGTATTGTGACTAGGACTGGAGAGGGAGAAAAAAATCTCAGACAAAGATATTATATTATTTTTCTAATTCAAGAAATGGTAACACTTCAAAGAATGGTACCGCATAAATTCTCCAATAATTTAAATAAGGACAGTAAAACTAAACTCTAATTTAAGACTACAAAAGTATATTTGGAAATAGAATATCTTCCAAAATTCAGTCACCGTTCGAATGAAACTTCTGAACGATAGAGCAATGCTTATGTATTAACACAATAAATGTAGAAGGAGAAAATATATTCTAGGCACAAATGTTATGTTACTTATCTCGCTCAATGAAATGATAGCATTCAAAGAAGAGTATCGCATAAATAGACCAATATTTTAAATGAGGGTAATAAAATTAAACTTTAATTTATCTCTGCAAAGTACATTTAGAAGTAGAATATCTTCCAAATTTATTCACTGTTCAAATTAAAATTCTGGACGAGAGAGCGATGCTTATGTTTTGTGACTAAGACAGGAGAGGGGGAAAGAATCTGACAGGGATATTGTGTTTTTTCATTAATTCAAGTAATGTTAGCAATTACAAAAAAAGTACAGCATAAATACACCAATAATTTAAGTTAGGACAATAAAACTAAACTCTAATTTAAAACTCAAAGTATATTTCGAAATAGAATATTTTCCAACACTTAGTCACTGTTCGAATTAAACTTCCGAACGAGAGAGCGATGCTTATGTATTAACACAATAAATGAAGAAGTAGAAAATATATTCTAGACAGAAATGTTGTTACTTATCTCGCTCAAAGAAATGTAATCATTGAAAGAAGAGTACTGCATGAAAATGCCAATAATTTAAATTAGGATAATAAACAAAACTTTAGTTTAACACTGTAAACTACATTTAGAAATAGAATATTTTCCAACACTTAGTCACTGCTGGAAATAAACTTCCGAACGAGAGAACGATTCTCATGTATTAACACAATAAATGTAGAAGGAGAAAATATATTCTAGACAGAAATGTTACGTTACTTATCTAGCTCAAAGAAATGTTAGCATTCAAAGAAGAGTATCACATAAATAGACCAATAATTTAAAGGAGGGTATTAATTCTAAACTTTAATTTATTTCTGCAAAGTACATTCTAAGTAGAAATTCTTCCAAATTTATTCACTGTTCAAATTAACTTCTGGACGAGAGAGCGATGCTTATGTTTTGTGACTAAGACAGGAGAGGGGGATAGAATCTGACAAGGATATTGTGTTTTTTCATTAGTTCAAGTAATGTTACCAATTACAAAAAAGTACAGCATAAATACACCAATAATTTAATAAGGACAATAAAACTAAACTCTAATTTAAAACTCCAAAGTATATTTCGAAATAGAATATTTTCCAACACTTAGTCATTGCTCGAATTAAAGTTCCGAGCGAGAGAGCGATGCTTAAGTATTAACACAATAAATGTAGAAGGAGAAAATATATTCTAGACAGAAATGTTACGTTACTTATCTAGCTCAAAGAAATGTTAGCATTCAAAGAAGAGTATCACATAAATAGACCAATAATTTAAAGGAGGGTATTAATTCTAAACTTTAATTTATCTCTGCAAAGTACATTATAAGTAGAATATCTTCCAAATTTATTCACTGTTCAAATTAAACTTCTGGACGAGAGAGCGATGCTTATGTTTTGTGACTAAGACAGGAGAGGGGGATAGAATCTGACAGGGATATTGTGTTTTTTCATTAGTTAAAGTAATGTTACCAATTACAAAAAAGTACAGCATAAATACACCAATAATTTAATAAGGACAATAAAACTAAACTCTAATTTAAAACTCCAAAGTATATTTCGAAATAGAATATTTTCCAACACTTAGTCACTGCTCGAATTAAAGTTCCGAGCGAGAGAGCGATGCTTATGATTTAACACAATAAATGTAGAAGGAGAAAATAAATTCTAAACAGAAATGTTATGTTACTTATCTCGCTCAAAGAAATGTTAGCATTAATAGAAGAGTACCGCATAAATAGGCCAATAAAAATAAATAACAACAATAAACATAAACTTTAATTTAACCCTGCTAAGTATATTTCGAAATAGAATATCTTCCAAAATTCAGTCACCGTTCGAATGAAACTTCTGAACGAGAGAGCAATGCTTATGTATTTACACAATAAATGTAGAAGGCGAAAATATATTCTAGACAGAAATGTTACGTTACTTATCTAGCTCAAAGAAATGTTAGCATTCAAAGAAGAGTATCACATAAATAGACCAATAATTTAAAGGAGGGTATTAATTCTAAACTTTAATTTATCTCTGCAAAGTACATTATAAGTAGAATATCTTCCAAATTTATTCACTGTTCAAATTAAACTTCTGGACGAGAGAGCGATGCTTATGTTTTGTGACTAAGACAGGAGAGGGGGATAGAATCTGACAGGAATATTGTGTTTTTTCATTAGTTCAAGTAATGTTACAAATTACAAAAAAGTACAGCATAAATACACCAATAATTTAAATAAGGACAATAAAACTAAACTCTAATTTAAAACTCCAAAGTATATTTCGAAATAGAATATTTTCCAACACTTAGTCACTGCTCGAATTAAAGTTCCGAGCGAGAGAGCGATGCTTATGAATTAACACAATAAATGAAGAAGGAGAAAATGAATTCTAGACAGAAATGCTATGTTACTTATCTCGCTCAAAGAAATGTTAGCATTCAAAGAAGAGTACCGCATAAATGGGCAAAAACTTTCAATGATTATAATAAAACTAAACTTAAATTTAACACTGCAAGGTACATTTAGAAATATAATATCTTCCAACAATTATTCACTGCTCGTATTAAACTTGCGATTGGGAGTTCATTGCTTATGTATTGTGACTAGGACTGCAGAGGGAGAAAAAAATCTCAGACAAAGATATTATATTATTTTTCTAATTCAAGAAATGGTAACACTTCAAAGAATAGTACCGCATAAATTCTCCAATAATTTAAATAAGGACAGTAAAACTAAACTCTAATTTAAGACTACAAAAGTACATTTGGAAATAGAATATCTTCCAAAATTCAGTCTCCGTTCGAACGAAACTTCTGAACGAGAGAGCAATGCTTATGTACTAACACAATAAATGTAGAAGGAGAAAATATATTCTAGACAGAAATGTTATGTTACTTATCTCGCTCAATGAAATGATAGCATTCAAAGAAGAGTATCGCATAAATAGGCCAATAAAAATAAATAAGGATAATAAACATAAACTTTAATTTAACACTGCAAAGTATATTTTGAAATAGAATATCTTCCAACACTTAGTCACTGTTCAAATTAAACTTCTGGACGAGAGAGCGATGCTTATGTTTTGTGACTAAGACAGGAGAGGGGGAAAGAATCTGACAGGGATTTTGTGTTTTTTCATTAACTCAAGTAATGTTACCAATTACAAAAAAGTACAGCATAAATAAACCAATAATTTAAATAAGGACAATAAAACTAAACTCTAATTTAAAACTCCAAAGTATATTTCGAAATAGAATATTTTCCAACACTTAGTCACTGTTCGAATTAAACTTCCGAACGAGAGAGCGATACTTATGTATTAACACAATAAAAGAAGAAGTAGAAAATATATTCTAGACAGAAATGTTGTTACTTATCTCGCTCAAAGAAATGTAATCATTGAAGGAAGAGTACTGCATGAAAATGCCAATAATTTAAATTAGGATAATAAACACTACTTTAGTTTAACACTGTAAAGTACATTTAGAAATAGAATATTTTCCAACACTTAGTCACTGCTGGAAATAAACTTCCGAACGAGAGAACGATTCTCATGTATTAACACAATAAATGTAGAAGGAGAAAATATATTCTAGACAGAAATGTTACGTTACTTATCTAGCTCAAAGAAATGTTAGCATTCAAAGAAGAGTATCACATAAATAGACCAATAATTTAAAGGAGGGTATTAATTCTAAACTTTAATTTATTTCTGCAAAGTACATTATAAGTAGAAATTCTTCCAAATTTATTCACTGTTCAAATTAAACTTCTGGACGAGAGAGCGATGCTTATGTTTTGTGACTAAGACAGGAGAGGGGGATAGAATCTGACAAGGATATTGTGTTTTTTCATTAGTTCAAGTAATGTTACCAATTACAAAAAAGTACAGCATAAATACACCAATAATTTAATAAGGACAATAAAACTAAACTCTAATTTAAAACTCCAAAGTATATTTCGAAATAGAATATTTTCGAACACTTAGTCATTGCTCGAATTAAAGTTCCCAGCGAGAGAGCGATGCTTAAGTATTAACACAATAAATGTAGAAGGAGAAAATATATTCTAGACAGAAATGTTACGTTACTTATCTACCTCAAAGAAATGTTAGCATTCAAAGAAGAGTATCACATAAATAGACCAATAATTTAAAGGAGGGTATTAATTCTAAACTTTAATTTATCTCTGCAAAGTACATTATATGTAGAATATCTTCCAAATTTATTCACTGTTCAAATTAAACTTCTGGACGAGAGAGCGATGCTTATGTTTTGTGACTAAGACAGGAGAGGGGGATAGAATCTGACAGGGATATTGTGTTTTTTCATTAGTTCAAGTAATGTTACCAATTACAAAAAAAAGTACAGCATAAATACACCAATAATTTAATAAGGACAATAAAACTAAACTCTAATTTAAAACTCCAAAGTATATTTCGAAATAGAATATTTCCCAACACTGAGTCACTGCTCGAATTAAAGTTCCGAGCGAGAGAGCGATGCTTATGATTTAACACAATAAATGTAGAAGGAGAAAATAAATTCTAAACAGAAATGTTATGTTACTTATCTCGCTCAAAGAAATGTTAGCATTAATAGAAGAGTACCGCATAAATAGGCCAATAAAAATAAATAACAACAATAAACATAAACTTTAATTTAACCCTGCTAAGTATATTTCGAAATAGAATACCTTCCAACAGTTAGTCACTGCTCGAATTAAAGTTCCGCACTAGAGAGTGATTCTTATCTATTAACACAATAAATGTAGAAGGCGAAAATATATTCTAGACAGAAATGTTACGTTACTTATCTAGCTCAAAGAAATGTTAGCATTCAAAGAAGAGTATCGCATAAATAGACCAATAATTTAAAGGAGGGTATTATATCTAAATTTTAATTTATCTGTGCAAAGTACATTTAGAAGTAGAATATCTTCCAAATTTATTCACTGTTCAAATTAAACTTCTGGACGAGAGAGCGATGCTTATGTTTTGTGACTAAGACAGGAAAGGGGGAAAGAATCTGACAGGGATATTGTGTTTTTTCATTAATTCAAGTAATGTTACCAATTACAAAGAAAGTACAGCATAAATACACCAATTATTTAAATAAGGACAATAAAACTAAACCTTATTTAAAACTCCACAGTATATTTCGAAATAGAATATTTTCCAACACTTAGTCACGGCTCGAATTGAAGTTCCGAGCGAGAGAGCGATGCTTTTGAATTAACACAACAAATGTAGAAGGAGAAAATGAATTCTAGACAGAAATGTTATGTTACTTATCTCGCTCAAAGAAATGTTAGCATTCAAAGAAGAGTACCGCATAAATGGGCAAAAACTTTCAATGATTATAATAAACCTAAACTTAAATTTAACACTGCAAGGTACATTTAGAAATATAATATCTTCCAACAATTATTCACTGCTCGTATTAAACTTGCGATTGGGAGTGCATTGCTTACGTATTGTGACTAGGACTGCGGAGGGAGAAAAAATCTCAGACAGGGATATTATATTATTTTTCTAATTCAAGAAATGGTAATACTTCAAAGAATAGTACCGCATAAATTCTCCAATAATTTAAATAAGGACAGTAAAACTAAACTCTAATTTAAGACTACTAAAGTACATTTGGAAATAGAATATCTTCCAAAATTCAGTCACCGTTCGAATGAAACTTCTGAACGAGACAGCAATGCTTATGTATTAACACAATAAATGTAGAAGGAGAAAATATATTCTAGACAGAAATGTTATGTTACTTATCTCGCTCAATGAAATGATAGCATTCAAAGAAGAGTATCGCATAAATAGACCAATATTTTAAATGAGGGAAATAAAATTAAACTTTAATTTATCTCTGCAAAGTATATTTAGAAGTAGAATATCTTCCAAATTTATTCACTGTTCAAATTAAAATTCTGGACGAGAGAGCGATGCTTATGTTTTGTGACTAAGACAGGAGAGGGGGAAAGAATCTGTCAGGGATATTGTGTTTTTTCATTAATTCAAGTAATGCTAGCAATTACAAAAAAAGTACAGCATAAATACAACAATAATTTAAGTTAGGACAATAAAACTAAACTCTAATTTAAAACTCCAAAGTATATTTCGAAATAGAATATTTTCCAACACTTAGTCACTGTTCGAATTAAACTTCCGAACGAGAGAGCGATGCTTATGTATTAACACAATAAATGAAGAAGTAGAAAATATATTCTAGACAGAAATGTTGTTACTTATCTCGCTCAAAGAAATGTAATCATTGAAAGAAGAGTACTGCATGAAAATGCCAATAATTTAAATTAGGATAATAAACAAAACTTTAGTTTTACACTGTAAAGTACATTTAGAAATAGAATATTTTCCAACACTTAGTCACTGCTGGAAATAAACTTCCGAACGAGAGAACAATTCTCATGTATTAACACAATAAATGTAGAAGGAGACAATATATTCTAGACAGAAATGTTACGTTACTTATCTAGCTCAAAGAAATGTTAGCATTCAAAGAAGAGTATCACATAAATAGACCAATAATTTAAAGGAGGGTATTAATTCTAAACTTTAATTTATTTCTGCAAAGTACATTATAAGTAGAAATTCTTCCAAATTTATTCACTGTTCAAATTAAACTTCTGGACGAGAGAGCGATGCTTATGTTTTGTGACTAAGACAGGAGAGGGGGATAGAATCTGACAAGGATATTGTGTTTTTTCATTAGTTCAAGTAATGTTACCATATACAAAAAGGTACAGCATAAATACACCAATTATTTAAATAAGGACAATAAAACTAAACTCTAATTTAAAACTCCAAAGTATATTTCGAAATAGAATATTTTCCAACACTTAGTCACTGCTCGAATTAAAGTTCCGAGCGAGAGAGCGATGCTTAAGTATTAACACAATAAATGTAGAAGGAGAAAATATATTCTAGACAGAAATGTTACGTTACTTATCTAGCTCAAAGAAATGTTAGCATTCAAAGAAGAGTATCACATAAATAGACCAATAATTTAAAGGAGGGTATTAATTCTAAACTTTAATTTATCTCTGCAAAGTACATTATAAGTAGAATATCTTCCAAATTTATTCACTGTTCAAATTAAACTTCTGGACGAGAGAGCGATGCTTATGTTTTGTGACTAAGACTCGAGAGGGGGATAGAATCTGACAGGGATATTGTGTTTTTTCATTAGCTCAAGTAATGTTACCAAATACAAAAAAGTACAGCATAAATACACCAATAATTTAATAAGGACAATAAAACTAAACTCTAATTTAAAACTCCAAAGTATATTTCGAAATAGAATATTTTCCAACACTTAGTCACTGCTCGAGTTAAAGTTCCGAGCGAGAGAGCGATGCTTATGATTTAACACAATAAATGTAGAAGGAGAAAATAAATTCTAAACAGAAATGTTATGTTACTTATCTCGCTCAAAGATATGTTAGCATTAATAGAAGAGTACCGCATAAATAGGCCAATAAAAATAAATAACAACAATAAACATAAACTTTAATTTAACCCTGCTAAGTATATTTCGAAATAGAATACCTTCCAACAGTTAGTCACTGCTCGAATTAAAGTTCCGCACTAGAGAGTGATTCTTATCTATTAACACAATAAATGTAGAAGGCGAAAATATATTCTAGACAGAAATGTTACGTTACTTATCTAGCTCAAAGAAATGTTAGCATTCAAAGAAGAGTATCGCATAAATAGACCAATAATTTAAAGGAGGGTATTAAATCTAAACTTTAATTTATCTGTGCAAAGTACATTTAGAAGTAGAATATCTTCCAAATTTATTCACTGTTCAAATTAAACTTCTGGACGAGAGAGCGATGCTTATGTTTTGTGACTAAGACAGGAGAGAGGGAAAGAATCTGACAGGGATATTGTGTTTTCTCATTAATTCAAGTAATGTTACCAATTACAAAAAAAGTACAGCATAAATACACCAATTATTTAAATAAGGACAATAAAACTAAACCTTATTAAAAACTCCACAGTATATTTCGAAATAGAATATTTTCCAACACTTAGTCACGGCTCGAATTAAAGTTCCGAGCGAGAGAGCGATGCTTTTGAATTAACACAACAAATGTAGAAGGAGAAAATGAATTCTAGACAGAAATGTTATGTTACTTATCTCGCTCAAAGAAATGTTAGCATTCAAAGAAGAGTACCGCTTAAATGGGCAAAAACTTTCAATGATTATAATAAACCTAAACTTAAATTTAACACTGCAAGGTACATTTAAAAATATAATATCTTCCAACAATTATTCACTGCTCGTATTAAACTTGCGATTGGGAGTGCATTGCTTATGTATTGTGACTAGGACTGCGGAGGGAAAAAAAATCTCAGACAGGGATATTATATTATTTTTCTAATTCAAGAAATGGTAACACTTCAAAGAATAGTACCGCATAAATTCTCCAATAATTTAAATAAGGACAGTAAAAATAAACTCTAATTTAAGACTACAAAAGTACATTTGGAAATAGAATATCTTCCAAAATTCAGTCACCGTTCGAATGAAACTTCTGAACGAGAGAGCAATGCTTATGTATTAACACAATAAATGTAGAAGGAGAAAATATATTCTAGACAGAAATGTTACGTTACTTATCTAGCTCAAAGAAATGTTAGCATTCAAAGAAGAGTATCACATAAATAGACCAATAATTTAAAGGATGGTATTAATTCTAAACTTTAATTTATCTCTGCAAAGTACATTATAAGTAGAATATCTTCCAAATTTATTCACTGTTCAAATTAAACTTCTGGACGAGAGAGCGATGCTTATGTTTTGTGACTAAGACAGGAGAGGGGGATAGAATCTGACAGGGATATTGTGTTTTTTCATTAGTTCAAGTAATGTTACCAATTACAAAAAAGTACAGCATAAATACACCAATAATTTAAATAAGGACAATAAAACTAAACTCTAATTTAAAACTCCAAAGTATATTTCGAAATAGAATATATTCCAACACTTAGTCACTGCTCGAATTAAAGTTCCGAGCGAGAGAGCGATGCTTATGAATTAACACAATAATTGTAGAAGGAGAAAATGAATTCTAGACAGAAATGCTATGTTACTTATCTCGCTCAAAGAAATGTTAGCATTCAAAGAAGAGTACCGCATAAATGGGCAAAAACTTTCAATGATTATAATAAAACTAAACTTAAATTTAACACTGCAAGGTACATTTAGAAATATAATATCTTCCAACAATTATTCACTGCTCGTATTAAACTTCCGATTGGGAGTTCTTTGTTTATGTATTGTGACTAGGACTGCAGAGGGAGAAAAAAATCTCAGACAAAGATATTATATTATTTTTCTAATTCAAGAAATGGTAACACTTCAAAGAATAGTACCGCATAAATTCTCCAATAATTTAAATAAGGACAGTAAAACAACTCTAATTTAAGACTACAAAAGTATATTTGGAAATAGAATATCTTCCAAAATTCAGTCTCCGTTCGAACGAAACTTCTGAACGAGAGAGCAATGCTTATGTACTAACACAATAAATGTAGAAGGAGAAAATATATTCTAGACAGAAATGTTATGTTACTTATCTCGCTCAATGAAATGATAGCATTCAAAGAAGAGTATCGCATAAATAGGCCAATAAAAATAAATAAAAATAATAAACATAAACTTTAATTTAACACTGCAAAGTATATTTTGAAATAGAATATCTTCCAACACTTAGTCACTGTTCAAATTAAACTTCTGGACGAGAGAGCGATGCTTATGTTTTGTGACTAAGACAGGAGAGGGGGAAAGAATCTGACAGGGATATTGTGTTTTTTCATTAACTCATGTAATGTTACCAATTACAAAAAAGGACAGTATAAATACACCAATAATTTAAATAAGGACAATAAAACTAAACTCTAATTTAAAACTCAAAGTATATTTCGAAATAGAATATTTTCCAACACTTAGTCACTGTTCGAATTAAACTTCCGAACGAGAGAGCGATGCTTATGTATTATCACAATAAAAGAAGAAGTAGAAAATATATTCTAGACAGAAAGGTTGTTACTTATCTCGCTCAAAGAAATGTAATCATTGAAAGAAGAGTACTGCATGAAAATGCCAATAATTGAAATTAGGATAATAAACAAAACTTTAGTTTAACACTGTAAAGTACATTTAGAAATAGAATATTTTCCAACACTTAGTCACTGCTGGAAATAAACTTCCGAACGAGAGAACGATTCTCATGTATTAACACAATAAATGTAGAAGGAGAAAATATATTCTAGACAGAAATGTTACGTTATTTATCTAGCTCAAAGAAATGTTAGCATTCAAAGAAGAGTATCACATAAATAGACCAATAATTTAAAGGAGGGTATTAATTGTAAACTTTAATTTATCTCTGCAAAGTACATTTAGAAGTAGAATATCTTCCAAATTTATTCACTGTTCAAATTAAACTTCTGGACGAGAGAGCGATGCTTATGTTTTGTGACTAAGACAGGAGAGGGGGAAAGAATCTGACAGGGATATTGTGTTTTTTCATTAGTTCAAGTAATGTTACCAATTACAAAACAGTACAGCATAAATACACCAATAATTTAAATAAGGACAGTAAAACTAAACTCTAATTTAAGACTACAAAAGTACATTTGGAAATAGAATATCTTCCATAATTCAGTCACCGTTCGAATGAAACTTCTGAACGAGAGAGCAATGCTTATGTATTAACACAATAAATATAGAAGGAGAAAATATATTCTAGACAGAAATGTTATGTTACTTATCTCGCTCAATGAAATGATAGCATTCAAAGAAGAGTATCGCATAAGTAGACCAATATTTTAAATGAGGGTAATAAAATAAAACTTTAATTTTTCACCGCAAAGTACATTTAGAAGTAGAATATCTTCCAAATTTATTCACTGTTCAAATTAAACTTCTGGACGAGAGAGCGATGCTTATGTTTTGTGACTAAGACAGGAGAGGGGGAAAGAATCGGACAGGGATATTGTGTTTTTTCATTAATTCAAGTAATGTTACCAATTACAAAAAAAGTACAGCATAAATACACCAATAATTTAAATAAGGACAATAAAACTAAACTCTAATTTAAAACACCACAGTTTATTTTTTAATAGAATATTTTCCAACACTTAGTCACTGCTCGAATTAAAGTTCCGAGCGAGAGAGCGATGTTTATGAATTAACACAATAAATGTAGAAGGAGAAAATGAATTCTAGACAGAAATGTTATGTTACTTATCTCGCTCAAAGAAATGTTAGCATTCAAAGAAGAGTACCGCATAAATGGGCCAAAACTTTCAATGATTATAATAAACCTAAACTTAAATTTAACACTGCAAGGTACATTTAGAAATATAATATATTCCAACAATTATTCACTGCTCGTATTAAACTTGCGATTGGGAGTGCATTGCTTATGTATTGTGACTAGGACTGCAGAGGGAAAAAAATCTCAGACAGGGATATTATATTATTTTTCTAATTCAAGAAATGGTAGCACTTCAAAGAATAGTACCGCATAAATTCTCCAATAATTTAAATAAGGACAGTAAAACTAAACTCTAATTGAAGACTACAAAAGTATATTTGGAAATAGAATATCTTCCAAAATTCAGTCTCCGTTCGAATTTAACTTCTGAACGAGAGAGCAATGCTTATGTATTAACACAATAAATGTAGAAGGAGAAAATATATTCTAGACAGAAATGTTATGTTACTTATCTCGCTCAATGAAATGATAGCATTCAAAGAAGATTATCGCATAAATAGACCAATATTTTAAATGAGGGTAATAAAATTAAACTTTAATTTATCTCTGCAAAGTACATTTAGAAGTAGAATATCTTCAAAATTTATTCACTGTTCAAATTAAACTTCTGGACGAGAGAGCGATGCTTATGTTTTGTGACTAAGACAGGAGAGGGGGAAAGAATCTGATAGGGATATTGTGTTTTTTCATTAATTCAAGTAATGTTACAAATTACAAAATAGTACAGCATAAATACACCAATAATTTAAATAAGGACAATAAAACTAAACTCTAATTTAAAACTCCAAAGTATATTTCGAAATAGAATATTTTCCAACACTTAGACACTGTTCGAATTAAACTTCCGAACGAGAGAGCGATGCTTATGTATTAACACAATAAAAGAAGAAGTAGAAAATATATTCTAGACAGAAAGGTTGTTACTTATCTCGCTCAAAGAAATGTAATCATTGAAAGAAGAGTACTGCATGAAAATGCCAATAATTTAAATTAGGATAATAAACAAAACTTTAGTTTAACACTGTAAAGTACATATAGAAATGGAATATTTTCCAACACTTAGTCACTGCTGGAAATAAACTTCCGAACGAGAGAACGATTCTCATGTATTAACACAATAAATGTAGAAGGAGAAAATATATTCTAGACAGAAATGTTACGTTACTTATCTAGCTCAAAGAAATGTTAGCATTCAAAGAAGAGTATCACATAAATAGACCAATAATTTAAAGGAGGGTATTAATTGTAAACTTTAATTTATCTCTGCAAAGTACATTAAGAGGTAGAATATCTTCCAAATTTATTCACTGTTCAAATTAAACTTCTGGACGAGAGAGCAATGCTTATGTTTTGTGACTAAGACAGGAGAGGGGGAAAGAATCTGACAGGGATATTGTGTTTTTTCATTAGTTCAAGTAATGTTACCAATTACAAAAAAGTACAGCATAAATACACCAATAATTTAAATAAGGACAATAAAACTAAACTCTAATTTAAAACTCCAAAGTATATTTCGAAATAGAATATTTTCCAACACTTAGTCACGGCTCGAATTAAAGTTCCGAGCGAGAGAGCGATGCTTATGAATTAACACAATAAATGTAGAAGGAGAAAATGAATTCTAGACAGAAATGCTATGTTACTTATCTCGCTCAAAGAAATGTTAGCATTCAAAGAAGAGTACCGCATAAATGGGCAAAAACTTTCAATGATTATAATAAACCTAAACTTAAATTTAACACTGCAAGGTACATTTAGAAATGTAATATCTTCCAACAATTATTCTCTGCTCGTATTAAACTTGCGACTGAGAGTGCATTGCTTATGTATTGTGACTAGGACTGCAGAGGGAGAAAAAATCTCAGACAGGGATATTATATTATTTTTCTAATTCAAGAAATGGTAACACTTCAAAGAATAGTACCGCATAAATTTTCCAATAATTTAAATAAGGACAATAAAACCAAACTCTAATTTAAGACTACAAAAGTACGTTTGGAAATAGAATATCTTCCAAAATTCAGTCACCGTTCGAATGAAACTTCTGAACGAGAGAGCAATGCTTATGTATTATTACAATAAATGTAAAAGGAGAAAACATATTCTAGACAGAAATGTTATGTTACTTATCTCGCTCAATGAAATGATAGCATTCAAAGAAGAGTATCGCATAAATAGACCAATATTTTAAATGAGGGTAATAAAATTAAACTTTAATTTATCTCTGCAAAGTACATTTAGAAGTAGAATATCTTCCAAATTTATTCACTGTTCAAATTAAACTTCTGGACGAGAGAGCGATGCTTATGTTTTGTGACTAAGACAGGAGAGGGGGAAAGAATCTGACAGGGATATTGTGTTTTTTCATTAACTCAAGTAATGTTACCAATTACAAAAAAGTACAGCATAAATACACCAATAATTTAAATAAGGACAATAAAACTAAACTCTAATTTAAAACTCCAAACTATATTTCGAAATAGAATATTTTCCAACACTTAGTCACTGTTCGAATTAAACTTCCGAACGAGAGAGCGATGCTTATGTATTAACACAATAAAAGAAGAAGTAGAAAATATATTCTAGACAGAAATGTTTTTACTTATCTCGCTCAAAGAAATGTAATCATTGAAAGAAGAGTACTGCATGAAAATGCCAATAATTTAAATTAGGATAATAAACAAAACTTTAGTTTAACACTGTAAAGTACATTTAGAAATAGAATATTTTCCAACACTTAGTCACTGCTGGAAATAAACTTCCGAACGAGAGAACGATTCTCATGTATTAACACAATAAATGTAGAAGGAGAAAATATATTCTAGACAGAAATGTTACGTTATTTATCTAGCTCAAATTAATGTTAGCATTCAAAGAAGCGTACCGCATAATTACGCCAATAAATAAAATAAGGATAATAAAATTAACTTTATTTAACACTGCCAAGTTCATTTAGAAATAGAGTGTCTTCCGACATTTATTCACTGTTCGAATTAAACTTCCGAACGAGAGAGCGATGTTTATGTATTAAAACAATAAATGTAGAAGGAGAAAATTTATTCTAGACAGAAATGTTATGTTATTTATCTTGATCGACGTAATGTGAGCATTCAAAGAAGAGTACTGCATAAATACGCCAATAAATTAAATAAGAATAAGAAAACTCAACTTTAATTTAACACTGCAAAGTACATTTAGAAACCGAATATCTTCCAACATTTATTCACTGTTGGAATTAAACTTCCGAACGAGAGAGCGATATTTACGTATTATCAAAATAAATGTAGAAGGAGAAAATAATATCTAGACAGAAATGTTATGTTACTTATTTCGCTCAATGAAACGTTAGCATATAAAGAAGAATACTGCATAAATTCGCCAATAAATTAAATAAGAATAATAAAACTCAACTTTAATTTAACACTGCAAAGTACATTTAGTAATGGAATTACTTCCAACATTTATTCACTGTTCGAATTAAACTTCTGAATGGGAGAGCGATGCTTGTATATTATCACAATAAATGTAGAAGGAGAATTTTTTTGTAGAAAGAAATGTTATGTTACTTATCTCGCTCAAAGAAATGTTAGGATTGACAGAAGATTACCGCATAAGTACACCAATAAATTAAATAAGGATAATAAAACTCAATTATAATTTAACACAAAAAAATCCTTTTAGAAAAAGAATATCTTCCAACATTTCTTCACTGTTCGAATTCAACATCCGAACGAGAGAGCGATGCTTATGTGTTATCACAATAAATGTAGAGGAGAAAATTTTGTTCTAGACAGAAATGTTACGTTACTCATCTCGCTCAAAGAAATGTTAGCATTGAAAGAAGAGTACCGCATAAATGCGCCAATAATTACAAAAGGAAACAAGAAATACACTTTAATTTAAGACTCCAAAGTACATTTCGAAATAGAATATCTTACAACATTTATTCACTGTTCGACTTAAAAATCTGTACGAGAGAGCGATGCTTAGGTACTAACACAATAAATTTTGAAGGATAAAATTTATTCTAGATAGAAATGTTATGTTACTTATGTCGCTCCAAGAAATGTTAGCGTTGACAGAAGAGTACAGCATATATGTGCCCATAAATTAAATAGGGATAATAAAACTCAATTCTAATTTAACACTGCAAAGTACATTTAGAAATAGAATATCTTTTAAAATATATTCACTTTTCGAATTAAACTTCCGAACAAGAGAGCGATGCTTATGTATTAAGACAATAAATTTTGAAGAATAAAATGTATTCTATACAGAAATATTATGTTAAATATATCGCTCAAAGAAATGTTAGGATTGAAAATAGACTACCGCATAAATAGGCCAATAATTTTAATAAAGATAATAAAACAAAACTTTAATAACGCTCAAAAGTTACTTTTTGAAATAGAATATCTTCCAACATTTATTTACTGTTCGAATTAAACTTCCGAACGAGAGAGCCATCTTATGTACTAACACAATAAATGTAGAAGAAGAAATTGTATTCCAGACCGAAATGTTATGTTACTTTTTTCGCTGAAAGACATGTTAGCAATGAATTAGGATAATAAAACTTTACTTTAATTTAACTCTGCGAAGTACATTTCGAAAAAGAACACCTTTCAATTATTATACACTGTTCAAATTAAATTTCCAAACCAGGGAACAATGCTTATGTATTAACAGAATGAATGTAGAAGGAGAAAATTTATTCTTGAAAGAAATGTTATGTTACTTATCTCGCTCGAATAAATATTAGCATCAAAGAAGAGTACCGTATAGAAAGGAACTCAACTTTGATTGAACACTGCAAAGACATTTAAAATAGGATATCTTCCAACATTCATTCTTTGTTCGAATTAAACTACCGAATGAGAGAGCGATGCTTGTGTATTAAAACATTAAATGTAGAAGGAGAAAATATATTCTAGACAGAAATGTTATGTTACTTATCCCGCTCAAAAAAATGTTAGCATTGAAAAAGAGTAACGCATAAATAGGCCAGTATTATAAATGGGGATAATAAAACTAAACATAAATTTAACACTGCAAAGTACATTTATTAATAGAATATCCCCCAACATTTATTTACTGTTCGAATTCAACTTCCGAACGACAGAGACATGCTTATATATTCTGACTAGGAATGTAGAGGGAGAAAAATTCACAGACAGGGATGTTATGTTATTTCTCTATCTCAAGAAACGTTACCAATTCAAAGAAGTGAACCGCATAAATAGTAAAAAAAAATTAAATAAGGACAAAAAACTAAACATTCATTTAAAACTCCAAAATACATTTCGAAAAAGAATATCTTCCAAGATTTACTCACTGTTCGTCTTACCGTCCGTACGAGAAAGCGATACTTAGGTATTAACAAAATAAATATGGAAGGATAAAATGTGTTCTAGACAGAAATGTTATGTTACTAATCTCGCTCAAAGAAATGTTAAAATTGAAAGAAGACTACCGCGCAAATAGGCCAATACGAGAATAATAAAACTAAACTTTGATATAATACTTGTAATTACACATCGAAAAAGAATATCTTCCAACATTTATTCACTGTTAGAATTAAACATCCGAACGAGAGGGCGATGTTTATGTAGTAACACAAAAAATATTGAAGGATAAAATGTATTCTAGTCACAAATATTATGTTACTTATATCGCTCAAAGAAATGATAGGATTGAAAGAAGACTACCTCATAAACAGGCCAATAAATTAAAAAGGATAATAAAACTGAACTTTAACACTTTAAAGTACACTTTGAAATATCATACCTTCCAACATTTATTCACTGCTCGAATAAAACTTCCGAACGAGAGAGCGATTCTTATGTATTAAAACAATAAATGTAGAAGTAGAAAATGTATTCTAGACAGAAATGTTATGTTACTTATCTCGCTCAATGAAACGTTAGCATTCAAAAAAGAGTACCGCAAAAATACGCCAATATTATAAATGAGAATAATAAAACTAAACTTAAATTTAGCACTGCAAAGTACATTTATTAATAGAATATCTTCCAACATTTATTTACTGTTCGAATTAAACATCCGAACGAGAGAGCCATGCTTATGTATTAACACAATAAATGTAGGAGAAATTGTATTCCAGACCGAAATGTTATGTTACTTTTTTCGCTCTAAGATATGTTAGCAATCAATTAGGATAATAAAACTTTACTTTAATTTAACTCTGCGAAGTACATTTCGAAAAAGAACATCTTTCAGCTATGATACACTGTTCAAATTAAATTTCCAAACCAGGGAACAATGCTTATGTATTAACACAATGAATGTAGAAGGAGAAAATGTATTCTTGAAAGAAATGTTATGTTACTCAAATCGCTCGAAGAAATGTTAGCATTGAAGAAGAGTACCGTATAAATAGGAACTCAACTTTGATTGAACACTGCAAAGACATTTAAAATAGAATATCTTCCAACATTCATTCACTGTTCGAATTAAACTACCGAACGAGAGAGCGATGCTTACGTATTATACAATAAATATAGAAGTAGAAAATTTTCTTCAAGACAGAAATGTTCATTTACATATCTCGCTCAAAGTAACGTGATCATTCAAAGAAGAGTACCGCATAAATACGCCAATTAATTAAAAAAGAATAACAAAACTCAACTTTAATTTAACACTGCAAAGTACATTTCGAAAAAGAATATTTTCCAACATTTATTTTCTGTTCGATTTAGACTCCCGAACGAGAGAGCAATGCTTACGTATAAACACAATAAATGTAGAAGGAGAAAACGTATTCTAGAAAGAAATGTTATGTTACTTATCTCGCTCAAAGTAATGTTAGCAATCAAAGAAGAGTACCGTATAAATACGTCAATAAATTAAATAAGAATAATAAAACTCAACTTTAATTTAACACTGAAAGGTACAGTTAGTAATGGAATATATTCCAACATTTATTCACTGTTAGAATTAAACTTCCGACCGAGAGGGCGATGTTTACCTATTAACAATAAAAATATTGAAGGAAAAAGTGTATTTTAGACAGAAATATTATGTTACTTATCTTGCTCAAAGAAATGTTAGCATTGAAAGAAGACTACCGAATAAATAGGCCAATAATTTAAAAAAGATAATAAAACAAAACTTTAATTTAACACTCCAAAGTACATTTCGAAATAGAATATCTTCCAACATTTATTCACTGTTCGAAATAAACTTCCGAACGAGAGAGCGATGCCTGTGTATTAAAACATTAAATGTAGAAGGAGAAACTGTATTCTAGACAGAAATGTTATGTTACTTATCTCGCTCAAGTTAATGTAAACATTCAAAGAAGCGTACCGCATAATTACGCAAATAAATTAAATAAGGACAATAAAATTAAATTTTAATTTAACACTGCCAAGTTCATTTAGAAATGGAATGTCTTCCGACATTTATTCACTGTTCGAATTAAACTTCCGAACGGGAGAGCGATGTTTATGTATTTACACAATAAATGTAGAAGGAGATAATTTATTCTAGACAGAAATGTTATATTATTTATCTTGCTCGACGTAATGTGAGCATTCAAAGAATAGTACTGCATAAATACACCAATAAATTAAATAAGAATAATAAAACTCAACTTTAATTTAACACTGCAAAGTACATTTAGAAACCGAATATCTTCCAACTTTTATTCACTGTTCGAATTATACTTCCGAACGACAGAGCGATGCTTATGTATTATCACAAAAAATGTAGAAGGAGAAATTTTTTTTCTAAACAGAAATGTTATGTTACTTATCTCGCTCAAAGAAATGTTAGCATTGACGGAAGAGTACCGCATAAATATGCCAATAAATTAAATAGGGATAATAAAACTCAATTGTAATTTAACACTGCAAAGTACATTTAGAAATAGAATATCTTCCCAAATTTATCCACTGTTCGAATTAAACTTCCGAACAAGAGAGCGATGCTTATGTATTAAGACAATAAATGTAGAAGAAGAAAATGTTGTTCTAGACAGAAATGTTATGTTACTTATCTCGCTCAAAGAAATGTTAGCATTGGAAGAACAGTACCGCAAAAACAGGCCAATAAATTAAATATGGATAATAAAACTAAACTTTAATTTAACACTTTAAAGTACATTTATAAATAGAATATATTCCAAAAATTTTTCCACTGTTCGAAATAAACTTCCGATTGAGAGAGCGATGCTTATGTATTATCACAATAAATGTAGAAGGAGAAAATATATTCTAACAGAGATGTTATATTACTTATCTCGCTCAAAAAATGTTAGCATTGAAAGAGGAGTACCGCATAAATAGGCCAATAGTTTAAATAAGGATAGAAAAACTAAACTTTAATTTAAACTTTAAAGTACATTTAGAAATAGAATATCTTCCAAAATTTTTTCCACTGTTCGAATTAAACTTCCGAACGAGAGTGCGATGCTTAGGTATTATCACAATAAATGTAGAAGGAGAAAATGTTGTTCTAGACAGAAATGTTATGTTACTTATATCGCTCAAAGAAATGTTAGGATGCAAAATAAACTACAGCATATATAGGCGAATAATTTAAATAAAGGTAATAAAACAGAACTTTAATAACACTCGAAAGTGCGATGCTCTTGTATTAACAAAATAAATGTTGAAGGAGGAAATATATTCTAACAGGTTTGTTATATTACTTATCTCGCTCAAAAAATATTAGCATTGAAAGAGGAGTACTGCATAAATGGGCCAATAGTTTAAATAAGGATAGAAAAACTAAACTTTAATTTAACACTTTAAAGTACATTTAGAAATAGAATCTCTTCCAAATTTTTTTTTAATGTTCGAATTAAACTTCCGAACGAGAGACCGATGCTTAGGTATTATCACAATAAATGTAGAAGGAGAAAATGTTGTTCTAGACAGAAATGTTATGTTACTTATCTCGCTCAAAGAAATGTTAGCATTGGAAGAACAGTACCGCAAAAACAGGACAATAAATTAAATATGGACAATAAAACTAAACTTTAATTTAACACTTTAAAGTACATTTAGAAATAGAATATATTCCAAAAATTTTTCCACTGTTCGAAATAAACTTCCGATTGAGAGAGCGATGCTTATGTATTATCACAATAAATGTAGAAGGAGAAAATATATTCTAACAGAGATGTTATATTACTTATCTCGCTCAAAGAAATGTTAGGATTGAAAGAACTGTACAGCAAAAACACGCCAATAAATTAAATAAGAATATTAAAACTAAATTTAAATGTAACACTTTAAAGTACATTTTTAAATAGAATATCTTCCAAAATTTATCCACTGTTCGAATTAAACTTCCGAACGAGAGAGCGATGCTTATGTATTATCACATTAAATGTAGAAGGAGAAAATATATTCTAACAGAAATGTTATGTTACTTATCACGCTCGAAGAAAACTTATCATGACAGAAGTGTACCGCATGAATACGCCAATAATTTAGTTAAAGACAATAAAACCCAATTATAATTTAACACTCCAAAGTACATTTAGAAATGGAATATCTTCCAACAATTATTCACTGTTCGAATTAAACATCCGAACGAGAGAGCAATGCTTATGTATTATCACAATATATGTAGAAGCAGAAATTTTTTTTCTAGACAGAAATGTTATGTTACTTATCTCGCTCAAAGGAATGTTAGCATTGAAAGAAGAGTACGGCATAAATATGCCAATAAATTAAATAAGGATACAAAAACTCAACTTTAATTTAACACTGCAAAGTACATTTAGAAATAGAATATCTTCCAACATTTATTCACTGCTCGAATTAAACTTCAGAACAAGAGAGCGATGCTTATGTATCGTGACTAGGAATGTAGAGGGAGAAAAATTCTCACACAGGGATATTATGTTATTTCTCTATATCAAGAAATGTTGCCAATTAAAAAAAATTAAACCGCATACATAGTCCAATAATTTAAAAAAGGAAACAAAAAATACACTTTAATTTAAGACTCCAAAGTTAGCATTCAAAGAATAGTACCGCATAAATATGCCAATAAATTAAATAAGGATAATAAAACTCAATTCTAATTTAACACTGCAAAGTGCATTTCGAAATAGAATATCTTACAACATTTATTCACTGTTCGACTTAAACATCCGTACGAGAGAGCGATGCTTAGGTACTAACACAATAAATATTGAAGGATAAAATGTATTCTAGACAGAAATTTTATATTACTTATCTCGCTCAAAGAAATGTTAGCATTGAAAGACACTACCGCATATATAGACCAATATGAGGATAGTAAAACTAAACTTTTATAAAATACTGATAAGTACATTTCGAAGCAGAATATCTTCCAACGTTTATTCACTGTTCGATTTCAACTTCCGAATGAGAGATCGGTGCTTACGTATGAACAAATAAATGTGGAAGGATAAAATGTATCCTAGACAGAAATGTTATGTTACTTATCTCGCTCAAAGAAATATTAGCATTGACAGAAAGGTACCGCATAAATATGCGAATAAATTAAATAGGAATAATAAAACTCAATTCTAATTTAACACTGGAAAGTACATTTTTAATGGAATATCTTCCAAAATTTATTCACTGTTCGAATTACACTCCCGAACCAGAGAACGATGCTTACGTATCAACTGTATAAGTTAGCACTCAAAGAAGAGTACCGCATAAATACGCCAATAAATTAAATAACGATAATAAAACTCAATTATAATTTAACACTTCAAATACTTTTAGAAATAGAATATCTTCCAACATTTCTTCACTGTTCGAATTAAACATCTGAACGAGAGAGCGATGCTTATAAAACTCAATTATATTATGTATTATCACAATAAATGTAGAAGGAGAAAATGTATTTCTAGACAGAAATGTTATGTTACTTATCTCGCTCAAAGAAATGTTAGCATTGAAAGAACAGTACCGCAAAAACAACCAATAATTTAAATAAGGATAATAGAACTAAGCTTTATTTTAACACTCTAAACTACATTTAGAAATAGAATTTTTTCCAAAATTTATCCACTGTTCGAATTAAACTTCCGAACTAGGAAGCGATTCTTATGTATTGACACAATAAATATAAAGGAGAAAATTTTGTTCTAGACAGAAATGTTATGTTACTCATCTCGCTCAATGAAATGTTAGCATTGAAAAAGAGTTCGGCATATACATGCCAATAAATTAAATAAGAATAATAAAACTCAATTCTGATTTAACACTTCAATGTACATTTCGAAACGAATATCTTCCAGCATTTATACACTGGTCGAATTAAATTTCCAAACGAGAGAGCAATGCTTACGTATTAACACAGTAAATGTAGAAGGAGAAACTGTATTCTTGAAAAAAATGTTATGTTACTTATCTCGCTCAAAGAAATGTTAGCACTAAAGAAGTGTACCTTATAAATAGGCCACGATTTTAAATAAGGATAATAAAACTAAACTTTAATTTTACGCTTTAAAGTACATTTAGAAAAGAATATTTTCCAACATATATTCACTTTTCGAATTGAACTTCCGAACGAGAGAGCTGTGCTTATGTATTAACACAAAAAATATAGAAGGATAAAATGTATTCTAGACCGAAATGTTATGTTACTTATCTCACTCAAAGAAATGTTAACATTCAAAAACAATACCGCATAAATAGGCCAATAATATAAATGAGAAAATTAAAACTAAACTTAAAATTAACAATGCAAAGTACATTAACAATAGAATATCTTCCAACATTTATTTACTGTTCGAATTTAACTCCCGAGCGAGAGAGCCATGATTATATATTCTGACTAGGAATGTAGAGGGAGAAAAATTCACAGACAGGGATGTTATGTTATTTCTCTAATTCAAGAAATGTTACCAATTCAAAGAAGTTTACCGCATAAATAGTACAATAAATTAAATAAGGACACAAAAAACTAAACATTCATTTAACACCCCAAAGTACATTTCGATAAAGAATATTTTCCAAGATTTACTCACTGTTCGTCTTACCATCCGTACGAGAAAGCGATACTTAAGTATTAACACAATAAATATTGAAGGATAAAATGTATTCTAGACCGAAATGTTATGTTACTAATCTCGCTCAAAGAAATGTAAAAATTGAAAGAAGACTACCGCGTAAATATGCCAATATGAGAGTAATAAAACTCAATTGTGATATAATACTGAGAAGTACATTACGAAAAAGAATATCTTCGAACATTTATTCACTGTTCGAATGGAACTCCCGAACGAGAGAGCGATGCTTACGTATTAACAGTATAAGTTAGCATTCAAAGAAGAGTACCGCATAAACACGCCAATAAATTAAATAAGGATAAAAAAATCAATTATAATTTAACACTTCAAAGTACCTTTAGAAATAGAATATCTTACAACATCTCTTCACTTTTCGAATTAAACATCGGAACGAGAGAACGTTGCTTATGTATTATGGCAATAAATGTAGAGGAGAAAATTTTGTTCTTGACAGAAATGTTATGTTACTTATCACGCTCGAAGAAAACTTATCATGACAGAAGAGTACCGCATGAATAGGCCAATAATGTAATTGAAGTTAATAAAACTCAATTATAATTTAACACTCCAAAGTACATTTATTAATAAAATATCTTCCAACATTTATTCACTGTTCGAATTAAACTTCCAAACGAGAGAGCTATGCTTATATATTATCACAATAAATGTAGAAGGAGAAAATATATTCTAACAAAAATGTTATATTACTTATCTCGCTCAAAAAAATGTTAGTATTGAAAAAAGAGTACCGCATAAATACACCAATATTTTAAATTAGGATAACTAAACCAAACTTTAATTTAACTCTCCGAAGTACATTTCGAAAAAGAATATATTCTAGCATTTATACTGTGCTCGAATTAATTTCCAAACAAGAGAGCCATGCTTATGTACTAACACAATAAATGTAGAAGGAGAAATTGTATTCCAGACCGAAATGTTATGTTACTTTTTTCGCTCAAAGAAATGTTAGCAATGAATTAGGATAATAAAACTTTACTTTAATTTAACTCTGCGATGTACATTATGAAAAAGAACATCTTTCAGCTATTATACACTGTTCAAATTAAATTTCCAAACCAGGGAACAAATGCTTATGTATTAACAGAATGAATGTAGAAGGAGAAAATGTATTCTTGAAAGAAATGTTATGTTACTTATCTCGCCCGAATAAATATTAGCATCAAAGAAGAGTACCGTATAGAAAGGAACTCAACTTTGATTGAACACTGCAAAGACATTTAAAATAGAATATCTTACAACATTCATTCTCTGTTCGAATTAAACTACCGAATGAGAGAGCGATGCTTACGTATTATACAATAAATATAGAAGTAGAAAATTTTCTTCAAGACAGAAATGTTAGGTTACATATCTCACTCAAAGTAATGTGATCATTCAAAGATGAGTACCGCATAAATACGCCAATAATTTAAAAAAAGATAATAAAACCAAACTTTAATTTAACACTCCAAAGTACATTTCGAAATAGAATATCTTCCAACATTTATTCACTGTTCGAAATAAACTTCAGAACGAGAGAGCGATGCCTGTGTATTAAAACATTAAATGTAGAAGAAGAAAATATATTCTAGACAGAAATGTTATGTTACTTATCACGCTCGAAGAAATCGTATCATTGACTGAAGACTACCACATGAATATGCCGATAATTTAAATGAGTATAATCAAACTAAACTTCGATATAATACTTATAAGTACATTTCGAAAAAGAATATTTTCCAACATTCACTATTCAAATTGAACTCCCGAACGAGAGAGCGATGCTTACGTATCAACAGTATAAGTTAGCATTCAAAGAAGAGCACCGCACAAATACGCCAATAAATTAAATAAGGATAATAAAATTCAATTATAATTTAAAACTTCAACGTACTTTTAGAAATAGAATATCTTCTAACATTTCTTCGCTGTTCGAATTAAACTACAGAACGAGAGAGCGATGCTTATGTTTTATCACAATAAATGTAGAGCAGAAAATTTTGTTTTAGACAGAAATGTTATGTTACATATCTCGCTCAAAGAAATGTTAGCATTGAAAGAAGAGTACCGCATAGATATGCCAATAAATTAAATAATGATAATAAAAGTCAACTTTAATTTAACACTGCAAAGTACATTTAGAAATAGAATATCTTCCAATATTTATTCACTGTTCGAATTAAAATTCAGAACGAGAGAGCGATGCTTATGTATCGTGACTAGGAATATAGAGGGAGAAAAATTCTCACACAGGGATGTTATGTTATTTCTCTATCTCAAGACATGTAACCAATTCAAAGAAGTAAACCGCATAAATAGTCCAATAATTTAAATAAGGAAGCAAAAAAATACACTTTAATTTAAGACTCCAAAGTACATTTCGAAACAGAATATCTTACATGATTTATTCACTGTTCGACTTAAACATCCGTACGAGAGAGCGATGCTTAAGAACTAACACAATAAATATTGAAGGATACAATATATTCTAGACTGAAATGTTATGTTACTTATCTCGCTCAAAGAAATGTTAGCATTGAAACAAGAGTGCCAATAAATTAAATAATGATAATAAAAGTCAACTTTAATTAAACACTGCAAAGTACATTTAGAAATAGAATATCTTCCAACATTTATTCACTGTTCGAATTAAACTTCAGAACGAGAAAGCCATGCTTATATATTCTGACTAGGAATGTAGAGGGAGAAAAATTCTCTGACAGGGATGTTATTTTATTTCTCTATCTCAACAAATGTAACAATTCAAAGTAGTAAACCGCATAAATAGTCCAATCATTTAAATAAGGAAACAAAAAAATACACTTTAATTTAATACTGCAAAGTACATTTAGAAATAAAATATCTTCCAAAATTTATCCAGTGTTGGAATTAACATTCCGAAGGAGAAAGCGATGCTTATGTATGAGGAGAAAATGTATCCTAACAGAAATGTTATATTATTTATCTCGCTCAAAGAAATTTTATTATTGAAAGAACAGTACAGCAAAATCAGGCCAATAAATTAAAAAAGGATAATAAAACTAAACTTCAATTTAACACTTTAAAGTACATTTAGTAATAGAATATCTGCCCAAATTTATCCACTGTTCGAATTAAACTTCCGAACGAGAGAGCGATGCTTATGTATTACTACAATAAATGTAGAAGGAGAAAATGTATTTTAACAGAAATGTTATATTACTTATCTCGCTCAAAGAAATGTTAGCATTGAAAAAAGCGTACCGCATAAATGGGCCAGTAATTTAAAGAAGGATAAAAAACTAAAATTTAATTTAACACTTTAATTACATTTAGAAATAGAATATCTTCCAAAATTTATCAACTGTTCGAATTAAACTTCCGAACGTCAGGAATGCTTATGTATTATCACAATAAATATAGAAGGAGAAAATATATTCTAACAGAAATGTTAAATTACTTATCTCGCTCAAAGAAATGTTATTTTTGAAAGAACACTAACGCATAAATAGCCCAATAATTTAAATAAAGATGAAAAAACAAACTTTAATTTAACACTCCAAATTTCATTCTGAAATAGAATATTTTCCAACATTTATTCACTGTTCGAATTAAACTTCTGAACGAGAGAGCGTTGCTTGTGTATTAACACAATAAATGTAGAAGGAGAAAATATATTCTAGACAGAAATGTTATGTTACTTATCTCGCTCGAAGAAATCGAACAAGAGAGCCATGCTTATATATTCTGAATACGAAATGTAGAGGGAGAAAAATTCTCAGACAGGGATGTTATGTTATTTCTCTATCTCAAGAATTGTTACCAATTCAAAGAAGTGTACCGCATAAATAATCCAATAAATTAAATAAGGACACAAGAAAGTAACATTCATTCAACACTGGAAAGTACATTTCGAAATAGAATATCTTCCAAGATTTATTCACTGTTCGTCTTAACATCCGTACGAGAGAGCAAAGCTTATGTTTTAGCACAATATATATTGGAGGATAAAGCGTATTCTAGACAGAAATATTATATTACTTATCTTGCTCAAAAAAATGTTAGGATTGAAAGAAGACTCTTGCATAAATAGGCCAATAATTTAAATAAAGATAATAAAACAAAATTTTAATTTAACACTCCAAAGTTCATTTCGAAATAGAATATCTTCCAACATTTATTCACTGTTCCAATTAAACTTCCGAACGAGAGAGAGATGCTTATGCTTTATCACAATAAATGTAGAAAGAGAAAATTTTGTTGTAGACAGAAATGTTCACTTACTTATCTCGCTCAATGAAATGTTAGCATTGAAAGAAGAGTACCGCATAAATATGCCAATAAATTAAATAAAGATAACAAAACTCAACTTTAATTTAACACTGCAAAGTACATTTAGAAATAGAATATCTTCCAACATTTATTCACTGTTCGAATTAAACATCCGAACGAGAGAGCGATTATTATGTATTATCACAATAAATGTAGAAGGAGAATATGTATTCTAGACAGAATTGTTATGTAACTTATCTCACTCAATGAAACGTTAGCATTCAAAAAATTGTACCGCATAAATACGATAATATTTTAAATTAGGATAATAAAATTAAACTTTAATTTAGCCCTGCGAAGTACATTTCGAAATAGAATATCTTCAAACATTTATTCACTGTTGGAATTAAATTTTCAAACAAGAGAGCAATGCTTATTATATTAACACAATAAATGTAGAAGGAGAAATTGTATCTAGACCGAAATGTTATGTTGCTTATCTCGCTCAAAGAAATGTTAGCATTCAAAAAGAGTACCGCATAAATAGGTCAATATTATAAATGAGGATAATGAAATTAAACATAAATTTAACACTGCAAAGTACATTTATTAATAGAATATCTTCCAAAATTTATTTACTGTTCGTCTTAACGTCCGTACGAGAAAGCGATGCTTAAGTATTAACACAATAAATATTGAAGGATAAAATGTATTCTACACAGAAATATTATGTTACTTATCTCGCTCAAAGAAATGTTAGGATTGAAAGAAAACTACCGCATAAATAGGCCAATAATTTAAATAAAGATAATAAAACAAATCTTTAATTTAACACTCCAAAATACATTTCGAAATAGAATATCTTTCAACTTTTATTCACTGTTCGATTTAAGCTACCGAACGAGAGAACGATGTTTGTGCATTCAAACAATAAATATAGAAGGCAGAAAATATATTCTAGACAGAAATGTTTAGTTACTTATCTCGCTCAAAGAAATCGTATCATTGACTGAAGACTACCGCATGAATATGCCAATAATTTAAATAAAGATAATAAAACTAATCTTCGATATAACACTGATAAGTATATTTCAAAACAGAATATCTTCCATCATTTATTCAGTGTTCGAATTGAACTCCCGAACGAGAGAGCGATGCTTACGTATCAACAGTATAAGTTAGCATTCAAAGAACAGTACCGCATAAATACTCCAATAAATTAAATAAGGATAATAATACTCTATTATAATTTAACACTTCAAAGTATTTTTAGAAATAGAATATCTTACAACATTTCTTCACTGTTCGAATTAAACATCCAAACGAGAGAGCGATGCTTGTATATTATCACAATAAATGTAGAGGAGAAAATTTTGTTCTAGGCAGAATTGTTATGTTACTTATCTCGCTCAAGGAAATGTTAGGATTCAAAGAAGAGTACCGCATACATATATCCAATAAATTAAAAAGAATAATAAAACTTAACTTTAATTTAACACTGCAAAGTACATTTAGAAATAGAATATCTTCCAGCATTTATTCACTGTTCGAACTAAACTTCTGAACGAGAGAGCGATGCTTATGTATCGTGACTAGGAGTGTGGAGGGAGAAAAATTATCAGACAGGGATGTTATGTTATTTCTCTATCTCAACAAATGTAACAATTCAAAGTAGTAAACCGCATAAATAGTCCAATATTTTAAATAAGGAAACAAAAAAATACATTTTAATTTAGGGCTCCAAACCACATTTCGAAATAGAATGTCTTATAAGACTTATTCACTGTTCGACTTAAACATCCGTACTGGAGAGCGATGCTTAGGTACTAACACAATAAATATTGAAGGATAAAATGTACTCTAGACAGAAATGTTATGTTACTTATCTCGCTCAAAAAAATGTTAGCATTGAAAGAACACTTCCGCATAAATTGGCCAATACGAGGATAGTAAAACTAAACTTTTATATAAGACTGATAAGTACATTTCGAAACAGAATATGTTCCAACATTTATTCACTGTTCGATTTCAACTCCCCAACGAGGGATCGATGCTTACGTATTAACAAAATAAATGTTGAAGGAGAAAATGTATTCTAGACATAAATGTTATGTTACTTTTCTCGCTCAAATTAATGTTAGCATTCAAAGAAGAGTACCGCAAAATTACGCCAATAAATTAAATAACAGTAATAAAACTCAACTTTAAATTAACACTGCAAAATACATTTATAAATAGAATATCATCCAACATTTATTCACTATTTAAATTAAACTACCGAACGAGAGAGCGATGCTTATGTATTATCACAAAGAAATATAGAAGGAGAAAATTTTGTTCTAGACAGAAATGTTATGTTGCTTATCTCGCTCAAACAAATAATAGCATTGAAAGAACACTAACCCATAAATAGGCCAATAAATTAAATAAGGATAATAAAACTAAATTCTAATTTAACACTTTAAAGTACATTTAGTGATAGAATATCTTCCAAAATTTATCCACTATTCGAATTAAACTCCGAACGAGAGAGCGATGATTATGTATTAACACAATAAATGTAGAAGGAGAAAATATATTCTAACAGAAATGTTATATTACTTATCTCGCTCAAAGAAATGTTAGCATTGAAAGAAGAGTACCTTATAAATAAACCAATAATTTAAATAAAGATAATAAAACTAAACTTTAATTTTACAGTTCAAAGTACATTTAGAAAGAGAATATTTTCCAACATTTATTCACTTTTCGAATTAAACTTCCGAACGAGAGAGCGATGCTTATGTATCAGCAAAAAATAGAAGGATAAAATGTATTCTAGACCGAAATGTTATGTTACTTATCTCACTCAAAGAAATTTTAGCATTCAAAAAGAGTACCGCATAAATAGGCCAATAATATAAATGAAAATAATAAAACTATACTTGAATTTGAAACTGCAAAGAACATTTAGTAATAGAATATATTCCAACATTTATTTACTGTTCGAATTTATCTTCCGAACGAGAGAGCCATGCATATATATTCTGACTAGGAATGTAGAGGTAGAAACATTCTCAGACAGGGATGTTATGTTATTTCTCTATCTCAAGAAATGTTACCAATTCAAAGGAGTGTACCGCATAAGTAGTCCAATAAATTAAATAAGGACACAAGAAATTAACATTCATTTAACACTGGAAAGTACATTTCGAAATAGAATATCTTCCTATACTTATTCACTGTTCGAATTAAACTTCCGAACGAGAGAGCGGTGCTTGTGTATTACACAATAAATGTAGAAGGAGAAAATATATTCTAGACAGAATTGTTATGTTACTTATCTCGCTCGAAGAAAACTTATCCTTGACAGAAGAGTACCGCATGAATAGGCCAATAATTTAATTAAGGATAATAAAACTCAATTATAATTTAACACTCCAAAGTACATTTAGAAATAGAATATCTTCCAACATTTTTTCACTGTTAGAATTAAACATCCGAACGAGAGAGCGATGCTAATGTATTATCACAATAAATGTAGAAGGAGAAAATATATTCTAACAGAAATGTTATATACTTATCTCACTCAAAGAAATTTTAGCATTGAAAGAACAGTACCAAAAAAACAGGCCAATAATTTAAATAAGGATAAAAAAAACTAAACTTTAATTTAACACTTGAATGTATCTTCAAACATTTATATACTGTTGGAATTAAACATTAAAACGAGAGAGCGATGTTTACGTATTAACAAAATAAATGTAGAAGGAGAAAATATTTTCTAGACATAAAGGTTATGTTACTTATGTCGCTCAATGAAACGTTAGCATTCAAAGAAAAGTACCGCATAAATACGCCAATATTTTAAATAACGATAATAAAACTAAACTTTAATTTAACTCTGCGAATTACATTTCGAAAAAGAATAACTTCCAGCTATTATACACTGGTCGAATTAAATTTCCAAACAAGAGATCAATGCTTATGTATTAACACAATAAATGTAGAAGGAGAAAATATATTCTTGAAAGAAATGTTATGTTACTTATCTCGCTCAACGAAATGTTAGCATTAAAGAAGAGTACCTTATAAATAGGCCAATCATTTAAATAAGGATAATAAAACTAAACTTTAATTAAAAACTCAAAGTACATTTAGAAAGAGAATATTTTCCAACATTTATTCACTTTTCGAATTAAACTTCCGAACGAGAGTGCGATGATTATATATTGTGACTAGGAATGTAGAGGGAGAAAAAAATCCCAGACAGGGATGTTATGTTATTTCTCTAATTCAAGAAATGTTACCAATTCAAAGAAGAGCACCGCCAATAAGTTAAATAAGGACAATAAAACTAAACTCTAATTTAAGACCCCAAATGTACTTTTCGAAATAGAATATCTTCCTAAATTCAGTCACTGTTCGAATGAAACTTATGAACGAGAGAGCAATGCTTATGTATTAACACAATAAATGTAGAAGGAGAAAATATATTGTAGACAGAAATGTTATGTTACCTATCTCGCTCAAAGAAATGTTAGCATTCAAAGAAGAATACCGCAATAATAGGCCAATATTTTAAGTAAGAATAAGAAAACGAAAATATAATTTAAGACTGCAAAGTACATTTAGAAATAGAATATCTTACATTTATTCACTGCTAAAATTAAACTTCCGAACGAGAGTGCGATGCATATGTATTGTGACTAGGAATGTAGAGGGAGAAAAAAATCCCAAACAGGGATGTTATGTTATTTCTCTAATTCAAGAAATGTTACCAATTCAAAGAAGAGTACGATAAATTCTCCGATAATTTAAATAAGGACAATAAAACTAAACTCTGATTTAAGACTCCAAAAGTACATTTGGAAATAGAACATCTTCCAAATATTTGTCACTGTTAAAATTAAACTTCCGAACGACAGAGCGATGCTTAAGTATTAACGAAATAAATGTAGAAGGAAAAAATTATTCTAGACAGAAATATTATGTTACTTATCTCGCTCAAAGAAATGTTAGAATTAAAAGAAGAGTACCGCATAAATAGGCCAATAAAAAGAAATAAGTATAACAGAATTAATCTTTAATTTAACACTCCAAAGTATATTTCGAATAAAGAATACCTTTCAACACTTTGTCACTGCTCGAAATTAAACTTCCGAACAAAAGAGCGATTCTTATTTATTAACACAATAAATGTAGAAGGCGAAAATATATTCTAGACAGAAATGTTGCGTTACTTATCTACCTCAAAGAAATGTTAGCATTCAAAGAAGAGTATCGCATAAATAGACCAATAATCTATATGAGGGTAATAAAGCTAAACCTGAATTTATCTCTGCAAAGAACATTTAGAAGTAGAATATCTTCCAATATTTATTCACTGTTCGACATAAACTTCCGAACGAGACAGCGATGCTTACTAATTTCACAATAAATGTCGAAGGAGAAAATGTATTCTAGACTGAAATGTTATGTTACTTATCTCGCTAAAATAAATGTTAGTATTGAAAGAAGAGTTCTACATAAATAAGCCAATAATTTCAATAAGGATAATGAAACAAAACCTTAATTTAACACTCCAAACTACATTTCGAAATAAAATATATTCCAGCAATCATTTACTGCTTGAATTAAACTTCCGAATGATAGAACGATGCTTATGTATTGTGACCAGGAATGTAGAGGGAGAAAAAATACCAGACAGTGATGTTATTTTTTTCTCTAATTGAAAGAAATGTTTCCAATTCAAAGAAGACTACTGCAAAATACGACAATAATTTAAATAAAAATAATAAAACTAAACTTTAATTTAACAATGCAAAGTACATTTCGAAGTAGAATATTTTCCAAAATTTATTATCTATTCGAATTAAACTTCCGATCGAGAGAGCGATGTTTATGTATTAACACAATAAATGTAGAAGGAGAAAATATATTCCAGACAGAAATGTTATATTACTTATCTCGCTCAAAGAAATGTTAGCACTCAAAGAAAAGTGTCGCATAAATAGGCCAATATTTTAAATAAGGATAAAAGTAAATTTTAATTTAACACCGCAAAGTACATCTAGAAATAGAATATCTTCCAACATTTATTCACTGCTCAAATTAAACTTCCGAACGAGAGTGTATAACCGCTACCAGGTTATAGAAGGATTTTTGTGGACACTCTGTATATTTCGTAAAGACTGTGATCATTATTTTCGATTTATACTTTATTCTGCAACGCACATAAGTTCTTTCTTTGGTGGGAATTGCTTCTTTCCCACACAATTGGACAAAGAAATCTTTCATCGTTTTTTCATATATATATTTAAAACATTGCTTTTGCTGAGAACATTTCAGCTAGTGACTAACCATTTCAATATTTCTCCCTGACTCATTATATACACAGTATATATTGTATAGTTATTGGGAACTGAATTAAGTGCTTTCGTTAATCGCTTATGGAAACATTACAATAGATTAGAGAAATACGGGCTGACCAGATCTCCCAGTAGCCAAAGTGGCACCAGCCTCACAGTTTTCGCAGTTTGTTATCTGTACTTTCTCACGCCAATGTTATCGCCGTGTCTAGTGCATTATAGGCAGTTGACTAAAATTAACATAAATTGTTTTCTATATTCTGTTTGTATGTACATACAGATGAGTAACTGAGTGATTTTTGAAATGAACTGCCAACACTTTTCCGTTGACCATTGCAACCCGTAGCTTGAACTTGAATGCTCAGGGAGTTCGACTCCGGTGTTGTACGCAGCCACCACGCACGTTGCGTTGGTTAAGTTTTGTGAAGGGGCTCAAGCTATTTAGCCGGTGGAGGACGATTTCTTACGGCTAGCCCCAACTAGTGAAATCCCAGGTCCGCAGACCTTGTGCGTTTAAAATGTTATATACGCGCCCGCCAGCAGCAGTCTTCTACTTTGGAGAATTTCTTGTTTAATTTGCTGAAGAATCGCCGCTACGTTTTAGGACGGTTCAGCGTAACAACTGGATTCATCGTGGGACGACCCAGACAACTTTTCCCTAGTGCTACTTCCCAAGTGTGTCAATGGTGTGAGGGAAGCATTTACAGTGATATCTGAATCATAATCATATATATATAAAGGGCTATATTGCCTGAAAAGGCAAAGGGTGATTTCAGCGACGAAAATTATTATATTTATCTAGTGTTCAGTGTTGTCTCCATTCCTCTTCGCTATTTTTTTTTTCAAAATAGTGTTCTAATAAATAAGTATGGTGTCATTTAATCTAGTGTGTTTTCGCTGTTTGCATGAGTGATGTTTGTGTGCGTCATGGTCTGGATGACCGTCTGATCGTCCGTGAGGTTCTCGAGACGAGACACCCGAATCTCTCGGCGCCTAATGCTCATATTATTGAGACCGACGAGCGATTTGGAAACAGTTTGTAACCTTTTCTTGGAGAGGTCCTTCATCGTCCTGTCCAGGTAAGTTAAAGTATCAGGAAGATACCTATTGGTAGTACCACGAGCCACGGACAGCGAACAGATTACACGGAGTGGTTACAAATAAATGTTCGCCCGAACAGCGACCTCAACTCCAGGCGGTTACAAAACAAATGGCTTCCCGAACAGCGACCCGAACTCAGGGCGATTACAAATAAATGACGTCCGAACTACCGACCGGAATCGAGACCGTTGGTGCTCGAATATACACATAAGATTAATATTTTAATATATCACTTCTCTTTCAGCTTGGAACCAGTAATCTAAAAAAAAAACTTCTCTTTCAGGTGATTTTAATAATATGTTTTGTGATAGCATATTTTATTCTAATTGTATGTTTTAAGCTTTATCTTGTTCAAGATGGCATACAACGAAGCAGATTTGTTTACTAAGATAGCTTCAGTTTTTCAAAAGAGTTTTGTTAGGTTAGAACGAAAACTGGATAAAAATAGAGAGACTTTTGCTGAGGTAAAGAGCGAATTAGGGCAAAAGAGCGAATTAGGACGTGTTCCGTGAAAATGATCAAGAAACAGAGAGCGGTGAAAGCAAAACACCGGAATGTGAACCCCAGTTACAGTCAGATGTTCCTACTGGATACGAAACACCGGAATTTCAGCCTCAGTTAGTAACTGAAATTCCTAGTGAAAACAAAACATTTTAATTGGAACCTGAGCTAGAGACGAACATTCCTAATGAAAAGGAAACGCAGAAATCTGAATTCCAACCGGAGACAGGTATTCGCAACCAACCTTGTAACAAATCTGATAATGATTTTATTCATTCAGAATCTAATAACGTCCCTAATAGTAGTACTAGTGACAATTGCGAACATATGATTGTAGACGACATAGGTCGTAAGCGCACAAAAACAACTACCACAAACCACAGAGAGAAAAGGCGTAAACGAGATTACAGTTATAGCAATAAGCAAAGATACGCAAACCGGAGCGTAAACAATACGAAATTTAAAGGGAATCAGAACCAAGACCGCACACGAAAATGTAGTAACAGAAACAGAAGAAGTCGTAAATCACGACCACGTAACTTGAGTTATCACAAACGAGATAGGAAACGCAACTTGAGTGAGAACATTAAGAGTATTTTTGTACGTAGAAGTAATCACTGTAGGAATAGACGAACAAACCGTAATTATCCAAGTAGAAATAGTAATCATAGGAAAAGAAAAAAAGGCAACCAAGATTGTATGTTGATACAAATTTTTCTTTCAGGAAAGCAACGCATTTCTTTTAATCTTTCTTTCAACTGTGTTCAACATGTATTCATTTTTCTTCCTTTTTGCTTTTAGTTTTTGATCGGAACACCTGGATACGAAAAGAGAACTACGCATTGTTTTTAAGAACTACTTTTTGCTTCCAGCTTTTAACTGTTCAGCAAAGAATAGATAACACGTTTTTCTTTATTTATTTTGATAAGAGAGTCGCTGCATTTTCGACAACTTGTGTTTATGGTTACGAATAACGGGTGATACGCAGCTGATTAATTCTTTTCCTCTTATTGTCTTTGCTCCGTGTAGCACTTCATAGCTCAATCAGCTGTGTATGAATGTTGCAAACCTTATCACTGACTTACTATTAGTTTAATGTCATTAATTTTTTCTTGTTTTCATTTCAGATGTTTGAATTTAGACTTTTTAGTAAATAATTAACGTATCATTATACGTAGGGGAACCGTACTTTTCTAAAAACGGTTTGAACTAGTTGCGCAGTTCCGTACCCTCAGCCAGTGGGAAGATATTTTGGCCTTATAACATATTTTTATTAAATGTTTTAAATTTTAAATCCGTTTTTAGGACCCCTTCCCACTTTCGAAATTCTTAAATATGTTACTACATGTTATTTACAATAAATATTTGATTTTCTTTTAGAAAAAAAAGAAGAATGTATCCAGATGCGCAGTATCAGAAAAATTTTAGTTGTTAGTTATATATATAGTTGTATGTTTATAATTAAAATTTAGTATGTAATCACATACGTAGGGGAATTGCATTTTCAAAAGCAATTCGAGCTAGTAGCGCAGCTCCGTAACCCAGCTAGTGGGAAGATGTTTTGGCCTTATAACATATTTTTATTAAATGTTTTAAATTTTAAATTCCTTTTTAGAATCCCTTCCCACTTTCGAAATTCTTAAACATGTTATCATACGTATGACTCACGATTAATATTTGATTTTCTTTTTAGAATTATTTTCTTTTCCTTTTTTTAAAAAAAGGAATGTATCGAGATGCACAGGATAAGAAAATTTTTAGTTGTCAATTATATATACCGTATATTTGTATATTTGTCATTGAAACTTAGTATGTAATCACATACGTAGAATATGAAACTTTACACTTATAATCAATGTTAGATTTCTTTTTAGTGTTTATCTTAGATTCTCTACTTTCAGTAATCCATAATTAAGTATGTGTATTTTTAGGTAAAATATTTTTTCAGTATATGTTATTGTCTAGTAATATCCCAGTGAATTTCTTTTAATGTTTATGAATCGTAAGTATATTGTGTACTTGTATGCTAATATGTTGTAATTATTTTTATTAAGTTTCAGAAAATTATATTTTAGTCACAGTATGTCCCAAAACTATTTGGAATATATTAGCTAAATTGTTTTTGTTATGGTGGATTTTTAAATCAACATGGCCAAAGGTTTTGAAATATAAATCTTTAGGTTTCAGCCATACTGCCGATGACGGATGATTTTCTTCAAAAATCGACATGGCCCATTATTTATGAGGTTTCAGCCGTCTTAGAGATATTGATATAGATCCCGAAAAATAAACTTATTTTCTTTCTTTCCAACAGCATGAAGCCATAACGTTTTATGAAAATTAATTTGTCAATTATTTCGTATGCTCGATGACTGAATTTTAATGCGTTAATTATACCAGTTTGAATATTTTGTAGCGAAGATGCCTAAGAAAGTTTAACTGTCGTGGTATTACATAACCGTTTTGTAGGGAATTTAATCTTGATGTTTTAGATTGATCAGAAAGTTGTAATGTCGTTGACTATATTTTTGTTTGTATTTTGTCTTTTAGAGACATATTTTACGATGCTACGAGAGCATTTGTATTTTGTGTGTTTACACATTTTTTCTAGGTGGAAGACGTATGTTATGTTCCAGGGAACATACGCATAGTTTACTGAATATTAATGTTTATATTTCAGTTTTGTGCAAAAAAAAATTTGTAAGTGCCTATGGTTGCAGGCCTAAGCACGTTTCTAGTTTTGCCTCGCAGCTGTCGATGGCATACTTTGTGTGTAAGTACGTGTAGTATTACACAATTTTCCCACCTGTGGTTTTGGTCAATTCATGGTGTAATGACCATTTATTTTCAGGAATGTTTGGACTAGTGAGTCAACTGCCTTGATTCAGACCTTTGAAAAACTTGGATTAATATTGAATAGTTTTCAACGCTTCATTAATATTATTTTTTGCAGATAATACCCACCTATTCTGGTAACCCTACAATGTTTACGTTTATGGAAGTGAACAACCATTATTCTAGGCCTAAGCTAATAATAACTTTGTTTCAGAACGAAACCATTTGTTGTAATGAGCATTATTGAATTAAAGTCTCGACGAGCAGATGGCATTTGATCTTATGGCGTGCCGAATTTTCGTGTCAACGAAATCACGATCTTTTTCTTGATATGCAGAAGCATGCTTATTTCTTGGAATTACTATGGACGTCATTTTTGACACTTAAGTTAATTGTTTTTATTTTGAAAAACGATTTTTTGTTTTTTCTGCCAAACAACACGAGGCACAGTTAAAAAAAGGACATACAGGTGAAAATCTTATTTTGTTTATATATTGTCAGTTTATCATGTGTTTACATTTCCATTCATTTTACTTTTTCAATGATTTTCGTATTTTTCAAATATATTAGAGTGATATCGAAACTTTAACAATAATTTTAATATTTTAGTACCTTTAACATGTTTTGCTATTTGCTTATTCATTCACATTTTGATATTTTAAATACAGATATCAGTATATTTACTAATTTTTATTGAGATATTTGATAATTCTTTAAGTCGTAGTTTTCATGAATAGTTATTGAGTATGTATATTTATTTCATATTATATCAAATAAAGTGATCGAAACGGAACAATTAAACATTTTACGAAAAGAATTTATTAGTGTTAAAAAACATTTAAATAGCCCTATAACGTATTTACTTCATATTATATCAAATAAAGTGATTGAAACGGAACACTTAAACACTTTACGAAAAGTATTTGTGTGTTAAATATATATATATATATATATATATATATATATATATATATATATATATATATATATAATACTGTTAAAAAAATAAGAATTTTAATAGCCCTATAAACGCTTTCTGCGAACTTAAAAAAAAAGTTATCATATAGGTGTTGTAACCGTACTTCGTTTCTCACACCAGTGTTAAAAAAAAATCTCCCCTTCTCCCCTCATCAACTTATCGTTGGAGAACCATGGAGGATACTCACACAGGAAGACAGCATGGTTTCAACATGTGAAGTATCGGAAGATAAGAAAACCCAACTGCACCAATTGTTCAAGAGGATCTTATTACTTCATGGAACACTTGGATTGGACATTGCTCATGCAGGGACCTCATCACTTTGTAGTGAGTGGACAAGTTCTTTAACTAAGTCTCACACCATATGGCAGTGTTGGCAACTAACTAATTTTAAATTTCAGGTATAAAACCTAATTTTATTCATACTTCGTCATACGGCCAAGGGTTCTCAACCTGTCTACGTGTGCACTTGACAGGTCGTTCCACGTTTCAGACACCATATATAACCACTACCAGGTTATAGAAGGATTTGTGTGGACACTCTGTATATTTCGTAAAGACTGTGATCATTATTTTCGATTTATACTTTATTCTGCAACGCACATAAGTTCTTTCTTTGGTGGGAATTGCTTCTTTCCCACACAATTGGACAAAGAAGTCTTTCATCGTTTTTTCATATATATATTTAAAACATTGCTTTTGCTGAGAACATTTCAGCTAGCGACTAACCATTTCAATGTTTCTCCCTGACTCATTATATACACAGTATATATTCTATAGTTATTGGGAACTGAATTAAGTGCTTTCGTTAATCGCTTATGGAAACATTACAATAGATTAGAGAAATACGGGCTGACCAGATGTCCCAGTAGCCAAAGTGGCAGCAGCCTCACAGTTTTCGCAGTTTGTTATCTGTACTTTCTCATGCCAGTGTTATCGCCATGTCTAGTGCATTATAGGCAGTTGACTAAAATTAACATAAATTGTTTTCTATATTCTGTTTGTATGTACACCTTGTCTCAAAAAGGTTGAGCGCATTCAATATTGCTGTTTCGAGGCAAAAATTTTCTAAGTCCAACTTCGGGTATCTTCGGGAAAAAGTAAACCAGGTTCGAACCTCGAAGCCAACCTTTGAAATCGGGAAAAATCTTGCAGATGTGTTTTTCTTCTTTTAACACAATCATCATATAAGACTTGTTACCAATTATATATAAAAAAGCAACATTGATTGAAATACTTAATTTGATACAATATTTCGAAACTGTATTAATGCCAGCACATGCTTGTCTGTCATTTTGCTCTCCATACTTAATGGAATATTTAGATATGTAAATGAATCTTTCCATATGTAAAATAATGGTGAATGTTAACACATAGAACATTATTGTCTCCTGAGTACTGAAATAAGAGTCAAAGTAGAACAAAAACAGCGTTTGCAGTGGATATGAATGTAATTATTATCTTAAATACCGTTATATATCGCTAGAAGTATTGTTCGTGGAGCGCTTGTGTTAGCTCAGTGGTACGCTGTTGGATTTCAAATGGTAAGGTCGAGGATTCGCTTCCCATCTGAGTCAATGTTTCTTTATGAAATTCTATTTTCCGCAATGCATGAAAAATTATATAAAATAATGACATTAAAATACGTCAGTTGTATATATATAACATATAATCATTGCAGAACATAGTAATTATTATCTTTAAAATATAACAGGTGTTCACAGTACGTTGGTATTCTATGATAAATGTGAATGTTAAATACAAATTAAGAAAATAATATCATCTCAATAAATAAATTATGTAGTGTATTAATTTGCAGCTATTTGTCATATAGGGGTTACTTCTGAACATTCGTATTACAGCATGTCATTGATATTCTTGAAAAATTATCCGATGAATAAAAAGAGGGTATAAACAGAGAATCAAAAGTCGGAACGCTCGCAAGAAATTCATGAACCCCAAAGGTCACGTGAGCAGACTGGAATTGTCCTTATGAAGCATGCCACAGCAGAAGGTCTTTACATAGATTTTCAATTCAATACCTGATATATGCTTTTGCAATGTGGAAGTGGTGATGTCTTTGGTCGCTCTCTCTCACTTTCTCGCTCGCTCACTCTGTATTTATATATATGGAAGTGGATGTATGTGTGTGTTTCGACATAATTCTGATATGTCTAGAGCAATTTTAACCATATTTCTTACAATCTGGAAAAGAGTACTGTCGGGATATATGCCAAAAATGCTAGAAAAGGATCGATATTAGTATCGAATCCATAGTTTCGTGGTCGCTTAGGTAAACAGTTCTACTTTCAATTCAAGTCCAATTAAGCTCCCATTAGCACCCAGGGTTGTTACATAGCGACAAAAAAATATCGAAATCAACCAATATTAGAGTCGAAGCGTAAGTTTTCAGTGCCGCATTTCCCATTAGTCCAACTAGGCCCGTGCCTAGAGGGCAACATATTTGAAGAGCGCAAAGTTTAAAATTTTAATTTTTTTCGTATGAAAAAGTTAAAAAATCGAGAGCAAATATACTATTTCATGAGCAGTTTTCTTTTACTATTCTAATATATTTAATGATACCGTAAGAAATCTGAAAATAATTCAGAACATGTTTCCCATTTATTTTTTGTTACGTAATTGTAGCTGTAGCATCTAGTGAGTGGTATTTAACTGCAATAAATTCACTAATTAAGAATATTCGAATTAAGTTTTATTTGTAAGTTAGGGATCAAGGGACGGAGAAATGTGTAGTTATTGGGGGCGCCGAGAGCAAACGTTCGTAGGGACGCCGAGCTTCTAAATGCAGCACTGTTCGCTGAAATAATTGGTAGAAATTTTAATGCCATTTAAGACCAAATTTAGTCCTAGCAGTGACAGTATCCGTTTGCTGTCCTAGGAGGAATGAAAGGGACTGACATCAAAATTATAAAAAAAGACCTACATTAGTGTCGAATCTATAATTTTGGGGGTCTCTTAGTTAAAGATTGGAACTTCAGATGCCATGTAAGTTAAGCCCTCATTAACACAATGAAGCAGTTTGTGAAATTTGACATGTAGAAATAATTGAAAATAACCAATGTTAGTATACAACCCTTATCTTTCGTGGTCGCCAAGTTCATTAGCAGCAGTTCTGATGACCTTTAAGTTTAAGTTCAACTTCCAGTAAGAGTAAGATCCCCCAGCACATCTAATAAGGAGAGCGTAGTTCTGGAATGTCTGGGACAACCTTTACCAAACTTGGGGGACATATTACTTTCAATCAAAGAAGAAAATATTGTAGTAGTATGAAGTTATGGAAGTTGGGAGGTGTGACATGTAAAAGTAATGTAAAACGACTGATCTTAGTGTTTTATCCATGGAGTGTTATCCATTGTTTTCTCGGTCGTTGAGATGAGTAGTGAGGCACTCAATGGCATTATATCCAAATTCATCCCCATCTTTACAGGATGAGGGACTTGGAGATATGATTAATAAAATGAAAACACATGAAAATTTTCATTCACAACATTAAAATTTTAGATGTCATGTTAGCAGTTATTACAGCAACATACTTCACACTACAACCTTTCCCTCACTCCTGTTGTTCGGCCATTTTGTTTTCAGGCGTTTACGTTTTTCTGAATATATCAGCATTATTTGTTCTATCAAAATGAAAATTGCGGAATAAATCTCTATTTCAAATTTCCTTTAGAAATAAGAAGCTACTGAGTCATAATGTTATATGAATCACTTTTACTCTTCTAATAGAAACAAACCCTTGACCCCCAAGCGTTACCGGACCAAATGTTCTTTAGACGAAATGTGCTTTAAACTAAACATCCCTGGACTAAATGTTCTTTGTACCAATTCTCCTTTGGACGAAATGTCCTTTGGACCAATTGTATTTTGGACGAAATGTCATTTGGACGAATTGTCCTTTGGACCAAATGTCTTTGGATTAAATGTCTCTGGACGAAATGTTCTTTGGACGAAATATCTTTGGATTAAAAGGGTGGCCACCGGGTGGGCCAGTGTGAGTCACGGTGAGTGGTGTTTCGCAGTAGGTCACGTCCTTTTGACCCACGATCCACTGATCCACTCACAAATCTTGACCCATTTCACCCACTTACCAACCGACCCACTGACCCACTCCATCTTTGATTTTAACATGTCTTGTTTCATTTAAAAGACGAAACATACATCCACATAATTTTTTCATCGATTGCGAAGGTTGGCTTAATATCATAATTGTAATGGTAATTTGTTCTTAAGGTGAGTGATTGATAAGATTAAAAAGACCATCTAGACGTGGTTACAAATTACCTTCCAAAGTTATTAGAAACGCTTTCTCACCCCGAAAACTATGAATTCGACAAATATTTAAGTAATTTTTGAGATTTTATTTTTAGCTCTCCCAGGCCATCATCCTGTGAAGATGGGGATGAATTTGGATGTAACCTCCATTTGGAGCATCACTATCCATCTCAACGACCGAGAAAATTATGGATAAAACACTAAGATCAGTCGTTTTACATTATTTTTACATGTCACACCTCCCAACTTCCATAACTTCATACTACTACAATATTTTCTTCTTTGATTAAAAGTAATATGTCCCCCAAGTTTGGTAAAGGTTGTCCCAGACATTCCAGAACTACGCTCTCCTTATTAGATGTGCTGGGGGATCTTACTCTTACTGGAAGTTGAACTTAAACTTAAAGGTCATCAGAACTGCTGCTAATGAACTTGGCGACCACGAAAGATAAGGGTTGTATACTAACATTGGTTATTTTCAATTATTTCTACATGTCAAATTTCACAAACTGCTTCATTGTGTTAATGAGGGCTTAACTTACATGGCATCTGAAGTTCCAATCTTTAACTAAGAGACCCCCAAAATTATAGATTCGACACTAATGTAGGTCTTTTTTTATAATTTTGATGTCAGTCCCTTTCATTCCTCCTAGGACAGCAAACGGATACTGTCACTGCTAGGACTAAATTTGGTCTTAAATGGCATTAAAATTTCTACCAATTAATTCAGCGAACAGTGCTGCATTTAGAAGCTCGGCGTCCCTACGAACGTTTGCTCTCGGCGCCCCCAATAACTACACATTTCTCCGTCCCTTGATCCCTAACTTACAAATAAAACTTAATTCGAATATTCTTAATTAGTGAATTTATTGCAGTTAAATACCACTCACTAGATGCTACAGCTACAATTACGTAACAAAAAATAAATGGGAAACATGTTCTGAATTATTTTCAGATTTCTTACGCTATCATTAAATATATTAGAATAGTAAAAGAAAACTGCTCATGAAATAGTATATTTGCTCTCGATTTTTTAACTTTTTCATACGAAAAAAAATTAAAATTTTAAACTTTGCGCTCTTCAAATATGTTGCCCTCTAGGCACGGGCCTAGTTGGACTAATGGGAAATGCGGCACTGAAAACTTACGCTTCGACTCTAATATTGGTTGATTTCGATATTTTTTGTCGCTATGTAACAACCCTGGGTGCTAATGGGAGCTTAATTGGACTTGAATTGAAAGTAGAACTGTTTACCTAAGCGACCACGAAACTATGGATTCGATACTAATATCGATCCTTTTCTAGCATTTTTGGCATATATCCCGACAGTACTCTCTTCCAGATTGTAAGAAATATGGTTAAAATTGCTCTAGACATATCAGAATTATGTCGAAACACACACATACATCCACTTTCATATATATTCTTTGAATTGGAAATATTTCTTTGAATTAGAGAAAAAAATAACATCACTGTCTTATATTTTTTCTCCCTCTACGTTCCTAGTGACAATACATAAACATCGCTCTATCATTCGGAAGTTTAATTCAAACAGTAAACAATTCCTGGAAAATATTTTATTCGAAATGTAGTTTGGAGTATTAAATTAAAGCTTTGTTTCATTATCCTTATTGAAATTATTAGCTTAATTATGTAGAACTCTTCTTCCAATGCTAACATTTATTTTAGCGAGATAAGTAACATAACATTTCAGTTTAGAATACATTTTCTCCTTCTACATTTATTGTGAAATTAGTAAGCATCGTTGTCTCGTTCGGAAGTTTATGTCGAAGAGTGAATACATTTTGGAAGATATTCTACTTTGAAATGCACTTTGGAGTCTTAAATTAAAGTTTAGTTTTATTGTCCTTATTTAATTTATTGGATTATTTATGCGGTACTCTTTTTTTGAATTGGTAACATTTCTTGAATTCGAGAAATAACATAACATCCTGGTCTAAGATATTTTTCTCCCTCCTCATTCCTATTCACAATACATAATCATCGCTCTCTCGTGCAGAAGTTTAATTTGAACAGTGAATAAATATTGGAAGATATTCTACTTCTAAATGTTCTTTGCAGAGATAAATTAAAGTTTAGTTTTATTACCCTCATTTAAATTATTGGTCTTTTTATGCGATACTCTTCTTTGAATGCTAACATTTCTTTGAGGTAGATAAGTAACGTAACATTTCTGTCTAGAATATATTTTCGCCTTCTACATTTATTGTGTTAATACATAAGAATCGCTCTCTTGTTCGGAAGTTTAATTCGAGCAGTGACTAAGTGTTGGAAGATATTCTTTATACGAAATATACTTTGCAGCGTTAAATTAAAGTTTAATTCTATTATTCTTATTTCTTTTTATTGGCCTATTTATGCGGTACTCTTCTTTTAATTCTAACATTTCTTTGAGCGAGATAAGTAACATAATATTTCTGTCTAGAATAATCTTTTTCCTTCTACATTTATTGCGTTAATACTTAAGCATCGCACTGTTTCGGAAGTTTATATCGAACAGTGAAAAACCGTATGATGATATTCTATTTTCGAAATGTACTTTGGAGTATTAAATTAGAGATTAGATTTATTGTCCTTATTTAAATTATTGGAGAATTTATGCAGTACTATTATTTGAATTGGTAACATTTCTTGAATTAGAGAAATAACATAACATCCCTGTCTGGGATTTTTTTCTCCCTCTACATTCCTAGTCACAATACACAATCATCGAAATCTCGTTCGGAAGTTTAATTTGAGCAGTGAATAAATGTTGGAAGATATTCTATTTCTAGATGTACTTTGGGGTGTTAAATTAAAATATAGTTTTATTATCCTTATTTAAAGTATTGGCCTATTTATGCGGTACTCTTTTTTGAATGCTAACATTTCTTTGAGCGAGATAAGTAACATAACATTTCTGTCTAGAATATATTTTCTCCTTCTACGTTTATTTTGTTAATACGTAAGCATCGCTCTCTCTTTCGCAAGTTTAATTCGAGCAGTGACTAAGTGTTGGAAAATATTCTTTATACGAAATATACTTTCCAGTGTTAAATTAAAGTTTAATTCTATTATTCTTATTTCTTTTTATTGGCATATTAATGCGGTACTCTTCTTTGAATGCTAACATTTCTTTGAGCGAGATAAGTAACATAACATTTCTGTCTAGAATATATTTTCTCCTACGTTTATTTTGTTAATAAGTAAGCATCGCTCTCTCTCTCGGATGTTTAATTCGAACAGCGAATTATCGTTGGAAGATATTCTATTTCTAAATGTACTTCGCAGTGTTAATTTAATTTTTATTTTATTATCCTCCCTTAAAATATTTGCCTATCCATACTGTACTTTTCTTTGAGTGCTAACATTTCTTTGAGCGAGATAAGAAACGTAACATTTCTTTCTAGAATACATTTTCTTTTTTTACATTTATTGTGTTATCACATGAGCATCGCTCTCTCGTTCGGAAATTTAATTCGAAAAGTGATTAAATTTTGGAAGATATTCTACTTCGAAATGTACTTTGCATTGTTAAATTAAGGTTTAGTTTTTATCATCCTTATTTAAATTATTGTCCTATTTTTGGAGTACTCTTCTTTGAATTGGAAACATTTCTTGGAATTAGAGAAATAACATAACATCCCTGACTGAGAATTATTCTCCTCTACATTCCTAGTCACCATACATAAGCATCGCTCTCTCGTTCGGAAGTCTAATTCGAACAGTGAATAAATGTTGGAAGATATTCCATTACAAAATGTACTTTGCAGTGTTAAAATAAAGTTGAGTTTTATTATTCTTTTTTAATTTATTCGCGTATTTATGCGGTACTCTTCTTTGAATGATCACATTACTTTGAGCGAGATAAGTAACATAACATTTCTGTCTTGAAGAAAATTTTCTACTTCTATATTTATTGTATAATACGTAAGCATCGCTCTTAGTTCGGTAGTTTAATTCGAACAGTGAATAAATGTTGGAAGATATTCTATTTTTAATGTACTTTGCAGTGTTCAATCAAAGTTGAGTTTTATTATTCTTATTTAGTTCATTGACGTATTTATGTGGTACTATTCTTTGATTGCTAACATTACTTTGAGCGAGATAAGTAACATAACATTTCTTTCTAGAATACATTTTCTCCTTCTATGTTTATTGTGTTTATACGTAAGCATCGATCTCTCGTTAGTGAGTTTAAATCGAACAGCGAATAAATGTTGGAATATATTCTTTTCCGAAATGTACTTCTCAGTATTATATCAAAGTATAGTTTTATTTTTCTCGTATTGGCCTATTTACGCGGTAGTCTTCTTTCGATGCCAACATTTCTTTGAGCGAGATTAGTAACATAACATTTCTGTCTAGAATACATTTTATCCTTCAATATTTATTGTGTTAAAATTTAGGCATCGCTTTCTCGTTCGGAAATTTAATTCGAACAGTAAATAAATGTTGGAAGATATTCTATTACTAAATGTACTTTGCAGGGTTAAATTAAAGTTGAGTTTTACTATTCACATTTATATTATTGGCCTTTTTATGCGGTAATCTTTTTGAGTGCTAACATTTCTTTGAATGAGATAAGTAACATAACATTTACGTCTAGAATACAATTTATCCTTCTATATTTTTTGTGATAATACATAAGCATCGCTCTCTCGTTCGGAAGTTTAATTTGAAAAGTGAATAAATGTTGGAAAATATTCTATTTCTAAATGTACTTTGAGTTTTAAATTAAAGATTAGTTTTATTATCCTTATTTTTTAAATTATTGGCCTATTTATAAGGTAGTCCTCTTTAATGCTAACATTTCATTGAGCGAGATAAGAAACATAACACTTCCTTCAAGAATACATTTTCTCCTTCTACATTTATTCTGTTAATACATAAGCTTTGATCTCTTGTTTGGAAATTTAATTCGACCAGTGTATAATAGCTGGAAGATATTCTTTTACGAAATGTACTTCGCAGAGTTTAATTAAAGTTTAGTTTTAATATCCTAATTTAAAATATTGGCGTATTTATGCGGTACTATTCTTTGAATGCTAAGGTTTCATTGAGCGACATAAGTAACAACATTTCTGTCTAGAAAATATTTTCTCCTTCTTCATTTATTGTGTTAATACATAAGCATCGCTCTATCGTTCGGAAGTTTTATTCGAAAAGTGAATAAATTTTTGAAGATATTCTATTTCAAAATGTACTTCAAAGTGTTAAATTAAAGTTTAGTTTTATTATCCTTGTTTAATTTATTGCTTTTTGCGGTACTGTTCTTTCAATGCTATGATTTCTCTGAGCGAGATAAATAATAGAACATTTCTGTTGGAATACATTGTCTCCTCATACATAAGCATCGCTCTCTCCATCGGAAAATTAATTCGAACAATGGATAAATTTTTGAAGATATTCTATTTCTAAATGTACTTTGCAGTGTTAAATTAGAGTTGACTTTTATTATCCCTAGTTAATGTATTGGCATATTTATGCGGTTTCCTTCTTTCAATGCTAACTTTTTTTTGAGCGAGATAAGTAACATATCATTTCTGTCTAGAATAAAATTTTCTCCTTCTACATTTATTGTGATAATACATAAGCATCGCTCTCTCCTTCGGATGTTTAATTCGAACAGTGAAAAAATGTTGGAAGATATTCTATTTCTAAATGTACTTTGGAGTGTTAAATTATAATTTGGTTTTATTATCCTTAATTAAATTATTGGCCTATTCATGCGGTACTCTTCTTTCAATGATAAGTTTTCTTCGAGCGTGATAAGTAACATAACATTTCTCTCTAGAATATATTTTCTCCTTCTACATTTATTGTGTAATACACAAGCATCGCTCTCTGGTTCGGAAGTTTAATTCGAACAGTGAATAAATGTTGTAAGATATTCTATTTCGAATTGTACTTTCCAGTGTTAAGTGAATGTTAATTTCTTGTTTCCTTATCTAATTTATTGGACTATTTATGCGGTACACTCCTTTGAATTGGCAAGATTTCTTGAGATAGAGAAATAACATAACATCCCTGTCTGAGAATTTTTCTCCCTCTACATTCCTAGTCAGAATATATATGCATGGCTCTCTCGTTCGGAAGATTAATTCGAACAGTAAATAAATGTTAGAATATATTCTATTACAGAATGTACTTTGAAGTGTTAAAGTTTAGTTTTATTATCCTTATTTAAATTATTGGCTTATTTATACGGTACTCTTCTTTAATGCTAGCATTCCTTCGAGCGAGATAAGTAACATAACATTTCTTTCAAGAATACATTTTCTTCTTCTACATTTATTGTGTTAATACATAAGCATTGCTCTCTTGTTTGGAAATTTAATTCGAACAGTGTACAAATGCTGGAAGATATTCTTCTTTGAAATGTACTTCGCAGAGTTAAATTAAAGTTTAGTTTTATTATCTTAATTTAAAATATTGGCGTATTTATGCGGTACACTTTTTTGAATGCTAACGTTTCAATGAGCTAGATAAGTAACATAAAATTTCTGTCTAGAAGACATTTTCTCCTTCTACACTTATTGTGTTAATACATAAGCATCGCTCTCATGCGGAAGTTTTATTTGAGCAGTGAATAAATGTTGGAAGATAATATATTACAAAGTGTACTTAAAGTGTTAAATTAAAGTTTAGTTGTATTATCCTTATTTAATTTATTGGCCTGTTTTTGCGGTACTGTTCTTTCAATGCTAATATTTCTTTGAGCGCGATAAGTAATAGAAAATTTCTGTTAGAATACATTTTCTCTTTGAACATTTATTTTGTTGATACATAAGCATTGCTTTGTCGTTCAGAAGTTTCATTCGAAGAGTGACTGAATTTTGGAAGATATTCTATTTCGAAATGTACTTTGGAGTTGTAAATTAGAGTTTAGTTTTATTGTTCTTATTTAAATTATTGGCGTATTTATGCTGTATTTTTTTGGAATTGGTAACATTACTTGAAGTAATGAAAAAAACACAATATCTTTTTCAGATTCTTTCCCCCTCTCCTGTCTTAGTCACAATACATAAGCATCGCTCTCTCGTGCAGAAGTTTAATTTGAACAGTGAATAAATTTGGAAGATATTCTACTTCTAAATGTACTTTGCAGAGATAAATTAAAGTTTAGTTTTAAAACCCTCATTTAAATTATTGGTCTATTTATGCGATACTTTTCTTTGAATGCTAACATTTCTTTGAGCTAGATAAGTAACGTAACATTTCTGTCTAGAATATATTTTCGCCTTCTACTTTTATTGTGTTAATACATAAGAATCGCTCTCTCGTTCGGAACTTTAATTCGAGCAGTGACTACGCGTTGGAAGATATTCTCTTTCGAAATATACTTTGCAGTGTTAAATTAAAGTTTAGGTTTATTATTCTTATTTATTTTTATTGGCCTATTTATGTGGTACTCTTCCTTTAATGCTAACATTTCTTTGAGCTAGATAAGTAACATAACATTTCTGTCTAGAATTTATTTTCTCCTTCTACATTTATTTTATCAATACGTAGGCATCGCTCTCTCTTTCGGAAGTATAATTCGAACAGCGAATTAATGTTGTAAGATTTCTATTTCTAAAATTACTTCGCAGTGCTAATTTAAAATTTATTTTATTATCCTCTCTTAAAGTATTGTCCTATTTATAATGTACTCTTCTTTTAATGCTAATATTTCCTTGAGCGAGATAAGTAACGTAACAATTCTGTCTAGAATATATTTTCTCCCTCTACACTTATTGTGTTAATAAATAAGAATCACTCTCTCGTTGGGAAGTTTATTTCGAATTGTGAATAAATATTGGAAGATATTCTATTTCTAAATGTACTTTGCAGTGTTAAACTAAAGTTTTGTTTTATTATCCTTATTTAAATTATTTGCTTATTTAAGCAGTACTCTTCTTTCAATGATTACATTTCTTTGAATGCGATAAGTAACATTTCTGTCTACAATATATTTTCTACTTCGTCATTTATTGTGTTATTACATAAGCATCGCTCTCTCGTTCGGAAGTTTAATTCGAACAGTGAATAAATGTTGATATATATTGTATTTCGAAATATACTTTGGAGTGGTAAATTTAAGTTTAGTATTATTATCCTTATTTACATTATTGTCCTATTTATGCGGTACTCTTCTTTGAATTGGAAACATTTCAATGAATTAGAGAAATAACATTACATCACTCTCTGATATTTTGTTCTCCCTCTACATTCCTAGTCACAATTTATAAGCATCGCTCTCTTGTTCGGAAGGTTAATTTGAACAGCGAATAAACATTGGAAGATATTCTACTTCTAAATGTACTTTGCAGAGATAAATTAAAGTTTAGTTTTATTACCCTTATTTAAAATATTGGTCTATTTATGCGATACTCTTCTTTGAATGCTTTCATTTCATTGAACGAGATAAGTAACATAACATTTCTGTCTAGAATAATTTTCTCCTTCTACATTTATTGCGTTAATACTTAAGCATCGCTCTATTTTTCGGAAGTTTAATTCGAACAGTGAATAACCGTTGGATGATATTCTATTTTCGAAATGTACTTTGGAGTCTTAAATTAGAGATTAGTTTTTTGGTCCTTATTTAAATTATTGGAGTATTTATGCGGTACTCTTCTTTGAATTGTTAACATTTCTTGAATTAGAGAAATAACATAACATCCCTGTCTTGGATTTTTTTTCCTCTCTACATTCCTATTCACAATACATATGCATCGTACTTGTAATCGCCTCAGTTCGGGTCACTGTTCGAGCGACATTTATTTGTAACCATCAGGGTGTTCTGTTCGCTGTCCGTGGCTCGTGGTACTACCAATAGGCATCTTCCTGATACTTTAACTTACCTGGACTGGACGATGAAGGACCTCTGCAAGAAAAGGTTACAAACTGTTTCCAAATCGCTCGTTGGTCTCAATAATATGAGCATTAGGCGCCTGAGGTTCGGGTGTTTCGTCTCGATAACCTCACGCACGATCAGACGGTCATCCAGACCATGACGCACACAAACATCACTCATACAAACAACGGAAACACACTATATTAAATGACACCATACTTATTTATTAGAACACTATTTTGAAAAAAAAATAGCGAAAAGGAATGGACACAACACTGAACACTAGATAAAAATAATAATTTTCGTCGCTGAAATCACACTTTGCCCTTTTCAGGCAATATAGTCCTTTATATATATATGATTATGATTCAGATATCACTGTAAATGCTTCCCTCACACCATTGACACACTTGGGAATTAGCACTAGGGAAAAGTTGTCTGGATCGTCCCACGATGAATCCAGTTGTTACGCTGAACCGTCCTAAAACGTAGCGGCGATTCTTCAGCAAATTAAACAAGAAATTCTCCAAAGTAGAAGACTGCTGTTGGCGGGCGCGTATATAACATTTTAAACGCACAAGGTCTGCGGACCTGGGATTTCACTAGTTGGAGCTAGCCGTAAGAAATCGTCCTTCACCGGCTAATTAGCTTGTGCCCCTTCACAAAACTTAACCAACGCAACGTGCGTGGTGGCTGCGTACAACACCGGAGTCGAACTCCCTGAGCATCCAAGTTCAAGCTACGGGTTGCAATGGTCAACGGAAAAGTGTTGGCAGTTCATTTCAAAAATCACTCAGTTACTCATCTGTATGTACACCTTGTCTCAAAAAGGTTGAGCGCATTCTTTATTGCTGTTTCGAGGCAAAAATTTTCTAAGTCCAACTCCGGGTATCTTCGGGAAAAAGTAAACCAGGTTCGAACCTCGAAGCCAACCTTTGCAATCAGGAAAAATCTTGCAGATGTGTTTTTCTTCTTTTAAATATAATAAGACTTGTTACCAATGATATATAAAAAAGCAACATTGATTGAAATACTTAATGATACAATATTTCGAAACTGTATTAATGCCAGCACATGCTTGTTTGTCATTTTGCTCTCCATACTTAATGGAATATTTAGATACGTAAACGAATCTTTCCACTTGTAAAAGAATGGTGAATGTTAAGACATAAAACATTATTCTCTCCTGAGTACTAAAATAAGAGTCAAAGTAGAACAAAAACAGCGTTTGCAGTGGATATGAATGTAATTATTATCTTAAATACCGTTATATATCGCTAGAAGTATTGTTCGTGGAGCGCTTGTGTTAGCCCAGTGGTACGCCGTTGGATTTCAAATCGTAAGGTCGAGGATTCGCTTCCTATCTGAGTCAATGTTTTTTTTATGAAATTCTTTTGCATGAAAAATTATATAAAATAATGACATTAAAATACGTCAGTTGTATATATATAACATACAATCATTGCAGAACAAAGTGATTATTATGTTTAAAATATAACAGGTGATCACAGTACGTTGGTATTCTATGATATTTTTGAATGTTAAATACAAATTAAGAAAATAATATCATTGCAAAGAATAAATTATGTAGTGTATTTATTTGGAGCTATTTGTCATCGGAAGTTACTTCTGAATTTTCTCATTACAGCAAGTGATTTACGCTTTCTGAAAGGTAAAGAGACTATTCGCGTATAAACAGAAATTATTATACAAACTCCAATCTTCGTTACAGACACAAAACTCCCGATCCCCAAAACTATGTAAACAGGAAATTTACGAACACGAAGTCATGTCTAAGAGACTTATTTATACTCGAGAAAGAAGGCAGAATAGGATTTCTTTCCAAAGGATTTCAGTTCAATAATCTGCAAGGCTTTTGTATATGGATGTGGTCCCTTTCTCTCCGCCAATATATATAAAGTAAAAGCGATCGATATTAGTGTCGAATCCATGTTCTCGTTGTTGCAGAAATTAATAATTACCTAGGTACAACTCCGAAAGCGTTAAAGTCCAAATTGAACTCTCATCGTAAAGCTCCTTTGTGGTTAAGCGTATAGCGTACACGCTTTCGGTGTGGGAGACCCAGATTCGGCCCCTAGCGAGAGCTCATGTAGTTCGCGTTAATTAGTAGGTCTACGTCTCATATAGCCTCACTGCTGACGGGACGTTAAACTCAAAATCAATTCAATTGGTTCAAATCCCATTATTATGGCGGGCGATAAAGGATGAAAAATAAAATGACTCAAGTGATTGAGATTAGTGTGAAATCCATAGTTTGAGTTCCTGACACTGTTACAAACACAATGTCATTTAATGCCACGTTTTGGTATGAGCGACTATGCCTCTTGGATTTTGAATTTACAGGAGCAACATCAAAAGCATTGCTCACACAGCTCTAAATGTTTTGATGTATGTATACGTGTATATTCCAGCGAAACTCCGCAATGTCTGGAGCAACTTTTACCCAACATGGAAGACATATTACTTTCAATCTAAGGAAAAAAAATATTGTGGAATTCAGATACCTCAAGGGAATGAAGTTGGGAAGAGTGGAATGTAAAAATAGTGTAAAATGACTGATTGTACAGTGTTATCCATTCGAACAGCGAATTTAATTTAGCACTGCGAAGTAATTTTAGAAATAGAAATCTTCCAACATTAATTCGCTGTTCGAATTATACTTCCGAAAGAGAGAGCGATGCCTACGTATTAACAAAATAAATGTAGAAGGAGAAAATAAATTCTAGACAGAAATGTTATGTTACTTATCTCGCTCAAAGACATGTTAGCATTAAAAGAAGAGTACCGCATAAATAGGCCAATAAAAATAAATAAGAATAATAAACCTAAACTTTAATTTAACATTGCAAAGTATATTTCGAAATAGAATATCTTCCAACACGTAGTCACTGCTCGAATTAAAGTTCCGAACGAGAGAGCGATTCTTGTGTATTAACACAATAAAATTAGAAGGCGAAAATATATTCTACACAGAAATGTTACGTTACTTATCTAGCTCAAAGAAATGTTAGCATTCAAAGAAAAGTTTCGCATAAATAGACCAATAATTTAAATGAGGGTATTAAAACTAAACTTTAATTTATCTCTGCAAAGTACATTTAGAAGTAGAATATCTTCCAAATTTATTCACTGTTCAAATTAAACTTCTGCACGAGAGAGCGATGCTTATGTATTGTGACTAAGACAGGAGAGGGGGAAAGAATCTGAAAAAGATATTGTGCTTTTTTCATTACTTCAAGTAATGTTACCAATTCCAAAAAAAAATACAGCATAAATACGCCAATAATTTAAATAAGGACAATAAAACTAAACTCTAATTTACAACTCCAAAGTACATTTCGAAATAGAATATCTTCCAAAATTCAGTCACTGTTCGAATGAAACTTCTGAACGACAAAGCAATGCTTATGTATACACACAATAAATGTTCAAAGAGAAAATGTATTCTAACAGAAATTTTCTATTACTTATCGCGCTCAAAAAAATATTAGCATTGAAAGAACAGTACCGCAAAAACAGGCCAATAAATTAAATAAGGATAATACAACTAAACTTTAATTTAACACTTTAAGTACACTTTGTAATATATTATCTTCCAACATTTATTCACTGCTCAAATAAAACTTCCGCACGAGAGCGATGCTTATGTATTAACACAATAAGTGTAGAAGGAGAAAATGTCTTCTAGACAGAAATTCTATGTTACTTATCTAGCTCATTGAAACGTTAGCATTCAAAAAAGTGTACCGCATAAATACGAGAATATTTTAAATTAGGATAATAAAACTAAACTTTAATTTAACTCTGCGAAATATATTTCAAAGAAGAATATCTTCCAGCATTTGTACACTGTTCGAATTAAATTTCCAAACAAGAGAGCAATGCTTATGTATTAACACAATAAATGTAGAAGAAGAAAATGTATTCTTGAAAGAAATGTTATGTTACTTATCTCGCTCGAAGGAATGTTAGCATTAAAGAAGAGTACCGTATAAATAAGCCAATAATTTAAATAAGGATAATAAAACTAAACTTTAATTTAACACTTCAAAGTACATTTTGTAATAGAATATATTCTAACATTTATTCACTTTTCGAATTAATCTTCCGAACGAGAGAGCCATGCATATATATTCTGACTAGGAATGTAGAGGGAGAAAAATTCTCAGACAGGGATGTTATGTTAATTCTCTATCTCAATAAATCTTACCAATTCAAAGAAGTGTACCGCATAAATAGTCCAATAAATTAGATGAGGAAACAAGAAATTAACATTCACTTAACACTGGAAAGTACATTTCGAAATAGAATATCTTCCTATAGTTATTTACTGTTCGAATTAAACTTCCGAACGAGAGAGCGATGCTTGTGTATTACACAATAAATGTAGAAGGAGAAAATATATTCTAGAGAGAAATGTTATGTTGCTTATCACGCTCGAAGAAAACTTATCATTGAAAGAAGAGTACCGAATGAATAGGATAATAATTTTATTAAGGATAATAAAACTCAATTATAATTTAACACTCCAAAGTACATTTAGAAATAGAATATCTTCCAACATTTTTTTCACTGTTCGATTTAAACATCCGAAGGAGAGAGCGATGCTTATGTATTAACACAACAAATGTAGAAGGAGAAAATATATTCTAACAGAAATTTTATATTACTTATCTCCCTCAAACAAAATGTTAGCATTGAAAGAAGAGTACTGAATAAATAGGCCAATAATTTAAATAAGGATAAAAAATTAACTTTAATTTAACAATTTAAAGTACATTTAGAAATAGATTATTTTCCAAAATTTATCCACTGTTCGAATTAAACTTCCTAACGAGAGAGCGATGCTAATGTATTATCACAATAAATGTAGAAGGAGAAAATATATTCTAGACAGAAATGTTATGTTACTTATGTCGTTCAATGAAACCTTAGCATTCAAAGAATAGTACCGCATAAATACGCCAATATTTTAAATTAGGCTATTAAAACTAAACTTTAATTTAACTCTGCGAAGTACATTTCGAAAAAGAATATCTTCCAGCTATTATACACTGGTCGAATTAAATTTCCAAACAAGAGATCAAAGCTTATGTATTAACAGAATAAATGTAGAAGGAGAAAATGTATTCTTGAAGGAAATGTTATGTTACTTATCTCGATCAATGAAATGTTAGCATTAGAGAAGACTACCTTATAAATAGGCCAATAATTTAATAAATAAGGATAATAAAACTAATCTTTAATTTAAAACTCAAAGTACAGTTAGAAATAGAATATTTTCCAACATTTATTCACTTTTCGAATTAAACTTCCGAACGAGAGAGCGATGCTTATGTATTATCACAAAAAATATAGAAGGATAAATTGTATTCTAGACGTAAATGTTATGTTTCTTATTTCACTCAAAGAAATGTTAGCATTCAAAAAGAGTACCGCATAAAAAGGCCAATAATATAAATGAGAATAATAAAACTCAACTTTAATTTAACCCTGCAAAGTACATTTAGTAATAGAATATCTTCCAACATTTATTTACTGTTCGAATTAAATTTCCGAACGAGAAAGCGATGCTTAAATTTTAACACAATAAATATTGAAGGATAAAATGTATTCTAGCAGAAATGTTATGTTACTAATCTCGCTCAAAGAAATGTTGGCATCGAAAGAAGACTACCGCGTAAATAGGCCAATACGAGAATAATAAAACTATACTTTGATATAATACTGAGAAGTACATTTCGGAAATGAATATATTCCAACATTTATTCACTGTTCGATTTAAACTCACGAACGAGAGATCGATGCTTACGTATAAACACAATAAATATAGAAGGAGAAAATGTATTCTAGAAAGAAATGTTATGTTACTTATCTCGCTCAAAGTAATGTTAGCAATCAAAAAATTGTACCACATAAATACGTCAATGAACTAAATAAGAATAATAAAACTCAACTTTGATTGAACACTGCAAAGTACATTAAAAATAGAATATCTTCCAAAATTTATTCACTGTTCAAATTAAACTACCGAACTAAGAGCGATGCTTACGTATTATACAATAAATATAGAAGTAGGAAACTTTCTTCAAGACAGAAATGTTATGTTACTTATCTCGCTCAAAGTAATGTGATCATTCAAAGAAGAGTACCGCATAAATACGCAAATAAATTAAAAAAGAATAATAAAACTCAAATTTAATTTAACACTGCAAAGTACATTTAGTAATTTAATATCTTCCAACATTTATTCACTGTTCGAATTAAACTTCCGAACGAGAGAGCGATGCTTATGTATGGTGACTAGGAGTGTAGAGGAGAATAATTCTCAGTCAGGGATGTTATGTTATTTCTCTAATTCAAAGAAATGTTTCCAATTCAAAGAAGAGTACTCCAAAAATATGACAATAATTTAAATAAGGATAATAAAAACTAAACCTTAATTTAACAATGCAAAGTATATTTCGAAGTAGAATATCTTCCAAAATTTAATCACTTTTCGAATTAAACTTCCGAACGAGAGAGCGATGCTCATGTGATAACACAATAAATGTAAAAAAGAAAATGTATTCTAGAAAGAAATGTTACGTTACTTATCTCGCTCAAAGAAATGTTAGCACTCAAAGAGAAGTACAGTATGGATAGGCAAATATATTAAGGGAAGATAATAAAATAAAAATTAAATTAACACTGCGAAGTACATTAGAAATAGAATATCTTCCAACGATAATTCGCTGTTCGAATTAAACATCCGAAAGAGAGAGCGATGCTTACTTATTAACAAAATAAACGTAGGAGAAAATATATTCTAGACAGAAATGTTATGTTACTTATCTCGCTCAAAGAAATGTTAGCATTCACAGAAGAGTACCGCATTAATATGCCAATATTTTAAGTAAGGACAAGAAAACCAAAATATAATTTAAGACTGCAAAGTGCATTTAAAAATAGAATATCTTACATTTATTCACTGTTCGAATTAAACTTCCGAACGAGAGAGCGATGCTTATGTATGGTGACTAGGAGTGTAGAGGAGAATAATTCTCAGTCAGGGATGTTATGTTATTTCTCTAATTCAAAGAAATGTTTCCAATTCAAAGAAGAGTACTCCAAAAATATGACAATAATTTAAATAAGGATAATAAAAACTAAACCTTAATTTAACAATGCAAAGTATATTTCGAAGTAGAATATCTTCCAAAATTTAATCACTTTTCGAATTAAACTTCCGAACGAGAGAGCGATGCTCATGTGATAACACAATAAATGTAAAAAAGAAAATATATTCTAGACAGGAATGCTATGTTACTTATCTCGCTCAATGAAATGATAGCATTCAAAGAAGAGTATCGCATAAATAGACCAATAATTTAAATAAGGATAATAAAAACTAAACCTTAATTTAACAATGCAAAGTACATTTAGAAGTAGAATATCTTCCAAATTTATTCACTGTTCAAATTAAACTTCTGGGCGAGAGAGAGATGCTTATGTTTTGTGACTAAGACAGGAGAGGGGGAAAGAATCTGACAGGGATATTGTGTTTTTTCATTAATTCAAGTAATGTTACCAATTACAAAAAAAGAACAGCATAAATACACCAATATTTTAAATAAGGACAATAAAACTAAACTCTAATTTAAAACTCCAAAGTATATTTCGAAATAGAACATTTTCCAACACTTAGTCACTGTTCGAATTAAACTTCCGAACGAGAGAGCGATGCTTATGTATTAACACAATAAAAGAAGAAGTAGAAAATATATTCCAGACAGAAATGTTGTTACTTATCTCGCTCAAAGAAATGTAATCATTGAAAGAAGAGTACTGCATGAAAATGCCAATAATTTAAATTAGGATAATAAACAAAACTTTAGTTTAACACTGTAAAGTACATTTAGAAATAGAATATTTTCCAACACTTAGTCACTGCTCGAAATAAACTTCCGAACGAGAGAACGATTCTCATGTATTAACACAATAAGTGTAGAGGGAGAAAATATATTCTAGACAGAAATGTTACGTTACTTATCTAGCTCAAAGAAATGTTAGCATTCAAAGAAGAGTATCGCATAAATAGACCAATAATTTAAAGGAGGGTATTAAATCTAAACTTTAATTTATCTCTGCAAAGTACATTTAGAAGTAGAATATCTTCCAAATTTATTCACTGTTCAAATTAAACTTCTGGACGAGAGAGTGATGCTTATGTTTTGTGACTAAGACAGGAGAGGGGGATAGAATCTGACAAACATATTGTGTTTTTTCATTAATTCAAGTAATGTTACCAATTACAAAAAAAAGTACAGCATAAATACACCAATAATTTAAATACGGACAATAAAACTAAACTCTAATTTAAAACTCCAAAGTATATTTCGAAATAGAATATTTTCCAACACTTAGTCACTGCTCGAATTAAAGTTCCGAGCGAGAGAGCGATGCTTATGAATTACCACAATAAATGTAGAAAGAGAAAATGAATTCTAGACAGAAATATTATGTTGCTCTTCTCGCTCAAAGAAATGTTAGCATTCAAAGAGGAGTACCGCATAAATGGGCAAAACCTTTCAATGATTATAATAAACCTAAACTTAAATTTAACACTGCAAGGTACATTTAGAAATATAATATCTTCCAACAATTATTCACTGCTCGTATTAAACTTGCGACTGAGAGTGCATTGCTTATGTATTGTGACTAGGACTGCAGAGGGAGAAAAAAATCTCAGACAGGGATATTATATTATTTTTCTAATTCAAGAAATAGTAACACTTCAAAGAATACTACCGCATAAATTCTCCAATAATTTAAATAAGGACACTAAAACTAAACTCTAATTTAAGACTACAAAAGTACATTTAGAAATAGAATATCTTCCAAAATTCAGTCACCGTTCGAATGAAACTTCTGAACGAGAGAGCAATGCTTATGCATGAACACAATAAATGTAGAAGGAGGAAATATATTCTAGACAGAAATGTTATGTTACTTATCTCGCTCAATGAAATGATAGCATTCAAAGAAGTGTATCGCATAAATAGACCAATATTTTAAATGAGGGTAATAAAATTAAACTTTAATTTATCTCTGCAAAGTACATTTAGAAGTAGAATATCTTCCAAATTTATTCACTGTTCAAATTAAACTTCTTGACGAAAGAGTGGTGCTTATTTTTTGTGACTAAGACAGGAGAGGGGGAAAGAATCTGACAGGGATATTGTGTTTTTTCATTAACTCAAGTAATGTTACCAATTACAAAAAAGTACAGCATAAATACACCAATAATTTAAATAAGGACAATAAAACTAAACTCTACTTTAATACTCCAAAGTATATTTCGAAATAGAATATTTTCCAACACTTAGTCACTGTTCGAACTAATTTTTGAATGAGAGAGGGATGCTTATGTATTAACACATTAAAAGAAGAAGTAGAAAATATATTCTAGACAGAAATGTTTTTACTTATCTCGCTCAAAGAAATGTAATCATTGAAAGAAGAGTACTGCATAAATAAGCAAATAATTTAAATTAGGATAATAAAACAAAACTTTAGTTTAACACTGTAAAGTACATTTAGAAATAGAATATTTTCCAACACTTAGTCACTGCTCGAAATAAAGTTCCGAACGAGAGAGCGATTCTTATGTATTAACACAATAATTGTAGAAGGCGAAAATATATTCTAGACAGAAATGTTACGTTACACATCTCTCTCTAAGAAATGTTACCCCTCAAAGAAGAGTAGAGTATAAATAGCCCAATACTTTATGGGAGGATAATAAAACAAAAATTTAATTTAGCACTGGGAAGTACATTTAGAAATAGAATATCTTCGAACATTAATTCGCTGTTCGAATTAAACTTCCGAAAGAGAAAGCGGTGCCTACGTATTAACAAAATAAATGTAGAAGGAGAAAATAAATTCTAAACAGAAATGTTATGTTACTTATCTCGCTCAAAGAAATGTTAGCATTAATAGAAGAGTACCGCATAAATAGGCCAATAAAAATAAATAACAACAATAAACATAAACTTTAATTTAAACCTGCTAAGTATATTTCGAAATAGAATACCTTCCAACAGTTAGTCACTGCTCGAATTAAAGTTCCGCACGAGAGAGTGATTCTTATCTATTAACACAATAAATGTAGAAGGCGAAAATATATTCTAGACAGAAATGTTACGTTACTTATCTAGCTCAAAGAAATGTTAGCATTCAAAGAAGAGTATCGCATAAATAGACCAATAATTTAAAGGAAGGTATTAAATCTAAACTTTAATTTATCTTTGCAAAGTACATTATAAGTAGAATATCTTCCAAATTTATTCACTGTTCAAATTAAACTTCTGGACGAGAGAGCGATGCTTATGTTTTGTGACTAAGACAGGAGAGGGGGAAAGAATCTCACAGGGATATTGTGTTTTTTCATTAGTTCAAGTAATGTTACCAATTACAAAAAAGTACAGCATAAATACACCAATAATTTAAATAAGGACAATAAAACTAAACTCTAATTTAAAACACCACAGTATATTTCGAAATAGAATATTTTCCAACACTTAGTCACTGCTCGTATTAAAGTTCCGAGCGAGAGAGCGATGCTTATGAATTAACACAATAAATGTAGAAGGAGAAAATGAATTCTAGACAGAAATGCCATGTTACTTATCTCGCTCAAAGAAACGTTAGCATTCAAAGAAGAGTACCGCATAAATGGGCAAAAACTTTCAATGATTATAATAAAACTAAACTTAAATTTAACACTGCAAGGTACATTTAGAAATATAATATCTTCCAACAATTATTCACTGCTCGTATTAAACTTGCGATTGGGAGTGCATTGCTTATGTATTGTGACTAGGATTGCTGAGGGAGAAAAAAATCTCAGACAAAGATATTATATTATTTTTCTAATTCAAGAAATGGTAACACTTCAAAGAATGGTACCGCATAAATTCTCCAATAATTTAAATAAGGACAGTAAAACTAAACTCTAATTTAAGATTACAAAAGTATATTTGGAAATAGAATATCTTCCAAAATTCAGTCTCCGTTCGAACGAAACTTCTGAAAAGAGAGAGCAATGCTTATGTATTAACACAATAAATTAAGAAGGAGAAAATATATTCTAGACAGGAATGTTATGTTACTTATGTCGATCAATGAAATGATAGCATTCAAAGAAGAGTATCGCATAAATAGGCCAATAAAAATAAATAAGGATAATAAACATAAACTTTAATTTAACACTGCAAAGTATATTTTGAAATAGAATATCTTCCAACACTTAGTCACTGTTCAAATTAAACTTCTGGACGAGAGAGCGATGCTTATGTTTTGTGACTAAGACAGGAGAGGGGGAAAGAATCTGACAGGGATATTGTGTTTTTTCATTAACTCAAGTAATGTTACCAATTACAAAAAAGTACAGCATAAATACACCAATAATTTAAATAAGGACAATAAAACTAAACTCTAATTTAAAACTCCAAAGTATATTTTGAAATAGAATATTTTCCAACACTTAGTCACTGTTCGAATTAAACTTCCGAACGAGAGAGCGATACTTATGTATTAACACAATAAAAGAAGAAGTAGAAAATATATTCTAGACAGAAATGTTGTTACTTATCTCGCTCAAAGAAATGTAATCATTGAAGGAAGAGTACTGCATGAAAATGCCAATAATTTAAATTAGGATAATAAACAAAACTTTAGTTTAACACTGTAAAGTACATTTAGAAATAGAATATTTTCCAACACTTAGTCACTGCTGGAAATAAACTTCCGAACGAGAGAACGATTCTCATGTATTAACACAATAAATGTAGAAGGAGAAAATATATTCTAGACAGAAATGTTACGTTACTTATCTAGCTCAAAGAAATATTAGCATTCAAAGAAGAGTATCACATAAATAGACCAATAATTTAAAGGAGGGTATTAATTCTAAACTTTAATTTATTTCTGCAAAGTACATTATAAGTAGAATATTTTCCAAATTTATTCACTGTTCAAATTAAACTTCTGGACGAGAGAGCGATGCTTATGTTTTGTGACTAAGACAGGAGAGGGGGATAGAATCTGACAAGGATATTGTGTTTTTTCATTAGTTCAAGTAATGTTACCAATTACAAAAAAGTACAGCATAAATACACCAATTATTTAAATAAGGACAATAAAACTAAACTCTAATTTAAAACTCCAAAGTATATTTCGAAATAGAATATTTTCCAACACTTAGTCACTGCTCGAATTAAAGTTCCGAGCGAGAGAGCGATGCTTAAGTATTAACACAATAAATGTAGAAGGAGAAAATATATTCTAGTCAGAAATGTTACGTTACTTATCTAGCTCAAAGAAATGTTAGCATTCAAAGAAGAGTATCACATAAATAGACCAATAATTTAAAGGAGGGTATTAATTCTAAACTTTAATTTATCTCTGCAAAGTACATTATAAGTAGAATATCTTCCAAATTTATTCACTGTTCAAATTAAACTTCTGGACGAGAGAGCGATGCTTATGTTTTGTGACTAAGACAGGAGAGGGGGATAGAATCTGACAGGGATATTGTGTTTTTTCATTAGTTCAAGTAATGTTACCAATTACAAAAAAGTACAGCATAAATACACCAATAATTTAATAAGGACAATAAAACTAAACTCTAATTTAAAACTCCAAAGTATATTTCGAAATAGAATATTTTCCAACACTTAGTCACTGCTCGAATTAAAGTTCCGAGCGAGAGAGCGATGCTTATGATTTAACACAATAAATGTAGAAGGAGAAAATAAATTCTAAACAGAAATGTTATGTTACTTATCTCGCTCAAAGAAATGTTAGCATTAATAGAAGAGTACCGCATAAATAGGCCAATAAAAATAAATAACAACAATAAACATAAACTTTAATTTAACCCTGCTAAGTATATTTCGAAATAGAATACCTTCAAACAGTTAGTCACTGCTCGAATTAAAGTTCCGCACTAGAGAGTGATTCTTATCTATTAACACAATAAATGTAGAAGGCGAAAATATATTCTAGACAGAAATGTTACGTTACTTATCTAGCTCAAAGAAATGTTAGCATTCAAAGAAGAGTATCGCATAAATAGACCAATAATTTAAAGGAGGGTATTAAATCTAAACTTTAATTTATCTGTGCAAAGTACATTTAGAAGTAGAATATCTTCCAAATTTATTCACTGTTCAAATTAAACTTCTGGACGTGAGAGCGATGCTTATGTTTTGTTACTAAGACAGGAGAGGGGGAAAGAATCTGACAGGGATATTGTGTTTTTTCATTAATTCAAGTAATGTTACCAATTACAAAAAAAGTACAGCATAAATACACCAATTATTTAAATAAGGACAATAAAACTAAACCTTATTTAAAACTCCACAGTATATTTCGAAATAGAATATTTTCCAACACTTAGTCACGGCTCGAATTAAAGTTCCGAGCGAGAGAGCGATGCTTTTGAATTAACACAACAAATGTAGAAGGAGAAAATGAATTCTAGACAGAAATGTTATGTTACTTATCTCGCTCAAAGAAATGTTAGCATTCAAAGAAGAGTACCGCATAAATGGGCAAAAACTTTCAATGATTATAATAAACCTAAACTTAAATTTAACACTGCAAGGTACATTTAGAAATATAATATCTTCCAACAATTATTCACTGCTCGTATTAAACTTGCGATTGGGAGTTCATTGCTTATGTATTGTGACTAGGACTGGAGAGGGAGAAAAAAATCTCAGACAAAGATATTATATTATTTTTCTAATTCAAGAAATGGTAACACTTCAAAGAATGGTACCGCATAAATTCTCCAATAATTTAAATAAGGACAGTAAAACTAAACTCTAATTTAAGACTACAAAAGTATATTTGGAAATAGAATATCTTCCAAAATTCAGTCACCGTTCGAATGAAACTTCTGAACGATAGAGCAATGCTTATGTATTAACACAATAAATGTAGAAGGAGAAAATATATTCTAGGCACAAATGTTATGTTACTTATCTCGCTCAATGAAATGATAGCATTCAAAGAAGAGTATCGCATAAATAGACCAATATTTTAAATGAGGGTAATAAAATTAAACTTTAATTTATCTCTGCAAAGTACATTTAGAAGTAGAATATCTTCCAAATTTATTCACTGTTCAAATTAAAATTCTGGACGAGAGAGCGATGCTTATGTTTTGTGACTAAGACAGGAGGGGGGGGGAAAGAATCTGACAGGGATATTGTGTTTTTTCATTAATTCAAGTAATGTTAGCAATTACAAAAAAAGTACAGCATAAATACACCAATAATTTAAGTTAGGACAATAAAACTAAACTCTAATTTAAAACTCAAAGTATATTTCGAAATAGAATATTTTCCAACACTTAGTCACTGTTCGAATTAAACTTCCGAACGAGAGAGCGATGCTTATGTATTAACACAATAAATGAAGAAGTAGAAAATATATTCTAGACAGAAATGTTGTTACTTATCTCGCTCAAAGAAATGTAATCATTGAAAGAAGAGTACTGCATGAAAATGCCAATAATTTAAATTAGGATAATAAACAAAACTTTAGTTTAACACTGTAAAGTACATTTAGAAATAGAATATTTTCCAACACTTAGTAACTGCTGGAAATAAACTTCCCAACGAGAGAACGATTCTCATGTATTAACACAATAAATGTAGAAGGAGAAAATATATTCTAGACAGAAATGTTACGTTACTTATCTAGCTCAAAGAAATGTTAGCATTCAAAGAAGAGTATCACATAAATAGACCAATAATTTAAAGGAGGGTATTACTTCTAAACTTTAATTTATCTCTGCAAAGTACATTATAAGTAGAATATCTTCCAAATTTATTCACTGTTCAAATTAAACTTCTGGACGAGAGAGCGATGCTTATGTTTTGTGACTAAGACAGGAGAGGGGGATAGAATCTGACAGGGATATTGTGTTTTTTCATTAGTTAAAGTAATGTTACCAATTACAAAAAAGTACAGCATAAATACACCAATAATTTAATAAGGACAATAAAACTAAACTCTAATTTAAAACTCCAAAGTATATTTCGAAATAGAATATTTTCCAACACTTAGTCACTGCTCGAATTAAAGTTCCGAACGAGAGAGCGATGTTTATGATTTAACACAATAAATGTAGAAGGAGAAAATAAATTCTAAACAGAAATGTTATGTTACTTATCTCGCTCAAAGAAATGTTAGCATTAATAGAAGAGTACCGCATAAATAGGCCAATAAAAATAAATAACAACAATAGACATAAACTTTAATTTAACCCTGCTAAGTATATTTCGAAATAGAATACCTTCCAACAGTTAGTCACTGCTCGAATTAAAGTTCCGCACTAGAGAGTGATTCTTATCTATTAACACAATAAATGTAGAAGGCGAAAATATATTTAAGACAGAAATGTTACGTTACTTATCTAGCTCAAAGAAATGTTAGCATTCAAAGAAGAGTATCGCATAAATAGACCAATAATTTAAAGGAGGGTATTAAATCTAAACTTTAATTTATCTGTGCAAAGTACATTTAGAAGTAGAATATCTTCCAAAATTATTCACTGTTCAAATTAAACTTCTGGACGAGAGAGCGATGCTTATGTTTTGTGACTAAGACAGGAGAGTGGGAAAGAATATGACAGGGATATTGTGTTTTTTCATTAATTCAAGTAATGTTACCAATTACAAAAAAAAGTACAGCATAAATACACCAATTGTTTAAATAAGGACAATAAAACTAAACCTTATTTAAAACTCCACAGTATATTTCGAAATAGAATATTTTCCAACACTTAGTCACGGCTCGAATTAAAGTTCCGAGCGAGAGAGCGATGCTTTTGAATTAACACAACAAATGTAGAAGGAGAAAATGAATTCTAGACAGAAATGTTATGTTACTTATCTCGCTCAAAGAAATGTTAGCATTCAAAGAAGAGTACCGCATAAATGGGCAAAAACTTTCAATGATTTTAATAAACCTAAACTTAAATTTAACACTGCAAGGTACATTTAGAAATATAATATCTTCCAACAATTATTCACTGCTCGTATTAAACTTGCGATTGGGAGTGCATTGCTTATGTATTGTGACTAGGACTGCGGAGGGAGAAAAAATCTCAGACAGGGATATTATATTATTTTTCTAATTCAAGAAATGGTAACACTTCAAAGAATAGTACCGCATAAATTCTCCAATAATTTAAATAAGGACAGTAAAACTAAACTCTAATTTAAGACTACTAAAGTACATTTGGAAATAGAATATCTTCCAAAATTCAGTCACCGTTCGAATGAAACTTCTGAACGAGAGAGCAATGCTTATGTATTAACACAATAAATGTAGAAGGAGAAAATATATTCTAGACAGAAATGTTACGTTACTTATCTAGCTCAAAGAAATGTTAGCATTCAAAGAAGAGTATCACATAAATAGACCAATAATTTAAAGGAGGGTATTAATTCTAAACTTTAATTTATCTCTGCAAAGTACATTATAAGTAGAATATCTTCAAAATTTATTCACTGTTCAAATTAAACTTCTGGACGAGAGAGCGATGCTTATGTTTTGTGACTAAGACAGGAGAGGGGGATAGAATCTGACAGAATTTTTCATTAGTTCAAGTAATGTTACCAATTACAAAAAGTACAGCATAAATACACCAATAATTTAAATAAGGACAATAAAACTAAACTCTAATTTAAAACTCCAAAGTATATTTCGAAATAGAATATTTTCCAACACTTAGTCACTGCTCGAATTAAAGTTCCGAGCGAGAGAGCGATGCTTATGAATTAACACAATAAATGTAGAAGGAGAAAATGAATTCTAGACAGAAATGCTATGTTACTTATCTCGCTCAAAGAAATGTTAGCATTCAAAGAAGAGTACCGCATAAATGGGCAAAAACTTTCAATGATTATAATAAACCTAAACTTAAATTTAACACTGCAAGGTACATTTAGAAATATAATATCTTCCAAAAATTATTCACTGCTCGTATTAAACTTGCGATTGGGAGTTCATTGCTTATGTATTGTGACTAGGACTGCAGAGGGAGAAAAAAATCTCAGACAAAGATATTATATTATTTTTCTAATTCAAGAAATGGTAACACTTCAAAGAATAGTACCGCATAAATTCTCCAATAATTTAAATAAGGACAGTAAAACTAAACTCTAATTTAAGACTACAAAAGTACATTTGGAAATAGAATATCTTCCAAAATTCAGTCTCCGTTCGAACGAAACTTCTGAACGAGAGAGCGTGCTTATGTACTAACACAATAAATGTAGAAGGAGAAAATATATTCTAGACAGAAATGTTATGTTACTTATCTCGCTCAATGAAATGATAGCATTCAAAGAAGAGTATCGCATAAATAGGCCAATAAAAATAAATAAGGATAATAAACATAAACTTTAATTTAACACTGCAAAGTATATTTTGAAATAGAATATCTTCCAACACTTAGTCACTGTTCAAATTAAACTTCTGGACGAGAGAGCGATGCTTATGTTTTGTGACTAAGACAGGAGAGGGGGAAAGAATCTGACAGGGATTTTGTGTTTTTTCATTAACTCAAGTAATGTTACCAATTACAAAAAAGTACAGCATAAATAAACCAATAATTTAAATAAGGACAATAAAACTAAACTCTAATTTAAAACTCCAAAGTATATTTCGAAATAGAATATTTTCCAACACTTAGTCACTGTTCGAATTAAACTTCCGAACGAGAGAGCGATACTTATGTATTAACACAATAAAAGAAGAAGTAGAAAATATATTCTAGACAGAAATGTTGTTACTTATCTCGCTCAAAGAAATGTAATCATTGAAGGAAGAGTACTGCATGAAAATGCCAATAATTTAAATTAGGATAATAAACACTACTTTAGTTTAACACTGTAAAGTACATTTAGAAATAGAATATTTTCCAACACTTAGTCACTGCTGGAAATAAACTTCCGAACGAGAGAACGATTCTCATGTATTAACACAATAAATGTAGAAGGAGAAAATATATTCTAGACAGAAATGTTACGTTACTTATCTAGCTCAAAGAAATGTTAGCATTCAAAGAAGAGTATCACATAAATAGACCAATAATTTAAAGGAGGGTATTAATTCTAAACTTTAATTTATTTCTGCAAAGTACATTATAAGTAGAAATTCTTCCAAATTTATTCACTGTTCAAATTAAACTTCTGGACGAGAGAGCGATGCTTATGTTTTGTGACTAAGACAGGAGAGGGGGATAGAATCTGACAAGGATATTGTGTTTTTTCATTAGTTCAAGTAATGTTACCAATTACAAAAAAGTACAGCATAAATACACCAATAATTTAATAAGGACAATAAAACTAAACTCTAATTTAAAACTCCAAAGTATATTTCGAAATAGAATATTTTCGAACACTTAGTCATTGCTCGAATTAAAGTTCCCAGCGAGAGAGCGATGCTTAAGTATTAACACAATAAATGTAGAAGGAGAAAATATATTCTAGACAGAAATGTTACGTTACTTATCTAGCTCAAAGAAATGTTAGCATTCAAAGAAGAGTATCACATAAATAGACCAATAATTTAAAGGAGGGTATTAATTCTAAACTTTAATTTATCTCTGCAAAGTACATTATAAGTAGAATATCTTCCAAATTTATTCACTGTTCAAATTAAACTTCTGGACGAGAGAGCGATGCTTATGTTTTGTGACTAAGACAGGAGAGGGGGATAGAATCTGACAGGGATATTGTGTTTTTTCATTAGTTCAAGTAATGTTACCAATTACAAAAAAGTACAGCATAAATACACCAATAATTTAATAAGGACAATAAAACTAAACTCTAATTTAAAACTCCAAAGTATATTTCGAAATAGAATATTTTCCAACACTGAGTCACTGCTCGAATTAAAGTTCCGAGCGAGAGAGCGATGCTTATGATTTAACACAATAAATGTAGAAGGAGAAAATAAATTCTAAACAGAAATGTTATGTTACTTATCTCGCTCAAAGAAATGTTAGCATTAATAGAAGAGTACCGCATAAATATTCCAATAAAAATAAATAACAACAATAAACATAAACTTTAATTTAACCCTGCTAAGTATATTTCGAAATAGAATACCTTCCAACAGTTAGTCACTGCTCGAATTAAAGTTCCGCACTAGAGAGTGATTCTTATCTATTAACACAATAAATGTAGAAGGCGAAAATATATTCTAGACAGAAATGTTACGTTACTTATCTAGCTCAAAGAAATGTTAGCATTCAAAGAAGAGTATCGCATAAATAGACCAATAATTTAAAGGAGGGTATTAAATCTAAATTTTAATTTATCTGTGCAAAGTACATTTAGAAGTAGAATATCTTCCAAATTTATTCACTGTTCAAATTAAACTTCTGGACGAGAGAGCGATGCTTATGTTTTGTGACTAAGATAGGAGAGGGGGAAAGAATCTGACAGGGATATTGTGTTTTTTCATTAATTCAAGTAATGTTACCAATTACAAAGAAAGTACAGCATAAATACACCAATTATTTAAATAAGGACAATAAAACTAAACCTTATTTAAAACTCCACAGTATATTTCGAAATAGAATATTTTCCAACACTTAGTCACGGCTCGAATTAAAGTTCCGAGCGAGAGAGCGATGCTTTTGAATTAACACAACAAATGTAGAAGGAGAAAATGAATTCTAGACAGAAATGTTATGTTACTTATCTCGCTCAAAGAAATGTTAGCATTCAAAGAAGAGTATCGCATAAATGGGCAAAAACTTTCAATGATTATAATAAACCTAAACTTAAATTTAACACTGCAAGGTACATTTAGAAATATAATATCTTCCACCAATTATTCACTGCTCGTATTAAACTTGCGATTGGGAGTGCATTGCTTATGTATTGTGACTAGGACTGCGGAGGGAGAAAAAATCTCAGACAGGGATATTATATTATTTTTCTAATTCAAGAAATGGTAATACTTCAAAGAATAGTACCGCATAAATTCTCCAATAATTTAAATAAGGACAGTAAAACTAAACTCTAATTTAAGACTACTAAAGTACATTTGGAAATAGAATATCTTCCAAAATTCAGTCACCGTTCGAATGAAACTTCTGAACGAGAGAGCAATGCTTATGTATTAACACAATAAATGTAGAAGGAGAAAATATATTCTAGACAGAAATGTTATGTTACTTATCTCGCTCAAAGAAATGTTAGCATTCAAAGAAGAGTACCGCATAAATGGGCAAAAACTTTCAATGATTATAATAAACCTAAACTTAAATTTAACACTGCAAGGTACATTTAGAAATATAATATCTTCCAAAAATTATTCACTGCTCGTATTAAACTTGCGATTGGGAGTTCATTGCTTATGTATTGTGACTAGGACTGCAGAGGGAGAAAAAAATCTCAGACAAAGATATTATATTATTTTTCTAATTCAAGAAATGGTAACACTTCAAAGAATAGTACCGCATAAATTCTCCAATAATTTAAATAAGGACAGTAAAACTAAACTCTAATTTAAGACTACAAAAGTACATTTGGAAATAGAATATCTTCCAAAATTCAGTCTCCGTTCGAACGAAACTTCTGAACGAGAGAGCGTGCTTATGTACTAACACAATAAATGTAGAAGGAGAAAATATATTCTAGACAGAAATGTTATGTTACTTATCTCGCTCAATGAAATGATAGCATTCAAAGAAGAGTATCGCATAAATAGGCCAATAAAAATAAATAAGGATAATAAACATAAACTTTAATTTAACACTGCAAAGTATATTTTGAAATAGAATATCTTCCAACACTTAGTCACTGTTCAAATTAAACTTCTGGACGAGAGAGCGATGCTTATGTTTTGTGACTAAGACAGGAGAGGGGGAAAGAATCTGACAGGGATTTTGTGTTTTTTCATTAACTCAAGTAATGTTACCAATTACAAAAAAGTACAGCATAAATAAACCAATAATTTAAATAAGGACAATAAAACTAAACTCTAATTTAAAACTCCAAAGTATATTTCGAAATAGAATATTTTCCAACACTTAGTCACTGTTCGAATTAAACTTCCGAACGAGAGAGCGATACTTATGTATTAACACAATAAAAGAAGAAGTAGAAAATATATTCTAGACAGAAATGTTGTTACTTATCTCGCTCAAAGAAATGTAATCATTGAAGGAAGAGTACTGCATGAAAATGCCAATAATTTAAATTAGGATAATAAACACTACTTTAGTTTAACACTGTAAAGTACATTTAGAAATAGAATATTTTCCAACACTTAGTCACTGCTGGAAATAAACTTCCGAACGAGAGAACGATTCTCATGTATTAACACAATAAATGTAGAAGGAGAAAATATATTCTAGACAGAAATGTTACGTTACTTATCTAGCTCAAAGAAATGTTAGCATTCAAAGAAGAGTATCACATAAATAGACCAATAATTTAAAGGAGGGTATTAATTCTAAACTTTAATTTATTTCTGCAAAGTACATTATAAGTAGAAATTCTTCCAAATTTATTCACTGTTCAAATTAAACTTCTGGACGAGAGAGCGATGCTTATGTTTTGTGACTAAGACAGGAGAGGGGGATAGAATCTGACAAGGATATTGTGTTTTTTCATTAGTTCAAGTAATGTTACCAATTACAAAAAAGTACAGCATAAATACACCAATAATTTAATAAGGACAATAAAACTAAACTCTAATTTAAAACTCCAAAGTATATTTCGAAATAGAATATTTTCGAACACTTAGTCATTGCTCGAATTAAAGTTCCCAGCGAGAGAGCGATGCTTAAGTATTAACACAATAAATGTAGAAGGAGAAAATATATTCTAGACAGAAATGTTACGTTACTTATCTAGCTCAAAGAAATGTTAGCATTCAAAGAAGAGTATCACATAAATAGACCAATAATTTAAAGGAGGGTATTAATTCTAAACTTTAATTTATCTCTGCAAAGTACATTATAAGTAGAATATCTTCCAAATTTATTCACTGTTCAAATTAAACTTCTGGACGAGAGAGCGATGCTTATGTTTTGTGACTAAGACAGGAGAGGGGGATAGAATCTGACAGGGATATTGTGTTTTTTCATTAGTTCAAGTAATGTTACCAATTACAAAAAAGTACAGCATAAATACACCAATAATTTAATAAGGACAATAAAACTAAACTCTAATTTAAAACTCCAAAGTATATTTCGAAATAGAATATTTTCCAACACTGAGTCACTGCTCGAATTAAAGTTCCGAGCGAGAGAGCGATGCTTATGATTTAACACAATAAATGTAGAAGGAGAAAATAAATTCTAAACAGAAATGTTATGTTACTTATCTCGCTCAAAGAAATGTTAGCATTAATAGAAGAGTACCGCATAAATATTCCAATAAAAATAAATAACAACAATAAACATAAACTTTAATTTAACCCTGCTAAGTATATTTCGAAATAGAATACCTTCCAACAGTTAGTCACTGCTCGAATTAAAGTTCCGCACTAGAGAGTGATTCTTATCTATTAACACAATAAATGTAGAAGGCGAAAATATATTCTAGACAGAAATGTTACGTTACTTATCTAGCTCAAAGAAATGTTAGCATTCAAAGAAGAGTATCGCATAAATAGACCAATAATTTAAAGGAGGGTATTAAATCTAAATTTTAATTTATCTGTGCAAAGTACATTTAGAAGTAGAATATCTTCCAAATTTATTCACTGTTCAAATTAAACTTCTGGACGAGAGAGCGATGCTTATGTTTTGTGACTAAGACAGGAGAGGGGGAAAGAATCTGACAGGGATATTGTGTTTTTTCATTAATTCAAGTAATGTTACCAATTACAAAGAAAGTACAGCATAAATACACCAATTATTTAAATAAGGACAATAAAACTAAACCTTATTTAAAACTCCACAGTATATTTCGAAATAGAATATTTTCCAACACTTAGTCACGGCTCGAATTAAAGTTCCGAGCGAGAGAGCGATGCTTTTGAATTAACACAACAAATGTAGAAGGAGAAAATGAATTCTAGACAGAAATGTTATGTTACTTATCTCGCTCAAAGAAATGTTAGCATTCAAAGAAGAGTATCGCATAAATGGGCAAAAACTTTCAATGATTATAATAAACCTAAACTTAAATTTAACACTGCAAGGTACATTTAGAAATATAATATCTTCCACCAATTATTCACTGCTCGTATTAAACTTGCGATTGGGAGTGCATTGCTTATGTATTGTGACTAGGACTGCGGAGGGAGAAAAAATCTCAGACAGGGATATTATATTATTTTTCTAATTCAAGAAATGGTAATACTTCAAAGAATAGTACCGCATAAATTCTCCAATAATTTAAATAAGGACAGTAAAACTAAACTCTAATTTAAGACTACTAAAGTACATTTGGAAATAGAATATCTTCCAAAATTCAGTCACCGTTCGAATGAAACTTCTGAACGAGAGAGCAATGCTTATGTATTAACACAATAAATGTAGAAGGAGAAAATATATTCTAGACAGAAATGTTATGTTACTTATCTCGCTCAATGAAATGATAGCATTCAAAGAAGAGTATCGCATAAATAGACCAATATTTTAAATGAGGGTAATAAAATTAAACTTTAATTTATCTCTGCAAAGTACATTTAGAAGTAGAATATCTTCCAAATTTATTCACTGTTCAAATTAAAATTCTGGACGAGAGAGCGATGCTTATGTTTTGTGACTAAGACAGGAGAGGGGGAAAGAATCTGTCAGGGATATTGTGTTTTTTCAATAATTCAAGTAATGTTAGCAATTACAAAAAAAGTACAGCATAAATACAATAATAATTTAAGTTAGGACAATAAAACTAAACTCTAATTTAAAACTCCAAAGTATATTTCGAAATAGAATATTTTCCAACACTTATTCACTGTTCGAATTAAACTTCCGAACGAGAGAGCGATGCTTATGTATTAACACAATAAATGAAGAAGTAGAAAATATATTCTAGACAGAAATGTTGTTACTTATCTCGCTCAAAGAAATGTAATCATTGAAAGAAGAGTACTGCATGAAAATGCCAATAATTTAAATTAGGATAATAAACAAAACTTTAGTTTTACACTGTAAAGTACATTTAGAAATAGAATATTTTCCAACACTTAGTCACTGCTGGAAATAAACTTCCGAACGAGAGAACGATTCTCATGTATTAGCACAATAAATGTAGAAGGAGACAATATATTCTAGACAGAAATGTTACGTTACTTATCTAGCTCAAAGAAATGTTAGCATTCAAAGAAGAGTATCACATAAATAGACCAATAATTTAAAGGAGGGTATTAATTCTAAACTTTAATTTATTTCTGCAAAGTACATTATAAGTAGAAATTCTTCCAAATTTATTCACTGTTCAAATTAAACTTCTGGACGAGAGAGCGATGCTTATGTTTTGTGACTAAGACAGGAGAGGGGGATAGAATCTGACAAGGATATTGTGTTTTTTCATTAGTTCAAGTAATGTTACCATATACAAAAAGGTACAGCATAAATACACCAATAATTTAATAAGGACAATAAAACTAAACTCTAATTTAAAACTCCAAAGTATATTTCGAAATAGAATATTTTCCAACACTTAGTCACTGCTCGAATTAAAGTTCCGAGCGAGAGAGCGATGCTTAAGTATTAACACAATAAATGTAGAAGGAGAAAATATATTCTAGACAGAAATGTTACGTTACTTATCTAGCTCAAAGAAATGTTAGCATTCAAAGAAGAGTATCACATAAATAGACCAATAATTTAAAGGAGGGTATTAATTCTAAACTTTAATTTATCTCTGCAAAGTACATTATAAGTAGAATATCTTCCAAATTTATTCACTGTTCAAATTAAACTTCTGGACGAGAGAGCGATGCTTATGTTTTGTGACTAAGACTGGAGAGGGGGATAGAATCTGACAGGGATATTGTGTTTTTTCATTAGTTCAAGTAATGTTACCAATTACAAAAAAAGTACAGCATAAATACACCAATAATTTAAATAAGGACAATAAAACTAAACTCTAATTTAAAACTCCAAAGTATATTTCGAAATAGAATATATTCCAACACTTAGTCACTGCTCGAATTAAAGTTCCGAGCGAGAGAGCGATGCTTATGAATTAACACAATAATTGTAGAAGGAGAAAATGAATTCTAGACAGAAATGCTATGTTACTTATCTCGCTCAAAGAAATGTTAGCATTCAAAGAAGAGTACCGCATAAATGGGCAAAAACTTTCAATGATTATAATAAAACTAAACTTAAATTTAACACTGCAAGGTACATTTAGAAATATAATATCTTCCAACAATTATTCACTGCTCGTATTAAACTTGCGATTGGGAGTTCTTTGTTTATGTATTGTGACTAGGACTGCAGAGGGAGAAAAAAATCTCAGACAAAGATATTATATTATTTTTCTAATTCAAGAAATGGTAACACTTCAAAGAATAGTACCGCAAAAATTCTCCAATAATTTAAATAAGGACAGTAAAACAACTCTAATTTAAGACTACAAAAGTATATTTGGAAATAGAATATCTTCCAAAATTCAGTCTTCGTTCGAACGAAACTTCTGAACGAGAGAGCAATGCTTATGTACTAACACAATAAATGTAGAAGGAGAAAATATATTCTAGACAGAAATGTTATGTTACTTATCTCGCTCAATGAAATGATAGCATTCAAAGAAGAGTATCGCATAAATAGGCCAATAAAAATAAATAAAAATAATAAACATAAACTTTAATTTAACACTGCAAAGTATATTTTGAAATAGAATATCTTCCAACACTTAGTCACTGTTCAAATTAAACTTCTGGACGAGAGAGCGATGCTTATGTTTTGTGACTAAGACAGGAGAGGGGGAAAGAATCTGACAGGGATATTGTGTTTTTTCATTAACTCATGTAATGTTACCAATTACAAAAAAGTACAGCATAAATACACCAATAATTTAAATAAGGACAATAAAACTAAACTCTAATTTAAAACTCCAAAGTATATTTCGAAATAGAATATTTTCCAACACTTAGTCACTGTTCGAATTAAACTTCCGAACGAGAGAGCGATGCTTATGTATTAACACAATAAAAGAAGAAGTAGAAAATATATTCTAGACAGAAAGGTTGTTACTTATCTCGCTCAAAGAAATGTAATCATTGAAAGAAGAGTACTGCATGAAAATGCCAATAATTTAAATTAGGATAATAAACAAAACTTTAGTTTAACACTGTAAAGTACATTTAGAAATAGAATATTTTCCAACACTTAGTCACTGCTGGAAATAAACTTCCGAACGAGAGAACGATTCTCATGTATTAACACAATAAATGTAGAAGGAGAAAATATATTCTAGACAGAAATGTTACGTTATTTATCTAGCTCAAAGAAATGTTAGCATTCAAAGAAGAGTATCACATAAATAGACCAATAATTTAAAGGAGGGTATTAATTGTAAACTTTAATTTATCTCTGCAAAGTACATTTAGAAGTAGAATATCTTCCAAATTTATTCACTGTTCAAATTAAACTTCTGGACGAGAGAGCGATGCTTATGTTTTGTGACTAAGACAGGAGAGGGGGAAATAATCTGACAGGGATATTGTGTTTTTTCATTAGTTCAAGTAATGTTACCAATTACAAAACAGTACAGCATAAATACACCAATAATTTAAATAAGGACAGTAAAACTAAACTCTAATTTAAGACTACAAAAGTACATTTGGAAATAGAATATCTTCCATAATTCAGTCACCGTTCGAATGAAACTTCTGAACGAGAGAGCAATGCTTATGTATTAACACAATAAATATAGAAGGAGAAAATATATTCTAGACAGAAATGTTATGTTACTTATCTCGCTCAATGAAATGATAGCATTCAAAGAAGAGTATCGCATAAGTAGACCAATATTTTAAATGAGGGTAATAAAATAAAACTTTAATTTTTCACCGCAAAGTACATTTAGAAGTAGAATATCTTCCAAATTTATTCACTGTTCAAATTAAACTTCTGGACGAGAGAGCGATGCTTATGTTTTGTGACTAAGACAGGAGAGGGGGGAAAGAATCTGACAGGGATATTGTGTTTTTTCATTAATTCAAGTGATGTTACCAATTACAAAAAAGTACAGCATAAATACACCAATAATTTAAATAAGGACAATAAAACTAAACTCTAATTTAAAACACCACAGTATATTTTTTAATAGAATATTTTCCAACACTTAGTCACTGCTCGAATTAAAGTTCCGAGCGAGAGAGCGATGCTTATGAATTAACACAATAAATGTAGAAGGAGAAAATGAATTCTAGACAGAAATGTTATGTTACTTATCTCGCTCAAAGAAATGTTAGCATTCAAAGAAGAGTACCGCATAAATGGGCCAAAACTTTCAATGATTATAATAAACCTAAACTTAAATTTAACACTGCAAGGTACATTTAGAAATATAATATCTCTCAACAATTATTCACTGCTCGTATTAAACTTGCGATTGGGAGTGCATTGCTTATGTATTGTGACTAGGACTGCAGAGGGAAAAAAATCTCAGACAGGGATATTATATTATTTTTCTAATTCAAGAAATGGTAGCACTTCAAAGAATAGTACCGCATAAATTCTCCAATAATTTAAATAAGGACAGTAAAACTAAACTCTAATTTAAGACTACAAAAGTATATTTGGAAATAGAATATCTTCCAAAATTCAGTCTCCGTTCGAATTTAACTTCTGAACGAGAGAGCAATGCTTATGTATTAACACAATAAATGTAGAAGGAGAAAATATATTCTAGACAGAAATGTTATGTTACTTATCTCGCTCAATGAAATGATAGCATTCAAAGAAGAGTATCGCATAAATAGACCAATATTTTAAATGAGGGTAATAAAATTAAACTTTAATTTATCTCTCCAAAGTACATTTAGAAGTAGAATATCTTCAAAATTTATTCACTGTTCAAATTAAACTTCTGGACGAGAGAGCGATGCTTATGTTTTGTGACTAAGACAGGAGAGGGGGAAAGAATCTGATAGGGATATTGTGTTTTTTCATTAATTCAAGTAATGTTACAAATTACAAAATAGTACAGCATAAATACACCAATAATTTAAATAAGGACAATAAAACTAAACTCTAATTTAAAACTCCAAAGTATATTTCGAAATAGAATATTTTCCAACACTTAGACACTCTTCGAATTAAACTTCCGAACGAGAGAGCGATGCTTATGTATTAACACAATAAAAGAAGAAGTAGAAAATATATTCTAGACAGAAAGGTTGTTACTTATCTCGCTCAAAGAAATGTAATCATTGAAAGAAGAGTACTGCATGAAAATGCCAATAATTTAAATTAGGATAATAAACAAAACTTTAGTTTAACACTGTAAAGTACATATAGAAATGGAATATTTTCCAACACTTAGTCACTGCTGGAAATAAACTTCCGAACGAGAGAACGATTCTCATGTATTAACACAATAAATGTAGAAGGAGAAAATATATTCTAGACAGAAATGTTACGTTACTTATCTAGCTCAAAGAAATGTTAGCATTCAAAGAAGAGTATCACATAAATAGACCAATAATTTAAAGGAGGGTATTAATTGTAAACTTTAATTTATCTCTGCAAAGTACATTTAGAAGTAGAATATCTTCCAAATTTATTCACTGTTCAAATTAAACTTCTGGACGAGAGAGCAATGCTTATGTTTTGTGACTAAGACAGGAGAGGGGGAAAGAATCTGACAGGGATATTGTGTTTTTTCATTAGTTCAAGTAATGTTACCAATTACAAAAAAGTACAGCATAAATACACCAATAATTTAAATAAGGACAATAAAACTAAACTCTAATTTAAAACTCCAAAGTATATTTCGAAATAGAATATTTTCCAACACTTAGTCACGGCTTGAATTAAAGTTCCGAGCGAGAGAGCAATGCTTATGTATTAACACAATAAATGTAAAAGGAGAAAATATATTCTAGACAGAAATGTTATGTTACTTATCTCGCTCAATGAAATGATAGCATTCAAAGAAGAATATCGCATAAATAGACCAATATTTTAAATGAGGGTAATAAAATTAAACTTTAATTTATCTCTGGAAAGTACATTTAGAAGTAGAATATCTCCCAAATTTATTCACTGTTCAAATTAAACTTCTGGACGAGAGAGCGATGCTTATGTTTTGTGACTAAGACAGGAGAGGGGGAAAGAATCTGACAGGGATATTGTGTTTTTTCATTAACTCAAGTAATGTTACCAATTACAAAAAAGTACAGCATAAATACACCAATAATTTAAATAAGGACAATAAAACTAAACTCTAATTTAAAACTCCAAACTATATTTCGAAATAGAATATTTTCCAACACTTAGTCACTGTTCGAATTAAACTTCCGAACGAGAGAGCGATGCTTATGTATTAACACAAGAAAAGAAGAAGTAGAAAATATATTCTAGACAGAAATGTTTTTACTTATCTCGCTCAAAGAAATGTAATCATTGAAAGAAGAGTACTGCATGAAAATGCCAATAATTTAAATTAGGATAATAAACAAAACTTTAGTTTAACACTGTAAAGTACATTTAGAAATAGAATATTTTCCAACACTTAGTCACTGCTGGAAATAAACTTCCGAACGAGAGAACGATTCTCATGTATTAACACAATAAATGTAGAAGGAGAAAATATATTCTAGACAGAAATGTTACGTTATTTATCTAGCTCAAAGAAATGTTAGCATTCAAAGAAGAGTATCACATAAATAGACCAATAATTTAAAGGAGGGTATTAATTGTAAACTTTAATTTATCTCTGCAAAGTACATTTAGAAGTAGAATATCTTCCAAATTTATTCACTGTTCAAATTAAACTTCTGGACGAGAGAGCGATGCTTATGTTTTGTGACTAAGACAGGAGAGGGGGAAAGAATCTGACAGGGATATTGTGTTTTTTCATTAGTTCAAGTAATGTTACCAATTACAAAACAGTACAGCATAAATACACCAATAATTTAAATAAGGACAGTAAAACTAAACTCTAATTTAAGACTACAAAAGTACATTTGGAAATAGAATATCTTCCAAAATTCAGTCTCCGTTCGAACGAAACTTCTGAACGAGAGAGCGTGCTTATGTACTAACACAATAAATGTAGAAGGAGAAAATATATTCTAGACAGAAATGTTATGTTACTTATCTCGCTCAATGAAATGATAGCATTCAAAGAAGAGTATCGCATAAATAGGCCAATAAAAATAAATAAGGATAATAAACATAAACTTTAATTTAACACTGCAAAGTATATTTTGAAATAGAATATCTTCCAACACTTAGTCACTGTTCAAATTAAACTTCTGGACGAGAGAGCGATGCTTATGTTTTGTGACTAAGACAGGAGAGGGGGAAAGAATCTGACAGGTAATTGTGTTTTTTCATTAACTCAAGTAATGTTACCAATTACAAAAAAGTACAGCATAAATAAACCAATAATTTAAATAAGGACAATAAAACTAAACTCTAATTTAAAACTCCAAAGTATATTTCGAAATAGAATATTTTCCAACACTTAGTCACTGTTCGAATTAAACTTCCGAACGAGAGAGCGATACTTATGTATTAACACAATAAAAGAAGAAGTAGAAAATATATTCTAGACAGAAATGTTGTTACTTATCTCGCTCAAAGAAATGTAATCATTGAAGGAAGAGTACTGCATGAAAATGCCAATAATTTAAATTAGGATAATAAACACTACTTTAGTTTAACACTGTAAAGTACATTTAGAAATAGAATATTTTCCAACACTTAGTCACTGCTGGAAATAAACTTCCGAACGAGAGAACGATTCTCATGTATTAACACAATAAATGTAGAAGGAGAAAATATATTCTAGACAGAAATGTTACGTTACTTATCTAGCTCAAAGAAATGTTAGCATTCAAAGAAGAGTATCACATAAATAGACCAATAATTTAAAGGAGGGTATTAATTCTAAACTTTAATTTATTTCTGCAAAGTACATTATAAGTAGAAATTCTTCCAAATTTATTCACTGTTCAAATTAAACTTCTGGACGAGAGAGCGATGCTTATGTTTTGTGACTAAGACAGGAGAGGGGGATAGAATCTGACAAGGATATTGTGTTTTTTCATTAGTTCAAGTAATGTTACCAATTACAAAAAAGTACAGCATAAATACACCAATAATTTAATAAGGACAATAAAACTAAACTCTAATTTAAAACTCCAAAGTATATTTCGAAATAGAATATTTTCGAACACTTAGTCATTGCTCGAATTAAAGTTCCCAGCGAGAGAGCGATGCTTAAGTATTAACACAATAAATGTAGAAGGAGAAAATATATTCTAGACAGAAATGTTACGTTACTTATCTAGCTCAAAGAAATGTTAGCATTCAAAGAAGAGTATCACATAAATAGACCAATAATTTAAAGGAGGGTATTAATTCTAAACTTTAATTTATCTCTGCAAAGTACATTATAAGTAGAATATCTTCCAAATTTATTCACTGTTCAAATTAAACTTCTGGACGAGAGAGCGATGCTTATGTTTTGTGACTAAGACAGGAGAGGGGGATAGAATCTGACAGGGATATTGTGTTTTTTCATTAGTTCAAGTAATGTTACCAATTACAAAAAAGTACAGCATAAATACACCAATACTTTAATAAGGACAATAAAACTAAACTCTAATTTAAAACTCCAAAGTATATTTCGAAATAGAATATTTTCCAACACTGAGTCACTGCTCGAATTAAAGTTCCGAGCGAGAGAGCGATGCTTATGATTTAACACAATAAATGTAGAAGGAGAAAATAAATTCTAAACAGAAATGTTATGTTACTTATCTCGCTCAAAGAAATGTTAGCATTAATAGAAGAGTACCGCATAAATAGGCCAATAAAAATAAATAACAACAATAAACATAAACTTTAATTTAACCCTGCTAAGTATATTTCGAAATAGAATACCTTCCAACAGTTAGTCACTGCTCGAATTAAAGTTCCGCACTAGAGAGTGATTCTTATCTATTAACACAATAAATGTAGAAGGCGAAAATATATTCTAGACAGAAATGTTACGTTACTTATCTAGCTCAAAGAAATGTTAGCATTCAAAGAAGAGTATCGCATAAATAGACCAATAATTTAAAGGAGGGTATTAAATCTAAATTTTAATTTATCTGTGCAAAGTACATTTAGAAGTAGAATATCTTCCAAATTTATTCACTGTTCAAATTAAACTTCTGGACGAGAGAGCGATGCTTATGTTTTGTGACTAAGACAGGAGAGGGGGAAAGAATCTGACAGGGATATTGTGTTTTTTCATTAATTCAAGTAATGTTACCAATTACAAAGAAAGTACAGCATAAATACACCAATTATTTAAATAAGGACAATAAAACTAAACCTTATTTAAAACTCCACAGTATATTTCGAAATAGAATATTTTCCAACACTTAGTCACGGCTCGAATTAAAGTTCCGAGCGAGAGAGCGATGCTTTTGAATTAACACAACAAATGTAGAAGGAGAAAATGAATTCTAGACAGAAATGTTATGTTACTTATCTCGCTCAAAGAAATGTTAGCATTCAAAGAAGAGTATCGCATAAATGGGCAAAAACTTTCAATGATTATAATAAACCTAAACTTAAATTTAACACTGCAAGGTACATTTAGAAATATAATATCTTCCAACAATTATTCACTGCTCGTATTAAACTTGCGATTGGGAGTGCATTGCTTATGTATTGTGACTAGGACTGCGGAGGGAGAAAAAATCTCAGACAGGGATATTATATTATTTTTCTAATTCAAGAAATGGTAATACTTCAAAGAATAGTACCGCATAAATTCTCCAATAATTTAAATAAGGACAGTAAAACTAAACTCTAATTTAAGACTACTAAAGTACATTTGGAAATAGAATATCTTCCAAAATTCAGTCACCGTTCGAATGAAACTTCTGAACGAGAGAGCAATGCTTATGTATTAACGCAATAAATGTAGAAGGAGAAAATATATTCTAGACAGAAATGTTATGTTACTTATCTCGCTCAATGAAATGATAGCATTCAAAGAAGAGTATCGCATAAATAGACCAATATTTTAAATGAGGGTAATAAAATTAAACTTTAATTTATCTCTGCAAAGTACATTTAGAAGTAGAATATCTTCCAAATTTATTCACTGTTCAAATTAAAATTCTGGACGAGAGAGCGATGCTTATGTTTTGTGACTAAGACAGGAGAGGGGGAAAGAATCTATCAGGGATATTGTGTTTTTTCAATAATTCAAGTAATGTTAGCAATTACAAAAAAAGTACAGCATAAATACACCAATAATTTAAGTTAGGACAATAAAACTAAACTCTAATTTAAAACTCCAAAGTATATTTCGAAATAGAATATTTTCCAACACTTAGTCACTGTTCGAATTAAACTTCCGAACGAGAGAGCGATGCTTATGTATTAACACAATAAATGAAGAAGTAGAAAATATATTCTAGACAGAAATGTTGTTACTTATCTCGCTCAAAGAAATGTAATTATTGAAAGAAGAGTACTGCATGAAAATGCCAATAATTTAAATTAGGATAATAAACAAAACTTTAGTTTTACACTGTAAAGTACATTTAGAAATAGAATATTTTCCAACACTTAGTCACTGCTGGAAATAAACTTCCGAACGAGAGAACGATTCTCATGTATTAGCACAATAAATGTAGAAGGAGACAATATATTCTAGACAGAAATGTTACGTTACTTATCTAGCTCAAAGAAATGTTAGCATTCAAAGAAGAGTATCACATAAATAGACCAATAATTTAAAGGAGGGTATTAATTCTAAACTTTAATTTATTTCTGCAAAGTACATTATAAGTAGAAATTCTTCCAAATTTATTCACTGTTCAAATTAAACTTCTGGACGAGAGAGCGATGCTTATGTTTTGTGACTAAGACAGGAGAGGGGGATAGAATCTGACAAGGATATTGTGTTTTTTCATTAGTTCAAGTAATGTTACCATATACAAAAAGGTACAGCATAAATACACCAATAATTTAATAAGGACAATAAAACTAAACTCTAATTTAAAACTCCAAAGTATATTTCGAAATAGAATATTTTCCAACACTTATTCACTGCTCGAATTAAAGTTCCGAGCGAGAGAGCGATGCTTAAGTATTAACACAATAAATGTAGAAGGAGAAAATATATTCTAGACAGAAATGTTACGTTACTTATCTAGCTCAAAGAAATGTTAGCATTCAAAGAAGAGTATCACATAAATAGACCAATAATTTAAAGGAGGGTATTAATTCTAAACTTTAATTTATCTCTGCAAAGTACATTATAAGTAGAATATCTTCCAAATTTATTCACTGTTCAAATTAAACTTCTGGACGAGAGAGCGATGCTTATGTTTTGTGACTAAGACAGAAGAGGGGGATAGAATCTGACAGGGATATTGTGTTTTTTCATTAGTTCAAGTAATGTTACCAATTACAAAAAAAGTACAGCATAAATACACCAATAATTTAAATAAGGATAATAAAACTAAACTCTAATTTAAAACTCCAAAGTATATTTCGAAATAGAATATATTCCAACACTTAGTCACTGCTCGAATTAAAGTTCCGAGCGAGAGAGCGATGCTTATGAATTAACACAATAATTGTAGAAGGAGAAAATGAATTCTAGACAGAAATGCTATGTTACTTATCTCGCTCAAAGAAATGTTAGCATTCAAAGAAGAGTACCGCATAAATGGGCAAAAACTTTCAATGATTATAATAAAACTAAACTTAAATTTAACACTGCAAGGTACATTTAGAAATATAATATCTTCCAACAATTATTCACTGCTCGTATTAAACTTGCGATTGGGAGTTCTTTGTTTATGTATTGTGAATAGGACTGCAGAGGGAGAAAAAATCTCAGACAAAGATATTATATTATTTTTCTAATTCAAGAAATGGTAACACTTCAAAGAATAGTACCGCAAAAATTCTCCAATAATTTAAATAAGGACAGTAAAACAACTCTAATTTAAGACTACAAAAGTATATTTGGAAATAGAATATCTTCCAAAATTCAGTCTCCGTTCGAACGAAACTTCTGAACGAGAGAGCAATGCTTATGTACTAACACAATAAATGTAGAAGGAGAAAATATATTCTAGACAGAAATGTTATGTTACTTATCTCGCTCAATGAAATGATAGCATTCAAAGAAGAGTATCGCATAAATAGGCCAATAAAAATAAATAAAAATAATAAACATAAACTTTAATTTAACACTGCAAAGTATATTTTGAAATAGAATATCTTCCAACACTTAGTCACTGTTCAAATTAAACTTCTGGACGAGAGAGCGATGCTTATGTTTTGTGACTAAGACAGGAGAGGGGGAAAGAATCTGACAGGGATATTGTGTTTTTTCATTAACTCATGTAATGTTACCAATTACAAAAAAGGACAGCATAAATACACCAATAATTTAAATAAGGACAATAAAACTAAACTCTAATTTAAAACTCCAAAGTATATTTCGAAATAGAATATTTTCCAACACTTAGTCACTGTTCGAATTAAACTTCCGAACGAGAGAGCGATGCTTATGTATTAACACAATAAAAGAAGAAGTAGAAAATATATTCTAGACAGAAAGGTTGTTACTTATCTCGCTCAAAGAAATGTAATCATTGAAAGAAGAGTACTGCATGAAAATGCCAATAATTTAAATTAGGATAATAAACAAAACTTTAGTTTAACACTGTAAAGTACATTTAGAAATAGAATATTTTCCAACACTTAGTCACTGCTGGAAATAAACTTCCGAACGAGAGAACGATTCTCATGTATTAACACAATAAATGTAGAAGGAGAAAATATATTCTAGACAGAAATGTTACGTTATTTATCTAGCTCAAAGAAATGTTAGCATTCAAAGAAGAGTAGCACATAAATAGACCAATAATTTAAAGGAGGGTATTAATTGTAAACTTTAATTTATCTCTGCAAAGTACATTTAGAAGTAGAATATCTTCCAAATTTATTCACTGTTCAAATTAAACTTCTGGACGAGAGAGCGATGCTTATGTTTTGTGACTAAGACAGGAGAGGGGGAAATAATCTGACAGGGATATTGTGTTTTTTCATTAGTTCAAGTAATGTTACCAATTACAAAACAGTACAGCATAAATACACCAATAATTTAAATAAGGACAGTAAAACTAAACTCTAATTTAAGACTACAAAAGTACATTTGGAAATAGAATATCTTCCATAATTCAGTCACCGTTCGAATGAAACTTCTGAACGAGAGAGCAATGCTTATGTATTAACACAATAAATATAGAAGGAGAAAATATATTCTAGACAGAAATGTTATGTTACTTATCTCGCTCAATGAAATGATAGCATTCAAAGAAGAGTATCGCATAAGTAGACCAATATTTTAAATGAGGGTAATAAAATAAAACTTTAATTTTTCACCGCAAAGTACATTTAGAAGTAGAATATCTTCCAAATTTATTCACTGTTCAAATTAAACTTCTGGACGAGAGAGCGATTCTTATTTTTTGTGACTAAGACAGGAGAGGGGGAAAGAATCTGACAGGGATATTGTGTTTTTTCATTAATTCAAGTAATGTTACCAATTACAAAAAAGTACAGCATAAATACACCAATAATTTAAATAAGGACAATAAAACTAAACTCTAATTTAAAACACCACAGTATATTTTTTAATAGAATATTTTCCAACACTTAGTCACTGCTCGAATTAAAGTTCCGAGCGAGAGAGCGATGCTTATGAATTAACACAATAAATGTAGAAGGAGAAAATGAATTCTAGACAGAAATGTTATGTTACTTATCTCGCTCAAAGAAATGTTAGCATTCAAAGAAGAGTACCGCATAAATGGGCCAAAACTTTCAATGATTATAATAAACCTAAACTTAAATTTAACACTGCAAGGTACATTTAGAAATATAATATCTTCCAACAATTATTCACTGCTCGTATTAAACTTGCGATTGGGAGTGCATTGCTTATGTATTGTGACTAGGACTGCAGAGGGAAAAAAATCTCAGACAGGGATATTATATTATTTTTCTAATTCAAGAAATGGTAGCACTTCAAAGAATAGTACCGCATAAATTCTCCAATAATTTAAATAAGGACAGTAAAACTAAACTCTAATTTAAGACTACAAAAGTATATTTGGAAATAGAATATCTTCCAAAATTCAGTCTCCGTTCGAATTTAACTTCTGAACGAGAGAGCAATGCTTATGTATTAACACAATAAATGTAGAAGGAGAAAATATATTCTAGACAGAAATGTTATATTACTTATCTCGCTCAATGAAATGATAGCATTCAAAGAAGAGTATCGCATAAATAGACCAATATTTTAAATGAGGGTAATAAAATTAAACTTTAATTTATCTCTCCAAAGTACATTTAGAAGTAGAATATCTTCAAAATTTATTCACTGTTCAAATTAAACTTCTGGACTAGAGAGCGATGCTTATGTTTTGTGACTAAGACAGGAGAGGGGGAAAGAATCTGATAGGGATATTGTGTTTTTTCATTAATTCAAGTAATGTTACAAATTACAAAATAGTACAGCATAAATACACCAATAATTTAAATAAGGACAATAAAACTAAACTCTAATTTAAAACTCCAAAGTATATTTCGAAATTGAATATTTTCCAACACTTAGACACTCTTCGAATTAAACTTCCGAACGAGAGAGCGATGCTTATGTATTAACACAATAAAAGAAGAAGTAGAAAATATATTCTAGACAGAAAGGTTGTTACTTATCTCGCTCAAAGAAATGTAATCTTTGAAAGAAGAGTACTGCATGAAAATGCCAATAATTTAAATTAGGATAATAAACAAAACTTTAGTGTAACACTGTAAAGTACATATAGAAATGGAATATTTTCCAACACTTAGTCACTGCTGGAAATAAACTTCCGAACGAGAGAACGATTCTCATGTATTAACACAATAAATGTAGAAGGAGAAAATATATTCTAGACAGAACTGTTACGTTACTTATCTAGCTCAAAGAAATGTTAGCATTCAAAGAAGAGTATCACATAAATAGACCAATAATTTAAAGGAGGGTATTAATTGTAAACTTTAATTTATCTCTGCAAAGTACATTTAGAAGTAGAATATCTTCCAAATTTATTCACTGTTCAAATTAAACTTCTGGACGAGAGAGCAATGCTTATGTTTTGTGACTAAGACAGGAGAGGGGGAAAGAATCTGACAGGGATATTGTGTTTTTTCATTAGTTCAAGTAATGTTACCAATTACAAAAAAGTACAGCATAAATACACCAATAATTTAAATAAGGACAATAAAACTAAACTCTAATTTAAAACTCCAAAGTATATTTCGAAATAGAATATTTTCCAACACTTAGTCACGGCTTGAATTAAAGTTCCGAGCGAGAGAGCAATGCTTATGTATTAACACAATAAATGTAAAAGGAGAAAATATATTCTAGACAGAAATGTTATGTTACTTATCTCGCTCAATGAAATGATAGCATTCAAAGAAGAGTATCGCATAAATAGACCAATATTTTAAATGAGGGTAATAAAATTAAACTTTAATTTATCTCTGCAAAGTACATTTAGAAGTAGAATATCTTCCAAATTTATTCACTGTTCAAATTAAACTTCTGGACGAGAGAGCGATGCTTATGTTTTGTGACTAAGACAGGAGAGGGGGAAAGAATCTGACAGGGATATTGTGTTTTTTCATTAACTCAAGTAATGTTACCAATTACAAAAAAGTACAGCATAAATACACCAATAATTTAAATAAGGACAATAAAACTAAACTCTAATTTAAAACTCCAAACTATATTTCGAAATAGAATATTTTCCAACACTTAGTCACTGTTCGAATTAAACTTCCGAACGAGAGAGCGATGCTTATGTATTAACACAATAAAAGAAGAAGTAGAAAATATATTCTAGACAGAAATGTTTTTACTTATCTCGCTCAAAGAAATGTAATCATTGAAAGAAGAGTACTGCATGAAAATCCCAATAATTTAAATTAGGATAATAAACAAAACTTTAGTTTAACACTGTAAAGTACATTTAGAAATAGAATATTTTCCAACACTTAGTCACTGCTGGAAATAAACTTCCGAACGAGAGAACGATTCTCATGTATTAACACAATAAATGTAGAAGGAGAAAATATATTCTAGACAGAAATGTTACGTTATTTATCTAGCTCAAAGAAATGTTAGCATTCAAAGAAGAGTATCACATAAATAGACCAATAATTTAAAGGAGGGTATTAATTGTAAACTTTAATTTATCTCTGCAAAGTACATTTAGAAGTAGAATATCTTCCAAATTTATTCACTGTTCAAATTAAACTTCTGGACGAGAGAGCGATGCTTATGTTTTGTGACTAAGACAGGAGAGGGGGAAAGAATCTGACAGGGATATTGTGTTTTTTCATTAGTTCAAGTAATGTTACCAATTACAAAACAGTACAGCATAAATACACCAATAATTTAAATAAGGACAGTAAAACTAAACTCTAATTTAAGACTACAAAAGTACATTTGGAAATAGAATATCTTCCAAAATTCAGTCACCGTTCGAATGACACTTCTGAACGAGAGAGCAATGCTTATGTATTAACACAATAAATATAGAAGGAGAAAATATATTCTAGACAGAAATGTTATGTTACTTATCTCGCTCAATGAAATGATAGCATTCAAAGAAGAGTATCGCATAAGTAGACCAATATTTTAAATGAGGGTAATAAAATTAAACTTTAATTTTTCACCGCAAAGTACATTTAGAAGTAGAATATCTTCCAAATTTATTCACTGTTCAAATTAAACTTCTGGACGAGAGAGCGATGCTTATGTTTTGTGACTAAGACAGGAGAGGGGGAAAGAATCTGACAGGGATATTGTGTTTTTTCATTAATTCAAGTAATGTTACCAATTACAAAAAAGTACAGCATAAATAAACCAATAATTTAAATAATTACAATAAAACTAAACTCTAATTTAAAACACCACAGTATATTTCGAAATAGAATATTTTCCAACACTTAGTCACTGCTCGAATTAAAGTTCCGAGCGAGAGAGCGATGCTTATGAATTAACACAATAAATGTAGAAGGAGAAAATGAATTCTAGACAGAAATGTTATGTTACTTATCTCGCTCAAAGAAATGTTAGCATTCAAAGAAGAGTACCGCATAAATGGGCCAAAACTTTCAATGATTATAATAAACCTAAACTTAAATTTAACACTGCAAGGTACATTTAGAAATATAATATCTTCCAACAATTATTCACTGCTCGTATTAAACTTGCGATTGGGAGTGCATTGCTTATGTATTGTGACTAGGACTGCAGAGGGAAAAAAAATCTCAGACAGGGATATATTATTTTTCTAATTCAAGAAATGGTAGCACTTCAAAGAATAGTACCGCATAAATTCTCCAATAATTTAAATAAGGACAGTAAAACTAAACTCTAATTTAAGACTACAAAAGTATATTTGGAAATAGAATATCTTCCAAAATTCAGTCTCCGTTCGAATTTAACTTCTGAACGAGAGAGCAATGCTTATGTATTAACACAATAAATGTAGAAGGAGAAAATATATTCTAGACAGAAATGTTGTTACTTATCTCGCTCAAAGAAATGTTAGCATTCAAAGAAGAGTATCACATAAATAGACCAATAATTTAAAGAAGGGTGTTAATTGTAAACTTTAATTTATCTCTGCAAAGTACATTTAGAAGTAGAATATCTTCCAAATTTATTCACTGTTCAAATTAAACTTCTGGACGAGAGAGCAATGCTTATGTTTTGTGACTAAGACAGGAGAGGGGGAAAGAATCTGACAGGGATATTGTGTTTTTTCATTAGTTCAAGTAATGTTACCAATTACAAAAAAGTACAGCATAAATACACCAATAATTTAAATAAGGACAATAAAACTAAACTCTAATTTAAAACTCCAAAGTATATTTCGAAATAGAATATTTTCCAACACTTAGTCACGGCTCGAATTAAAGTTCCGAGCGAGAGAGCGATGCTTATGAATTAACACAATAAATGTAGAAGGAGAAAATGAATTCTAGACAGAAATGCTATGTTACTTATCTCGCTCAAAGAAATGTTAGCATTCAAAGAAGAGTACCGCATAAATGGGCAAAAACTTTCAATGATTATAATAAACCTAAACTTAAATTTAACACTGCAAGGTACATTTAGAAATATAATATCTTCCAACAATTATTCACTACTCGTATTAAACTTGCGACTGAGAGTGCATTGCTTATGTATTGTGACTAGGACTGCAGAGGGAGAAAAAATCTCAGACAGGGATATTATATTATTTTTCTAATTCAAGAAATGGTAACACTTCAAAGAATAGTACCGCATAAATTTTCCAATAATTTAAATAAGGACAATAAAACTAAACTCTAATTTAAGACTACAAAAGTACATTTGGAAATAGAATATCTTCCAAAATTCAGTCACCGTTGGAATGAAACTTCTGAACGAGAGAGCAATGCTTATGTATTAACACAATAAATGTAAAAGGAGAAAATATATTCTAGACAGAAATGTTATGTTACTTATCTCGCTCAATGAAATGATAGCATTCAAAGAAGAGTATCGCATAAATAGACCAATATTTTAAATGAGGGTAATAAAATTAAACTTTAATTTATCTCTGCAAAGTACATTTAGAAGTAGAATATCTTCCAAATTTATTCACTGTTCAAATTAAACTTCTGGACGAGAGAGCGATGCTTATGTTTTGTGACTAAGACAGGAGAGGGGGAAAGAATCTGACAGGGATATTGTGTTTTTTCATTAACTCAAGTAATGTTACCAATTACAAAAAAGTACAGCATAAATACACCAATAATTTAAATAAGGACAATAAAACTAAACTCTAATTTAAAACTACAAAAGTACATTTGGAAATAGAATATCTTTCAAAATTCAGTCACTGTTCGAATTAAACTTCCGAACGAGAGAGCGATGCTTATGTATTAACACAATAAAAGAAGAAGTAGAAAATATATTCTAGACAGAAATGTTTTTACTTATCTCGCTCAAAGAAATGTAATCATTGAAAGAAGAGTACTGCATAAATAAGCAAATAATTTAAATTAGGATAATAAACAAAACTTTAGTTTAACACTGTAAAGTACATTTAGAAATAGAATATTTTCCAACACTTAGTCACTGCTCGAAATGAACTTCCGAACAAGAGAACGATTCTCATGTATTAACACAATAAGTGTAGAGGGAGAAAATATATTCTAGACAGAAATGTTACGTTACTTATCTCGCACAAAGAAATTTTCGCATTAAAAGAAGAGTACCGCATAAATAGGCCAATAAAAATAAATAAGGATAATAAACATAAACTTTAATTTAACACTGCAAAGTATATTTTGAAATAGAATATCTTCCAACACTTAGTCACTGCTCGAATTAAAGTTCCGAACGAGAGTGTGATTCTTATGTATTAACACAATAATTGTAGAAGGCGAAAATATATTCTAGACAGAAATGTTACGTTACACATCTCTCTCTAAGAAATGTTAGCCCTCAAAGAAGAGTAGAGTATAAATAGCCCAATACTTTATGGGAGGATAATAAAATAAAAATTTAATTTAGCATTGGGAAGTACATTTAGAAATAGAATATCTTCCAACATTAATTCGCTGTTCGAATTAAATTTCCGAAAGAGAAAGCGATGCCTACGTATTAACAAAATAAATGTAGAAGGAGAATATAAATTCTAGACAGAAATGTTATGTTACTTATCTCGCTCAAAGAAATGTTAGCATTAATAGAAGAGTACCGCAAAAATAGGCCAATAAAAATAAATAACAACAATAAACATAACCTTTAATTTTACCCTGCAAAGTATATTTCGAAGTAGAATATCTTCCAAAAGTTAGTCACTGTTCGAATTAAAGTTCCGAACGAGAGTGCGGTTCTTATCTATTAAGACAATAAATGTAGAAGGCGAAAATATATTCTAGACAGAAATGTTACGTTACTTATCTAGCTCAAAGAAATGTTAGCATTCAAAGAAGAGTATCGCATAAATAGACCAATAATTTAAAGGAGGGTATTAAATCTAAACTTTATTTTATCTCTGCAAAGTACATTTAGAAGTAGAATATCTTCCAAATTTATTCACTGTTCAAATTAAACTTCTGGACGAGAGAGCGATGCTTATGTTTTGTGACTAAGACAGGAGAGGGGGAAAGAATCTGACAGGGATATTGTGTTTTTCATTAATTCAACTAATGTTACCAATTACAAAAAAACTACAGCATAAATACACCAATAATTTAAATAAGGACAATAAAACTAAACTCTAATTTAAAACTCCAAAGTATATTTCGAAATAGAATATTTTCCAACACTTAGTCACTGCTCGAATTAAAGTTCCGAGCGAGAGAGCGATGCTTATGAATTAACACAATAAATGTAGAAGGAGAAAATGAATTCTGGACAGAAATGTTATGTTACTTATCTCGCTCAATGAAATGATAGCATTCAAAGAAGAGTACCGCATAAATGGGCAAGAACTTTCAATGATTATAATAAACCTAAACTTAAATTTAACACTGCAAGGTACATTTAGAAATATATTATCTTCCAACAATTATTCACTGCTCGTATTAAACTTGCGACTGAGAGTGCATTGCTTATGTATTGTGACTAGGACTGCAGAGGGAGAAAAAAATCTCAGACAGGGATATTATATTATTTTTCTAATTCAAGAAATGGTAACACTTCAAAGAATAGTACCGCATAAATAGACCAATAATTTAAAGGAGGGTATTAAATCTAAACTTTATTTTATCTCTGCAAAGTACATTTAGAAGTAGAATATTTTCCAAATTTATTCACTGTCCAAATTAAATTTCTGGACGAGAGAGCGATGCTTATGTTTTGTGACTAAGACAGGAGAGGGGGAAATAATCTGACAGGGATATTGTGTTTTTTCATTAATTCAAGTAATGTTACCAATTACAAAAAAAGTACAGCATAAATACACCAATAATTTAAATAAGGATAATAAAACAAAACTATAATTTAACACTGTAAAGTACAGTTAGAAATAGAATATTTTCCAAAATTTATTCACTATTCGAAATAAACTTCCGAACGAGAGAGCGATTCTTATAAATTAACACAATATGTGTAGAAGGAGAAAATATATTCTAGACAAAAATGTTAATTTATTTATCTCGCTTAAAGAATTGTTAGCATTAAAAGAAGAGTACCGCATAAATAGGCCAATAAAAATAAATAAGGATAATGAAGCTAAACTTTAATTTAACACTGCAAAGTATATTTCGAAATAGAATATCTTCCAACACTTTGTCACTTCTCGAGTTAAAGTTCCGAGCAAGAGAGCGATTCTTTTGTATTAACACAATAAATGTAGAAGGCGAAAATATATTCTAGACAGAAATGTTACGTTACATATCTCTCACAAAGAAATGTTAGCACTCAAAGAAGAGTATCGCATAAATAGACCAATGAGGGTAATAAAACTAAACTTTAATTTATCTCTGCAAGGTTAATTTAGAAGTAGAATATCTTCCAAAATGTAACCTAGACGAATAGATAATATTTATTCGCTGTTCAAATTAAACTTCCGAACGGGAGAGCGATGTTTATGTATTGTGACTAGGAATGTAGAGGGAGAACAAAATATCAGAGAGTGATGTCATATTATTTCTCTAATTCAAAGAAATGTTTCCAATTCAAAGAAGAGTACCGCATAAATAGAACAATAATTTAAATAATGATAAAACTAAACCTAAATTTATCACTCCAAAGTACATTTCGAAATACAATATTCTTCAACATTTATTCAGTGTTCGATTTAAACTTCCGAACGAGAGACCGATGCTTATGAATTAACACAATAAATGTAGAAGGAGATAATGTATTCTAGACAGAAATGTTATGTTACTTATTTCGCTCAAAGAAATGTTACTACTCAAAGAAGAGTACAGTATAGATAGGCAAATATTTTAAGGGAGGATAATAAAATAAAAATTTAATTTAACACAGCGAAGTACATTTTGAAATAGAATATCTTCCAACAAAAATTCGCTGTTCGAATTAAACTTCCGAAAGGGAGAGCGATGCTTACGTATTAACAAAATAAACGTAGAACGAGAAAATATATTTTAGAGAGAAATGTTATGTTACTTATCTCGCTCAAAGAAATGTTAGCATTCTAAGAAGAGTACCGCATAAATAGGCCAATACTTTAAATAAGGATAATAAAACTATATTTTAATTTAACACCGCAAAGTACATCTAGAAATAGAATATCTTCCAACATTTATTCACTTCTCAAATTAAACTTCCGAACGAGATTTCGATGATTATGTATTGTGACTAGGAATGTAGAGGGAGAAAAAATCCCAGACAGAGATGTTATGTTATTTCTCTAATTCAAGAAATGTTACCAATTCAAAAAAGAGTACCGCATAAATAATCCAATAAATTAAATAAGGACAATAAAACTCAACTTTAATTTAAGACTCCAAAGTGCATTTCAAAGTAGAATATCTTCCAAAATGTATTCACTCTTCGACATAAACTTCCGAACGAGACAGCGATGCTTACTAATTTCACAATAAATGTAGAAGGAGAAAATGTATTCTAGACTGAAATGTTATGTTACTTATCTCGCTAAAATAAATGTTAGCATTGAAAGAAGAGTTCTACATAAATAAGCCAATAATCTCAATAAGGATAATGAAACAAAGCTTTAATTCAGCACTCCAAACTACATTTCGAAATAAAATATTTTCCAGGAATTGTTTACTGTTTGAATTAAACTTCCGAATGATAGAGCGATGTTTATGTATTGTGACTAGGAATGTAGAGGGAGAAAAAATATAAGACAGTGATGTTATTTTTTTCTCTAATTCAAAGAAATATTTTCAATTCAAAGAATAGTACTACAAAATAGGACAATAATTTAAATAAAAACAATAAAACTAAACCTTAATTTAACAATGCAAAGTACATTTCGAAGTAGAATATTTTCCAAAATTTATTCACTATTCGAATTAAACTTCCGATCGAGAGAGCGATGCTTATGTATTAACATAATAAATGTAGAAGGAGAAAATATATTCTAGACAGAAATGTTATATTACTTATCTCGCTCAAAGAAATGTTAGCACTCAAAGACAAGTACTGCAAAAATAGGACAATAATTTAAATAAAAATAATAAAACTAAACCTTAATTAAAGAATGCAAAGTACATTTCGAAGTTTAATATCTTTCAAAATTTATTCACTGTTCGAATTAAACTTCCGAACGAGAGAGCGATGCTTATGTATTAACATAATAAATGTAGAAGGAGAAAATATATTCTAGACAGAAATGTTATATTACTTATCTCGCTGAAAGAAATGTTAGCACTCAAAGAAGAGTATTGCATAAAAAGGCGAATATTTTAAATAAGGATAATAAAACTAAATTTTATCACCCCAAAGTACATCTAGAAATAGAATATCTTCCAACATTTATTCACTGCTCAAATTAAACTTCCGAACGAGAGTCCGATGCATATGTATTGTGAATAGGAATGTAGAGGGACAAAAAATCCCAGACAGGGATGTTATGTTATTTCTCTAATTCAAGAAATGTTACCAATTCAAAGTAGAGTACCTGTAACATACCATCCTTCTGGATCTGAGAAGAAGAAGAATGGATGGTTACATGGAGGAAAATTGTATATGGAGCGTTATATTTTCTATTAATACTACTACTGTTAATCATTTTAAGTATTTAAAACGACTTTATTCACTTTGTAAAAAGTCTTCCTTTTAGAAAAAAAGTAATTAAAAAAAAGTTTGAAAGGAATAATGTAAGGAGGAATTGACTTAGAAATGCTATGCTATGACCACTTGAGCGAAAAAATAGGTGTTTGCGCGTGTTTGTTCGGTGGGCGTGGCTTGTCCCGCCGATTCTACCTGGCTCGGTGACTCAAGGACCCGTTATCTTGTTCCCTGAGTTTCCCCAGAGAGGATGGTGTTGTTTGGTGTTTGCGTGTTCTTGGCTTGCTTGTGTGTTAAGTAGGACATGTTCTTGAGTGCATATACATGGGCAAATCTGAGTTCCGTGCCGGAAAAGCATTTGCTACTATATATTCTTTGCGAGTTAAGTGAAGTAAAGTATCACGATTTGTGGAATAAGTTCAGAGTGTTAGTGGAAGAAGTTGGCAAAGAAATAGACTATTTTTGTGCTTGTTCAAGTTACAGAGTCAGAGAGGGAAAGTGTGCATGCAAAAGTGAACCCTCATTTCACTCTATCAGTTATAGTCAGTGAGTAAATTTAATGTGCTTTTTGGGCCTGTTTCATTACTTCTTAATCTTACTGAAATATTTCTTTTTTCTAAAAAAAGAAATTTATTCAGGAGAGAGAATTCTTTTAGTGTAGGACATTTCTTAATAGAGTCTGCAGTGATTGCCAGTTTGGATACCTTTTTATTCTGGCAATCCTAAAGATTTGTCCTGTAATTATCCTCTGTAACAACGTGATAGCATTATTTCTGGCTCAGAGCAAAGAATTGCGTACGTGACTAGTCAATAGTTAGTCAAAGAGGCCATATACCAAATGAGAGGAAAGAAAACAGAAGGTAAACCGTTGAGTTTTTCCGATAATTGGTGACCTAATACCTATTTACCTATAGTAATTGTGTTCGTTAAAAGCGTGGATAGAGAGGTCGTTTGTAGTTTGTTTCCAATGGGTTTAAAACAGCGGACCTTTGCTTTCCAATAGTAGTTAGTTTCCTCCCAGAAATTGTGGCAATTATTCTTTCTATTTTGACCTTAATCATTGAAATAAGATTTAAACTATCTGCGGATCCGATATTTCGTTTAAATTAAGTATTTTCTTTTTCAGCTGTTTAGCCATATGTTAAAAGGAGAGCGTGTTTTAGATTTTTTCTCGAAAGAAAAAATAGATATATTTTTCTCGAAAGTTGTCATAAGCTTGAAAGTAAAGATTTTGATTCTAAAGTAAATTTGACTGCTATTATTTGGATGAATTAACTAATTAAGATCTGAAACTATTGTCAGAATTATATTTAGAAATATTTTTCATGTTTGAAAGAATTTATCAATGAGTAGTTGATGTTCGTAAAAGTCGAAAGGAGATTCGTAACTTTTAAAGTCTAGTTTTGATGAGAATAGTAATTATTGATTGTAGATACTATTTGAAATATAATTGAAATTGAATTTAAAGAAGATAAGAATCAGCTAGTAAAGTTAAATTTTAAATTTCTGAGATTTAATCAAATTAATCGACAGATAACTATTGTAAGGATAGTTGTATATTGCACATTTCATCCGAGTGTATATGCGCTATTCAAACGATTTAGTGCATATACACCACCTTCCATTGGCAATAAATTTGTTATCTTTAAAATTGAAACACTATTGTACATGTTCATTAAGTTTATGTTTGATATGTTTCCTTTTCCAAAATAGAAATATTGGATCTGCAATTCCAGCTAATACTAGTTAAGTTGATTACGCGATACTGCTCGACTCTCCTCTCCCAAGCTCTCTCTGCCAGGCTTTGTTATCTGAGCCCACATTGACAGTTTGATTAATTTTTGTTTGATTTTTTTTGTAAACTCTCAATGTGGATTCGATTAGGCGGGCTAGGTGGTAGGGGGCGTTACAATTCCTCAGCGAACAAGATCTTAAGAACAAGATCTCATCTCTAGATCTTTAAGAGAGTAGGTTTATGTTTGTGTTATACTTAGGATATCTTATACATTTTCATTCCACTAAGAGTTATAAAGTAAAAAGAATAGGAAATATTATTGAAGTAGAATCTTCTAAATTATAATTTGGTAATTTATCTTTGCCATTAGTATTCTTAGTAAAAACTTAGATGAATTTTCAGATTCCTCCAACGTTCTCATTCCACTTGAATTTAATATTGAATCTAAAGATAAGATTGTGAATGTATTGGAGTATTAACTACTTTAAATTAAATTTGTTAGTAGGTTTTCACATTTTTAAGCTGTTAGTTAATACTTTCCTCCAACATTCTCATTCTACAAAGAAATTTGTAACATTGTTAGAACTTTGATAGATGGAATGATAGTTAAAAATATTTATTTGGAATTGAATTTTGAAAAGAATTTGCCCTACTAAAGAGAGATAGTCTTTTCCTCCTACATTCTAATTCCACCAAAATATTTTTTTTTTGCATTTTGGTAAAATCTATGAATGTTTATAAATCATTGGATGATTATTGAGAAAGACTTTCAATTTTGTGTAATTAAATGTTAAATTTCTCATTTTCTTCCAACATTATCATTCTACTTAGAGTTGATAATAGTATCTAACCTATATAATTTGAATGAATTTGAATTATTTAGTGTTTATGAATATAAATTTTGAATTTTTGAGGATTATTTTTCCTAATATTGATAAAAATATATCGCCACTTCTTATTGTGTTGTCTGAATTTGAGGATCATTAATTGGTCGAACACTATTGTAGTTTATGAATAATTTCAAATCTCTTCCAAGTTTTTCGTATCAATTTCTAGTTTATGTTCCCAGTAGTATTAGTAATTTAGTATCTGTTTATGACTATTTATAAGTATTGTTTATATATTGTGCTGTTTTGATTTGTTTATTTTTGTAATAAGGAGAACATTCAAAGCGAACGTGATTACGTCAGCATAGACATGCCAGACTCCGAATTTGTTACTATTGATGCAACTGGTCATTCGAGTTTAAATTCTAATTTCGGCTCTTTGAGTATGAGTTTAACGCCGCCGATGCATAATAATTCAGGTGTTAGGTTCTTTCCTACTCCTGATAGGAATAATTTGAATTTTTCAGTAAATAGTACAGCGGGGACTTACGGGTTTAGTAGGATAGCTAATCCTCCTAGCTTGAATATTTCTAGACCTGAACATAGGGTTACATTTAATGAACTGGCTATAAGAAGAGAGATGGGGACTTCTCCTCCTAATTTAAATTCTTCTCATGAAATTAGATCTCCAAATAGATACTTAGATTTGGGTAATTACTATAGTAGAGTTTCCAATATTCTCAGTTCGACTCCTAGAGTGGGAATAAATAATATACAAGCTGGTAATTCTAACTTTGTTCCGAGTAGTAGAAATCTAGAGGGTAGAAACATTGATAGGTGAGCGCAATCTCATATAAATTTATATGATGATCATTCAGAAGCTAATTATGAACATAAATTAATGTTGAAGTGTACCCATGCTAGATCTTTAGCTTATTTGGAGAATAGATTTTTGAATATTAAGAACGTCAATGGTAATGATAGCTTACAAATTTTTGAACTATTGTTCAAGATTGAAGAAATTCTAATGGAGAGCAACTATTCATTTAACATGATACTATCAGTTCTTATTCCAAAATGTAATGGGATTGTCCTAAGAATAGTTACTTCGGCATTTAATGATCATTTAGATTGGAATGTGTTTAAGAATAACTTACTATCTAGATTTATTACTCCAACCACTGTTCATTCATTAGTGAGTGACAGAGTTTATAGAAAGCAGAAGTTATCGGAACTCATGAATGAATATGTGAAATCTGTAATTATCTCAATGACTGTACTAGGATTAAACATGGAAGAATGTGAATTAGTTAGAATAATATTAATGGGAATGAACCCAAACCAAAGGAATAGGATGCTAGGAAATTATTTTCCTAATAGCCGTTTAGAACTACTAGACATAAGCGAAAGATTTATAATGAGTACTCGAGAACAAATTGAGTATAATAGAGCAATGGGATTCAAATGTAAAAGTCAAATGGTTCTTTCTAATAATAAGTTAAAAGTCAGTGACCATAATCAGAAATATAAGAATTTTTCAAATAATAATGTAAAATCGAATCGAATGAATGAAAATTCCGAGGTTTCGATACCTGCAGTATTCTCGAGATTTAATAACAATAGAGATCGTTCAGAAGTTATGGGGAAGACAGTAAACCAGAAAATTCCTTCGGAGATGGACGGATTAGTAGCAACTTTCGTTATTGGCAAGATTAATAATATATTAACTAGTGTCTGTGTAAACGGAGGTTCTAGTTTTAATCTTGTTACTAGATCGTTAGTTCGTCGCAGTGGTGCCGAACAACATATACGTACTGTGGAAGAAAAAACGGTGAATGCCCCTTCGCGTTTACATTTCTCCACGGGAGAAGAGATTACGTTGAACGTTAACTTATCCGGATATTTCCAAGTGGTGAATTTTCGAGTTGTTGAACAGCTACCATGTGAGTGTTTGTTGAGAATACCTTTCCTTAGATCTACATCTGCTGTTTTGGACTATAAGAACCATATTATAGTTTTGAACGGAGGAAGAAAGAGAGTTCGTTTAACATTTCAGAAGAACGTGTTTAAAAGTGGATTCAGATCTGTAGATCCTCAAGACCAGCGACGATTTATAAGAAGACCAGCGGGAAAGAAACAATAAATCAGACTTCACCGAGTGTTTCTTCGATTTTTATTAGAGCGGATTATAATTCTCCGGGATATTGTGATATGGGAATTCAATGTGAACTTGAATTGAATAACCTAGAAGATGAATTACTTACGATTGAAGTTCCTAATTCATCACAATTAATTGAGATGAAGAATTGGATTGAGTGTGATCTTTTGAGGACTTCCAACACCAAGGGAACTCCAGCAAATACAGTTAGTGATGTATCAAGATCTCCTAGCGTGAATGGTGAAGAATTGGAACTAGGAAGATTTCCAACCACCCATACAGAGGAAACACCTGGTAGAACAAAATGTGTCGACATGGCTATGATCTCGACTGATGTTAATGGTAGAGATTTAGTTCAAACTCAGCAAGATGAAAAGAAAGATCAAATAGCCATGAAGAAGAACAATGAATTGGATGGGAGAAGTTAAGAAATAGATAAATCTTCGGGTTCTTTGAAAAAGAAGATTCCTTCAAAGAAGTCAAGAAAGAGGAGGATTAAGAAGAACAAGAGTACAGATCTGGTGAAAAGGGATGAGAGTCAGGGATCCAAGGTTAATGAATCCCATATTGAAATAAATTCTGCTTCGAAGGTACGGACTGGACATCATCACAGTTCATCTGAAGCTTCAGATGTGGATATTGAACAGGCAGAAAACTTCCATAATCTTGTCAATAGAAATAAAAAGTATATCAATAAAGATTCTCACCAGGGAGAAACCAAATGTAAACGATCTCCACAGGTGAAAAACCCATCGAACACACAGAGTGAAAAATCTGATGAAGAAAATTGGAAGTATCGCAATCAGGATGTTAATTCATTCATAGATTCGATTAATAAAGATTATGCAGATGTTATCACTGAACTAGTTGGATGCATCAAATATTTTATTGGTTTACTCTTATTCATTTGGTCTAATCTTATCCTTTGTTCATATCTTAACCTGGGATCTAATCTTATTCCCGATTTGCAATACACATTAAATATTAGTGAGCATTCTGGCTTAAAGATGTCTCCAATCGAGATATTTTACGGACGTCCTACCAACACACCTTTGGAGAACCGATGGAACATCACAGAGTCAGATATTGGGGGTAAATCAACCCAAGAGCTCTGGCTAAATGCCATGCAGAATATGAAGAAATCGTGGAGTAAAAGAAAGAAGTTAATGGCTCAGAGGAGAAGGGAAGTATCTTTTGGATTAGGAGATAAGGTTCTTATTCGATCCCATGTAAAGTCATCTCTTAAAGACAAAATAGCAAAGTCTCTTAGTGACAAATGGTTTGGTCCATTTGTAGTCCGTCGTTTCCTGACCCCAAGTACAGTATTAGTATCGGATGAAGACAATAGTTTAAATTCCTTTCGTAGAAGTCATGTCTCGGAAATAAAAGTATATAGAGAACCTAGAGTATTGAATTAATAATAGAGATGGAAGAGAGATGAAATTAATTCATTTTTGGTAAGGAAATATTGAATTAGTCATAAATTTTATTATTGTTATTTGATCTTGTATATTTGTATATAGCTCTGTTATTGCTTATCTAATAATTTATTTCGATTTATTTACCATGGCCATGGAATTAAGAAAATTTTGATAGTACTAAATGCACCTAAGATCTCTAAACTTTGTAAATAGATTGTAAATAGTAATTTGGTGATTTAATTTTTAGATTAATGATTTGCATTCAAAGAATTGTTTATAGGTGTTTAATTTATTATATTTGTTAATATGTTGTTGGACTAAGAGTTTGTTTTTCTATTTTTGTAGATTTCCTGCAAAAAAATATAGCTTTGTATATTTTTTTAATTCTATAGTGAGGCGGATGTAACATACCACCCTTCTGGATCTGGGAAGAAGAAGAATGGATGGTTACATGAAGGAAAATTGTATATGGAGCGTTATATTTTCTATTAATACTACTATTGTTTATCATTTTCAGTATTTAAAACGACTTTATTCACTTTGTAAAAAGTCTTCTTTTTAGAAAAAAAGTAATTAAAAAGTTTCAAAGGAATAATGTAAGGACGAATTGACTTAGAAATGCCATGCTTTGACAACTTGAGGGAAGAAAAGGTGTTTGCGCGTGTTTGTTCGGTGGGCGTGGCTTGTCCCGCCGATTCTACCTGGCTCGGTGACTCAAGGACCCGTTATCTTGTTCCCTGAGTTACCCCAGAGAGGATGGAGTTATTTGGTGGTTGCGTGTTCTTGGCTTGCTTGTGTGTTAAGTAGGACATGTTCTTGAGTGCATATACGTGAGCAAATCTGAGTTCCGTGCCGGAAAACTTTTGATACTATATATTCTTTGCGAGTTAAGTGAAGTAAAGTATCACGATTTGTGGAATAAGTTCAGAGTGTTAGTGGAAGAAGTTGGCAAAGAAACACACTATTTTTGTGCTTGTTCAAGTTACAGAGTCAGAGAGGGAAAGTGTGCATGCAAAAGTGAACCCTCATTTCACTCTATCAGTTGTAGTCAGTGAGTGAATTTAATGTGCTTTTCGGGCCTGTTTCATTACTTCTTAATCTTTCTGAAATGTTTCTTTTTTCTAAAAAAAGAAATTTATTCAGGAGGGAGAATTCTTTTAGTGTAGGACATTTCTTAATAGAGTCTGCAGTGATTCCCAGTTTGGATACCTTTTTATTCTGGCAATCCTAAAGATTTGTCCTGTAATTATTCTCTGTAACAACGTGATAGCACTATTTTTGGCACAGAGCAAAGAATTGCGTACATGACTAATCAACAGTTAGTCAAAGAGGCAAAATACCAAATGAGAGGAAAGAAGACAGTAGGTGAACCGTTGAGTTTTTCCGATACTTGGTGAGTTAATACTATTATATTCACTTATAGTAATTGTGTTCTTTAAAAGTGTGGATAGTGACGTCGTTTGTAGTTTGTTTCCAAAGGGTTTAAAACTCGCGGACCTTTGCTTTCCAATAATAGTTAGTTTCCTCCCAGAAATTGTGGCGATTATTCTTTCTACTTAGACCTTAATCGTTGAAATAAGATTTAAACCATCTGCGGATCCGATATTTCGTTTAAATTAAGTATTTTCTTTTTCAGCTGTTTAGCAATATGTTAAAAGGAGAGCGTGTTTTAGATTGTTTTTCTCGAAAGTTGTCATAAGCTTGAAAGTAAAGATTTTGATTCTAAAGTAAATTTGACTGCTATTATTTGGATGAATTAACTAATTAAGATCTGAAACTATTGTCAGAATTATATTTAGAAATATTTTTAATGTTTCAAGGAACTTATCAATGAGTAGTTGATGTTCATAAAAGTCGAAAGGAGATTCGTAACTGTTAAAGTCAAGTTTTGATGAGAATAGTAATTATTGATTGTAGATACTATTTGAAATATAATTGAAATTGAATTTAAAGAAGATAAGAATCAGCTAGTAAAGTTAAATTTTAAATTTCTGAGATTTAATCAAATTAATCGACAGATAACTATTGTAAGGATAGTTGTATATTGCACATTTCATCCGAGTGTATATGCGCTATTCAAACGATTTAGTGCTTATACACCACCTTCCATTGGCAATAAATTTGTTATCTTTAAAATTGAAACACTGTTGTACATGTTCATTAAGTTTATGTTTGATATGTTTCCTTTTCCAAAATAGCAATATTGGATCTGCAATTCCAGCTAATACCAGTTAAGTTGATTACGCGATACTGCTCGACTCTCCTCTCCCAAGCTCTCTCTGCCAGGCTTTGTTATCTGAGCCCGGCTTTGTTAACAAAATTGACAGTTTGTTTAATTTTTGTTTGATTTTTTTGTAAACTCTCAATGTGGATTCGATTAGGCGGGGTAGGTGGAAGGGAGCGTTACGTACCGCATAAATTCTCCAATAATTTAAATAAGAACAATAAAACTAAACTCTAATTTAAGACTCCAAAAGTACATTTCGAAATAGAATATCTTCCAAAATTTTTTCACTTCCAATTAAACTTCCGAACGAGAGAGCAATGCTTATGTATTAACAGAATAAATGTAGAAGGAGAAAATGTATCCTAGACAAAAATGTTATGTTACTTATCTCGCTCAGAGAAATGTTAGCATTCAAAGAAGAGTGCAGTATAAATAGGACAATATTTTAAAGGAGTATAATAAAATTAAAGTTGAATTTGACACTGCGAAGTACACTTAGAAATAGAATATCTTCCAACATTTATTCGCTATTCGAATTAAACTTCCAAAAGAGAGAGCGACGTTTACTTATTAATGCAATAAATGTAGAAGGGGTAAATATATTCTAGACAGAAATGTTATGTTACTTATGTCGCACAAAGAAATGTTAACATTCACAGAAGAGTACCGCATACTTAGGCGAATATTTTAAGTAAGGATAAAAAACTAAAATCTAATTTAAGAGTGTGAAGTACATTTACAAAAAGAATATCTTTCAACATTTATTTACTGCTCGAATTAAACTTCCGAACGAGAGTGCTATGCATATGTATTGTGACTAGAAATGTAGAGGGGAAAAATCCAAGACAGGGATGTTATGTTATTTCTCTAATTCAAGAAATGTTAACAATTCAAAGAAGAGTACCGCATAAATACTCCAATAATTTAAATAAGGACAACAAAACTAATCTCTAATTTAAGACTCCAAAGTACATTTCGAAAATAGAATATCATCCAACGGTTATTCACTGTTCGAAATAAACTTCCGAACAATAGAGCGATGCTTAATTAATTACGCAATAAATGTAGAAGGAGAAAATTATTCTAGACCGAAATGTTATGTTACTTATCTCGCTCAATGAAATGTTAGCATTCAAAGAAGAGTATCGCTCAAATAGACCAATATTTTAAATGAGTGTAAAAAATTAAACTTTATCTCTGCAAAGTACATTTAGAAGTAGAATATCTTCCAATGTTTAATCACTGTTCAAACTAAACATACGAAGGAGAGAGCGATGCTAATGTATTGTGACTAGGAGTGTAGAAGGAGAACAAAATATCACAGAGTGCTGTTATGTTATTTCTTTAATTCAAAAATATGTTTCCAATTCAAAGAAGAGTACCGCACAAATAGGACAATAATGTAAATAAGGGTAATAAAACTATACTTTAATTTACCTCTCCAAAGTATATTTCGAAATACAATATTTATCAACATTTATTCCCTGTTCGAATTAAACTTCCGAACGAGAGAGCGATGCTTAGGTATTAACACAATAAATGACGAAGTAGAAAATATATTCTAGACAGAAATGTTGTTACTTATCGCGCTCAAAGAAATGTAATCATTGAAAGAAGAGTACTGCTTAAATAAGCCAGTAATTTAAATAAGGATAATAAAACTTTATTTTAACACTGCAAAGTACATTTAGAAATAGAATATCTTCCAATATTAATTCACTATTCGAAATAAACTTCCGAACGAGAGAGCGATTCTTATGTATTAACACAATAATTGTAGAAGGCGAAGATATATTCTAGACAGGAATGTTACGTTACATATCTCTCTCAAAGAAATGTTAGCTCTCAAAGAAGAGTACAGTTTAAATAGGCCAATACTTTAAGGGAGGATAATAAAATAAAAATTTATTGTGTGGTTAAATCGAATTCTAAATATTTGCCACTAACTGATTTCTGTAAACATTGATATGTGTTGAATGAAATAGGAATCTTACCTTCTTTTAACATATTAGATCTTAACAAGCTGGCATAGTTAGGTTCATAATTAACAATAGGCATTCTTAACTCCATATTTGTAATCTTAACTTTACCTGGATGCGGTTGATTGTCTTCATATGTTCCATCCTGCTTTTTTGTTTTCCAAATAGCAAATGCATTATCATCAAAATAACTTCTTTTAAATGTATATTTCAAACCTCCTTTCCATATAATATCTTTAAAATCTGAACAAAATCCTGGCAAAAGTCTTAGCAAAAATACTATTTCTTCATCTGTTCTTGTCCACGTAATTCCTTCAAATCCACATTCATCATAGTGATTTGCCTCTGGTTTTGAAATCGTTCATGTGTTTACAGCTGTTGAAGTTAAACCAGGATAATCTATAATATCTAATATCTCTCCATGCTTACTAACTTGAATTTGAGAAAACAAATGTGGGAAGAAATTATTAATAAGTCTAATATTTTGTACAGCAGTATATTCTCCATCAGCGTCTCTACCTCTAATTTCAGAAGTGACATAAATATCAGCATAATAAGGATGTATGAAGCCATCACCCACGTCAATATCAAATTCCATAGACCTGTTTGGCTTATTTAATTTCTCGATTGTTTTTTGATTAGGTATAAAGGATTGTAATTCATATGATTCTATCTTATCCATATTTATCATAAAAATATTTGTAATCGTTTTATGAATTAAGCTCATAAAATAAACCCATAAAACTTAAATATAACTTCTCCAAATATCATTATTCCTATTCACCTGACTAATAATTTCTGAAAAACTATACCCATCTGTAAACATTTTTAACACTGTAATGCATAAATATCCACAAATTACCTCGTTAAAATGTTGTATACGGCTGCTATTGTACTCTATATTATGACCAAGATATTTTACGAGTGTTTTTGGCAGATTACCTCCAAATGAATCAAACACGTACTTTCTATTTCCTTTTTTCCAATAACAAATCCAATGCGTTCCTATATTATTAGACGTATCAAAATTAACAATACCACATTCATTCTTCTTTGGTTGTTTAGGCAATTCATCACTCATAAATACATCTCTAAAGTTTCTTATCTTAAGTTTTTTTAACAAGTTATATTAGGTCTAAATTACTTAAAGGTTTAATTTCTTCTTTTTCTTTACTGTTTTGAAGTTTACGTTTTTTGAAACCTTACCACTTTGTTTTTCTTCCATTGCTAAGTTATGTCGCTTTTGTTCCTCTAATTCCATTTTATTTTTTCTGCATCATCTACAGTCTTAGCAATAGCAGCCGCACCTCCAGCAACAGAACCTAGAGCACCTATTAAAGCTAAAATCGTTGGAATAGTAAATATAAAACCGCCATAATGAACTTTATTATCATTTGTCTTAATTTCTTTGTTTATTTTCTTAAGTTGTGGAATAGAAAGAGATAGAGACATAAATTGTCCTTTACTTAGTTTTGCTTCTTTTTGTTTGAGTTGTTTCTTAGTTAAAATGTGATCTATATTTAATTGTTTATGTTCTTCATTAGGAATCGTAAATGTAAAACATTTTAACTGCATGTTTATTATATAATTAAAAGCTTTTTATGAAAAATTTCCATAAAAAGTACACAAAAACCAAAATCTAAAAAATACTTATAAACCTGAACCAAATCCTATTTTGTTACTTATAAACCTAAACCAAATCTTATATTTGCATTCATCACTAAAGCAGTTCCAGGAGCAGGTAGTTTTTCAGTTATTAAATTAGCATCTTTAGCAAAAACTCTTTCCCAAGCTTTATTTTCTAATTCCCTATCTGCAATATGTCTTGATTCTGTATCTTTATTATCCCTATAGTATATATCATGTTCTTTACAAGCCTCATCTAATGGGTTAATACCTTTATCACCTCTTTCTAATTTTTCTTGAAGTTTTGTACCCGGACCACAATATTGAAATCCTGGAATATGCAGCTCAAATGGGAGTTTATTAATCAAATCCTTTACTAATACTTTTCCATACTTTTCACTATTCCAAAATTTTGATGGCAGCGTATTCAATATCTTTATCAAACAACCTATACCTTTTGGATCATTTGATATAAATTGTATGAGTTTAGAATTAATCATATCCATAATACCTACTTTCTAATTATAAAAGCTATCATTTCCAGATTTTTCTTCTCCATCAATAACAATCAAGCGATCAATCAGTTTCCTCACATCATCTATCCATATGTATTCTTTTGATAATTCGTTATACACCTTTATTCCTTCTCCAGATTTTGGTGTCTTTTTTGAAGGTGTTGTTGGTTTTATATATTCATCCCAAATAGGTTTGATAATTTCTTTAAATTTTTTACCTTTACTAGATTTTTTTTTCTTGTGTTCGGATAATTATTATGAAATGCAACACTAGAATCAATTACTATTTGTTTATATTTTTCTAGATCATCATCATTATAATTTGTTGGATTATGTTTTGTCAATAATTCCCATAAATCTTCTGTTCCTGTATAATGTCGATTATTAATATCTAAATCATCACCATGAATTTTAACTTCTGCATTTCCTATCATATGTATAATTTTCCCATCTTCATCATATGGTTGTATTCCAAAAGTTTTATCATCTCTAGTTGCATAATATCTTGAGGCAATCTTACCAAAATGAGTTGTTGCTAAAAATTCTATTCCTTCTACATTATATTTAATTTGTTTTCTCATGTGTTTTATTTTTTCTGTTATAGGCGTATTACTTTCATTTATAGGACTGTCATAAAAAGGTGGTGTTTCTAATAAGCTTGAATCAACTTTTGCAATTTTATGTACAACTGGAACTAACTCTTGAATTAGAATTTTATCTTCTTCTGCTACTTTTGATATATCTTGCCTTAAATCTTTAATTGCATCAATAACAGGCTGATCCTGTTCTTTAAATTTCTCATACTTATTTCGATTTCTTTGTTTAATTTCCTTAAATCTTTTAATAAGTTCTTCTTTTAACTTAATATACTTCTTAGCTTTATTAACATCCATTTATTGTATAAAGAAAAAATAAAAAGATAACATAACATAACAACATAACATAACATAATATAACATATACGTTCACCTACATTAATACACGTTTAGTTTACACTTTTAGAAATTCTTTAATTTTATTTCTATATTTACCATTATTCACCTTCCTAGTCATATCTATTGTTAAGAAAACATGTTATTCACTCCAACACTTGCTACATATTAATTGTAATTTTTCAAACGACATATCAGATGCAACAAATTCATCATGTATATGTTTTAAATTTATATTATCCTGTCTAAAGATGCAAAGAAAGTTTAGATTATCTCTATTTAATTGTTCTGGTACTTTAGAATAGGTTTGTCCATGATACAAACAGTTCAAACTCTTATGACAACCTCGAGTAAAATATTCTCTAACGTGATTTTGTTCTTCTAATATGAAATCATCAAATACTACCACAGAATAGTCCTCACATACATCTAATTGAATAGTCTCTTCATTGTTTCCTTTTATTATTGCTATTGTGTCTTTAATATTACGTTCTATATCTCGAAAAAGTTGTATTAGGTGTTGGTATTAAGGTTGATTTAAACTTTTAGAATAGATATAAACATTGCATATTTTAACCATTTAGGTGCCAACAAAAAATTATCAATCATTAGCGTTGTCTTACCACACCCACTACGTCCAACTATTAAACAACTTATATCATCACGTAACAACTCACCATTCCTTTTCCTCTTCGCCGTTTCTTCTTTAACCTTACTTTAATATCCCAATTATCCATTTTAATTATTTATTATATAATAAATGAAAGTATTTAATTTAAATGGTTATTTATCTGTATTAAACATGTCATTGTATTACCCATTTGAAAACGATTTAGAAGTAGCTGTTGCAGGATTTTACACAACATACTTAACCCCAAACATTACAGAAAACAACAACAAATTAACATTTTGTAATAGTAACTCAAAATTTACAAAACAACTCATAATTCAGCTTGGTCAATATAGTTTACTAGAATTAGAATAATATATTAAATCAAACCTTCCATATACTAACGATCCTTTTAAAAATATTCAATTTACTGAGAACAGAAGGAAAAATAGATTAAAAATACTTAGCCAGCAATGTGATATAACCTTAGATACCATTAATACTGTATTAGGTTTTAGTTAAAAGAACTTAGCTGAAAAGATAGAACATATTGGAGATAAGCCACATTGCTGGCCAAATCCAATCCAAATCAAATCTTCAGAATATTTAATTTATCTAGTGGTTATGAGTTTCTCTACAATGGAAAAATAATGCATATGGATTTAAGTTTGGATAGATACTTTTTAGATATATTTTTGAACATTACTTTAGTGGTAAATTTTCCTTTAAACATTAAAAAGGGTGTTATAATTATGTTTCAAGCACAAAAAAGTTCAGCTATGGAAGAAGGAAAATTATTGCAAGTTATTATGTATATCGAAAGAGACCCTTAATGATATTCTTTTAATAAATAATGGTGTATTGTGTTAAGTGTAAGAAATCAACAGGTGTTGATAAGAAATCAACAGGTGCATTAGAGTAGAATAGACAAAGAATGGAAGATATGTTAAGAAAGGTATATGTGTTGTATGTGATACTAATAAATCCCAATTCATTAAAAACCCGATTGACTATATGAAGGTGAAAGTATTAGAGAAGACATTATAGAAGAAATTCATAAACCGTCTAGTAAGAATTATCCTAGGTTAAGTGTTATTGTTAAAAGTATAGATGATTTATGGCAAGCTTATCTTGAGGAAATGGATAGTGGTGTGTTAAACGGTGTTTCAAAATCAAATAAAGGCTATAAGTATCTGCTAACGATTATAGATGTGTTCTCAAAATATGCGCTTGCTGTTCCTGTTGAAGATAAGAGTGGTAAGAATGTTACAGAAGCATTTGAATCAGTGTTAAAAGTATGAGAACCTAGTAACTTACAAACTGATCAAGGTAAAGAGCTTTACAATAAAGAATTTAAGAAGTTGATGGAGGAAAATAGGTTTAATCATTACTCAACATATAGAGGTAAAAAAGCTTCTGTTGTTGAAAGATTTAATAGAACACTTAAACAAAATATGTGGAAGAAATTTACTGTTCAATGTAATTATAAGTGGTTAAAAATATTGCAAGGTTTGGTTGATGAATATAATAACAAAGTACATAGAATAATTGGTGTGAAACCTGTAGAAGTGAATAAGAATAATGAGCATGTAATATTGAAAAAAGTGTATAAAAAGAATATGAGCCTGTTAAGTTAAAGTACAAGATTGGTGATTATGTACGTATAAGTAAAATTAAAGGTTTGTTTGAAAAAAGGATATACACCTAATTGGTCTACAGAATTATTTGTTATTAATGAGGTTATACCATCTAATCCACCAACATATAAAATTAAAGATTTAAACAATGAAGATGTTAGAGGAAGATTTTATGAACCAGAATTATTGAAAACTAAATATAAGGATGAGTATTTGGTTGAAAAAATATTGAGAAAGAAAAGTAATAAGGTGTTTGTTAAATGGTTAGGGTTTGATGATTCACATAATAGTTGGATACATAAGAGTAATGTAATATTATAAATGTTAGATATTATGGTTTATTAATTCACATACTAATTAAATAAATAAAAGTAATATAATATTATAAATGTTATATTTTGGTTTAATAATTCACATAATAGTTTGAGAAGATAAGGAAAATGTTCTAGTGTAAATTTAATGTGTTTAACTTTTATGAATATTTTCATAAAAGGTAATAAAGTATTTATTAAATGGTTAGGGTTTAATAATAATTGCATAATAATTAAATAAATACAAGTAATATAATATTATAAATGTTATTTCATAACAGATAATAAAGTGTTTGTTAAATAGTTAGGGTTTATTAAATAGTTACGGTTTAATAATTGTATAATAATTAAATAAATAAAAGTAATATAATATTATAAATGTTATATCATAATAAATGTTTGTTAAATAGTTAGGGTTTATTAAATTATTAGGGTTTAATAATTGCATAATAATTAAATAAATAAAAGTAATATAATATTATAAATGTTATTTCATAAAAGGTAAATAGGATAAGAAGGTGCATTATAATTACGATGATGAGTGAGTTTAAGAAAATGATTCAGTTTTTATCATATTAATAATGACTTTGATGAGGTGATCCCATAAAAGCCCTATACTAACACAACACACTAATAAATGTAGACAATCGCAGGAGTGTACAAGTATTAGCAGTTGTGTTAGGAAAAATAAGTATGCTAATGTTGGTATGTATAACATGAAAAAATATTATGAAAATGATTAAAAAAATTTGGTAAATATAAAAAACGATACAGTATTTTTTAATATAAGATAAGTATAAATAATGTTAATTTTACTCGTGAGGAGATGATGAAGATGTCGATTACAAAACTAAAACTAATATGTAAAATCAAGAAAATCCGTAACTATAGTTCTTTAAATAAGAGTGAATTAATCAATAAATCGGACAATATCAAAATGAACCAGATGAATTGAAACTTATATACACAATGAAAGTTGATGAATTAAAAAAAACATTGTAAAAGGAAAGGAATAAAAGATTATTCTAAATTAAGAAAGGCTGAACTTATTGACCGTTTTAAAAAATATGAAGATGAACAAAAAAGATCAGAAATTAGAAACATATTTCCATTTAAACAAGATGTTTTTGAAGAATCGAAACCACAACGAATAACAGTTAAAGTAGAAAAAGAAAGTCAATGTTATCACAATTGAAAACGTAGGAGGATATAAGGATCCGGTGAAGATTTTAATATAAGTGGGAAAGTAGTTATTAACAAAATCAAGGAAGAAATAAAGCACCACGCATTAAAAGTCAACCTTGTATTCATTTGTGATGATATTAAAGATAAAGAAGTACAAGAACGCAATTTTAAGACTATGATTATTACAATCAACTGACTTAGATGAATATATAACCCATGCTAAACAAAAACTATGTAGAGATATGGATGGAGGTAGAGGATCAGGATGGACATTACATCAAATTAAACATTTCGAAATCAGACTAAATAAATATGTACCATTACGAGCTTCTTCCTATATTGACCTTCCTAAACCAATTAAAGATAAGAAAGCAGTAATCAATATTGAAAATCAAAATAATAAATGTTTCTTATATTCAATTGCAGGTTATTTAAAACCTATTGATAAATGTTCTCAATATCAACGACCTTCACACTGTACAGAAATTGTGAATGACTTACAAGATAAATATTGTAATGGTATTGAATGTCCTGTACAATTAAAAGATATAGTAAAATTTGAAAAGAGAAGTAACATATCCATTAACGTGTATAGTTATGATGATGAATATAATATATACCTACTTCAAATCACAAAAAATAAACAGGACAAATACGTCAATTTCTTATCTGTAAAAGATGAAAATAATAGTCATTTTTGTTGGATAAAGGATTTATTGAGATTAATAAAAAGTCAAGTAACAAAACATAAGAAGAAATTGTACTTTTGCGATAGATGTTTCGTAAGACATTTTGGAAATGAGGAGCAATTACAACAACATGAACTATATTGTAAGGAGCATGAATCTGTTAGAATAGAACTTCCAAAACCATATAACAATCAAATACAATTCCAAAATTATAATAGATCATTAAGAGTACCATTACGATATATGCCGATTTTGAATGTTTGTTATGTAAAATGGAAGTAGACCATAATTGTTCTAAAACTGTGAAGTATAAAAAGCATTTACCAATGAGTTTCTGTTATTACATCAAATACTCAAATGGTATGTATAAAAGTCCTGTTAGTTATATTGGTTTAGATGCTCAAAGGTGTTTGTGAAGAAGTTAAAACAAGAAGCAATAGAAATAAAAAATATATAACAAAAAAGTTGAAATGAATGTCCTAACTAAAGGTGAGAATGATATATATAGTAATTCCAATAATTGTCATATATGTGAGAGAAACTTGAATGATTTACCACCAGCAATTGAAAAACAAATAAATATGTTAAATAAGAAAATACAATTCGCTAAAGTTAATGATAGCATGATTGAAAAGTTAGAAGAATGGAACCATGAATTAGGAAAATGTTTAAAGGATATAAATAAAAATAAAGCAAAAGTGAGAGATCATGATCATTTAACTGGAAAGTTTAGAGGTGCAGCTCGCAGTTGTTGTAACTTAAGCTATCGAAATCCTAATTTTATTCCAGTATTTATTCACAACTTAAGTGGTTATGATACTCACCTGTTTGTTAAAGAACTTGCTTAGAAATAAAACTAATTGGAAATAATGAGAAAAAATATATAACATACTCAAAATATGTGAAGGTTGATAAAAAGAATGGAATTAATTTACGATTTCTAGATTCATTTAGGTTTGTCAAGAAGTTTAGCAGAACTAGCAAATAACCTTACAAAAGAACAATATAGAGTAACGTCAAAGTACTTCCCTAATGATTTGTTAGATTTAGTAATTAAAAAAGTGTGTACCCATATGATTATATTGACTCAATTGAAAGATTAGAAGAAACAAAACTACCTTCAAAAGAAATGTTCTTTAATAAACTTACTAAAACTCACATCAGTGATGAAGTTTATGAGCATGCTGAATATGTTTGGAAGTCATTCAATATTAAAAATTTAAGAGAATATACAGAACTTTACAACAAAACAGATGTATTAATATTAGCTGATGTATTTGAAAGTTTGAGAGATGTGTGTTTAAAAGCATATGGTTTAGATCCTGCTTGGTATTTCACTGCTCCTGGTTTATCGTGAGATTCAATGTTAAAGATGACTAAGACCAAACTAGAAATGTTAACTGACTATGACAAAATATTAATGATAGAAAAAGGTATAAGAGGTGGAATTTCACAATGTAGTAAGAGATATGTAAAAGCAAATTATAAATATATGAAAAATTATAACAAAGACGAACCTTCAAATTATTTAGTTTATCTAGATGCAAATAATTTATATGGATGGGCTATGAGTCAATACATGCCTTACAAAGACTTTAAATGGGTTCAACCTTACATGAACATAATGAATATTCCAGATAATTCAGAAACTGGCTACATATTAGAAGTTGATTTAGAATATCCAGAATACTTACATGATAAACATACAGATCTACCATTAGCTCCAGAAAATATGTGTCCATCAGGATCAAAACATTCAAAATTATTAACAACGCTTTACAATAAAGAAAGATACGTTATTCACTACAAAAACTTAAAATTGAATATGTCACTTGGGATGATATTAAAGAAAATTCATAGGGTATTAGAGTTCAAGCAATCAAACTGGTTAAAGGAATATATTGATTTAAATACAAATATGAGAACAAGAGCTAAGAATGATTACGAGAAAGATTTTTAAAAGGTAATGAACAATAGCGTATTTGGTAAAACAATGGAAAACATTAGAAAGGGACCATCTATTACCTTAGAATGTGATCCAATGAGGGTGGAAAAGTTAATAGCGAAACCGAACTTTGATTACAGAACAATATTTACTGAAGTTTTGTATGCGATACATACGAAAAAAGAAAAATTGACCTTCAACAAACCTATATGTGTTGGTATTAGTGTGCTAGGTTTGTCAAAATTATTAATGGTTGACTTCCATTACAACATTATGAAACCTAAAAAAATATCGATATCGACTTATGTTACACGGATACTGACAGTTTTATATATGAAATTAATACAGATGACTTCTACACAGACTTAAAGGAAATGGTTGATCTATTTGACACAAGTGATTATGGAAAGGATAATCAATATGGATACCACTAGTAAACAAAAAAGTATTAGGAAAGATGAAGGATGAAAACAAAGGTAAAATAATGACGAAGTTTATTGGGTTAAGATCAAAGATGTATGCCTTTAAAGTTAAGAATGAAGAGGAGAAAAAAGCAAAACGAATAACGAAATGTGTAGTAGCAAAAGAGTTACAATTTGATGATTATAAGCAAACCCTATTCAATGATGTGAAAACATAAAAATATAAATCTAATTCGAAGTTGTAAGCATGATGTGTATACCATAGCTGTAAATAAGTTAGCATTAGATTCAAATGATGATAAAAGATATATACTAGAGGGTGGTGTAAGTACATTAGCTTGAGGGCATTATAAGATATAGTTAAAATGTATTTATGTGTAGTTTAGTTTGAAGTCATATTAATTAACTTTTATGTATAGTTTACTTTTAGGTAAAATTTAATTAACTTTTATGTGTGGTGTAGTTGATAGGTGTTAGTGAGTAATTGTGTATAGTTTAGTTTTAGGTAGAATTTAATTAACTTTAAATTGTGGTGTAGTTGATAGGTGTTAGTGAGTAATTATGTATAGTTTAGTTTTAAGTACAATTTATATTTTTAAGTCATAAAAGTTGTTTTTGTATTTTTATCTTTAGACATAGGCAACCAGTAACCCGTTAGAAAAAAATATAAGAAGATAGGAACCATTTACCGTTTGAATTTTTAAAATCGGTTAATATTTGATATAACAAATTCGAAATTCCGGGAATTTTTTACGGGTTTATTTTTGAGTTTCCGGGAAAATGTTATTGTTTTAAAAAGTCTTAAAACTTTATTTAAATTATGGTAGGTGTTTTTATTTTTTCGATTTGTTGAAATTTTGTATAAATATTGAAGAAGGAAAAAATATCCTGTGGGTTATGTAACCATTTATGCATTTTGTAAAATTGGATATGTTATTAGTATTCATTTTCAGTTTGAATCTTTGAATTCGGTTAATTAGGGACTGAGCTATTGAATTTTAACGTTATTTGGGGGTGAGGCTGCCAGTGTTGCCAACTCAATTTAACAATTATCATATTTATTAGTAATGGGGTGAATTCATTTTTGACGGATTTTAATGATTCAAGCGTCAAATGAAAGTTTAGAAACTGGAGATTAAGATGCAGCAAATATACTTTGTGTAGTATTCCTTGTAATATTTTAGATGTAAATTGTTTATAGTTAAGAGCTATAAAGTTCTTTTTGATTCTTATGTAAATTCTTTCGTAACTAGATTTAATGATTCTTGTAATTTTTGTATCTACATTTAGTGATTTTTTGTAATTTTTGTAACTAGATTTAGTGATTTTTTGAAGTCAAAACCGGTTATAACCGGATTTAGTAATTTTTTGTAACTAAATTTAATGATTTTTGTAACTAGATTTAGTGATTTTTTTGTAATTTTGTAACTAGATTTAGTGATTTATTTGTAATTTTGTAACTAGATTTAGTGATTTTTTATTTTTGTAACAAGATTTAATGATTTTTTGTAAGCAAATTTAAGGATTTTTGAAGTCAAAACCAGTTATAACAAGATTTTTATAACCAGATATAGTGATTTTTTTGTTTTGTAACTAGATTTAGTGATTTTTTTGTTTTTGTAACTAGATTTAGTGATAGAATGCATTACAAGTAATTATGAGTAAGATAGACGTTATTTGAGATGCGATAGAAGTTATTTCGGATAGGGAGTGCGCTAGAAATTATTAGGGGTAGTTTAGTAGTTATTAAGGATGATAGGGTGATATATAGTTAAAATGGGCTAATAATAAATTTGTCTGCAGAATCCGAATTCCCTCTCTACTTTTACGTATTAACACAACAAATGTAGAAAGAGGAAATATTTTCTAGACAGAAATGTTATGTTACTTATCTCGCCCAATGAGATGTTAGCATTCAAAGAAGAGTATCGCATAAATAGACCAATATTTTAAATTATGATAATAATGCTAAACCTTAATTTAACTCTGCGAAGTACATTTCGAAAAAGAATATCTTCCAGTATTTATTCACTGTTCGAATTCAATTTCCGAACGAGAGAGTGATCCTTATGTATTAACACAATAAATGAAAAAGGAGAAAATGTATTCTTGACAGAAATGTAATGTTACTTATCTCGCTCAAAGAAATGTTAGCATTAAACAAGAGTACCGTATAAATAAGCCAATAATTTAATAAGGATAATAAAACTAAACTTTAATTTACAACTTCAAAGTACATTTAGAAATAGAATATAATCCAAAATTTATTCACTGTTCGAATTAAACTTCCGAAAGAGAGAGCGATGCTTACATATTAACACAAAAAATTAAGAACGATAAAATATATTCTAGACAGAAATGTTATGTTACTTATCTCTCTCAAAGAAATGTTAGCATTCAAAAAAAGTACCGCATAAATAGGCCAATATTTTATATGAGAATAATAAAATTAACTTTAATTTAACACTGCAAAGAACATTAAGAAATACAACATCTTCCAACATTTATTCACTGTTCGAAATCATCTTCCGAACCGATGCTTACGTAACCGAGAAACCGATGCTTACGTATTAACACAATAAATATAAAAAGATAAAAAGTATACTAGATATAAATGTTATGTTACTTATCTCGCTCAAATAAATGTTAGCATTCAAAAAGACTACCGCATAAATAAACCAATATTTTAAATGAGGATAAAAAACTAAATATTATTTTAACACTGCAAAGTACATTTTGTAACAGAATACCTTCCAACATTTATTAACTGTTCGAATTAAACTTCCCAACGAGAGAGCAATGCTTAAATATTGTGACTTGGGATGTAGAAAGAGAAGAATTCTCAGACAGGGATGTTATTTCTCTATCTCAATAAATGTTACCAATTCAAAGAAGTGTACCGCATAAATAGTCCAATAATTTAAATAAGGACACAAAAAACTACACTTTAATTTAAGACTCCAAACTACATTTCGAAATATAATATCTTCCAAGATTTATTCACTATTCGACTTAAACATCCATACGAGAGAGCGATGCTTATGTATTAACACAATAAATATTGAAGGATAAATGTATTCTAGACAGAAATGTTATGTTACTTATCTCGCTCAAAGAAATGTTAACATTGAAAGATCACTATCGCATAAATAGGCCAATATGAGGATAATAAAACGAAAGTTTGATATAATACTGAAAAGTACATTTCGAAACAGAATATCTTCCAACATTTATTCACTGTACGAATTAAACTTCTGAACGAGAGAGCGAAGCTTACGTTTTATTACAATAAATATAGAAGGACAAAATTTTGTTCTAAACAGAAATATTGTGTTCCTTATCTCGCTCAATGAAACGTTAGCATTCAAAAAAGAGTACCGCATAAATACGCAAATATTATAAATTAGGATAATAAAATTAAAGTTTAATTCAACTCTGCGAAGTACATTTCGTAAAAGAATATCTTCCAGCTATTATACACTGGTCGAATTAAATTTCCAAACAAGAGAGGAATGCTTATGTTTTAACAGAATAAATGTAGAAGGAGAAAATGTATTCTTCAAAGAAATGTTATGTTACTTATCTCGCTCGAAGTAATGTTTTCATTAAAGAAGAGCACCGTATAAATAAGAGAATAATTTAAATAAGGATAATAGAACTAAACTCTAATTTAACACTTCAAGTTAATTTAGAAATAAAATATCTTCCAAAGTTTATCCACTGTTCGAATTAAACTTCCGAACGAGAGAGCGATGCTTATGTATTATCACAATGAATGTAGAAGGAGAAAATATATTCTAACAGAAATGTTATATTACTTATCTCGCTCAATGAGATGTTAGCATTGAAAGAAGTGTACCGCATAAATGAGCCGATAATTTAAATAAGGATAAAAAACTAAACTTTAATTTAACACTTGAATGTACATTTTGAAATAGAATATCTAAAAACATTTATTCACTGTTCGAATTAAACATCCAAACGAGAGAGCGATGTTTACGTATTAACAAAATAGATGTAGAAGGAGAAAATATATTCTAGACAGAAATGTACTGTTACTTATTTCGATCAAGGAAACGTTAGCATTCAAAGAATAACACCGCATAAATACGCAAATATTTTAAATTTGGATAATAAAACTAAACTTTAATTTAACTCTGCGAAGTACATTTCGTAAAAGAATATCTTCCAGCTATTATACACTGATCGAATTAAATTTCCAAACAAGAGAGAAACGCTTATGTATTAACACAATAAATGTAGAAGGAGAAAATGTATTCTTGAAAGAAACGTTATGTTACTTATCTCGCCCAAAGAAGAATGTTAGCATTAAAGAAGAGTACCGCATAAATAGGCCAATAATTTAAATACGGATAATAAAACTAAACTTTATTTTAACACTGCAAAATACATTTACTAATACAACATCTTCCAGCATTTATTCACTGTTGGAATCAAACTTCCGAACGAGAGAGCGATGCTTGTGTATTTACAGAATAAATGTAGAAGGATAAATATATTCTAGACAGAAATGTTATGTTACTTATCTCGCTGGGAGAAAAGCGCATCATTGATTGAAGACTACCGCATGAATATGCCAATAATTTAAATGATGATAATAAAACTAAAATTCGATATAATACTGATAAATACATTTAGAAAGAGAATATCTTCCAAAATTTATTCACTGTTCGATTTAAACTCCCGAACGAGTGAGCGATGCTTACGTATAAACACAATAAATGTAGAAGCAGAACATTTTCTTCAAGACAGAAATCTTATGTTACTTATCTCGCTCAAAGAAGTGTTAGCATTGAAAGAAGACTACCGCATAAATAGACAATAATTTAATTGAAGATAATCAAACAAACTTTTAATTTAAATCTCCAAAGTACATTTCGAAATACAATATCTTCCAACATTTATTCACTGTTCGAATTAAACTTCCGAACGAGAGAGCGATGCTTGTGTATTAAAAAAATAAATGTAGAAGGAGAAAATATATTCTAGACAGAAATGTTATGTTACTTATCTTGCTCTAAAAAATCGTATCATTTAGAGAAGACTACCGCATGAATATGCGAATAATTTAAATGAGGATAATAAAACTAAACTTCGATATGCTACTGATAAGTACATTTCGAAACAGAATATCTTCCAACATTTATTCACTGTTCGAATTGTACTCCTGAACGAGAGAGCGATGCTTACGTATCAACAGTATAAGTTAGCATTGAAAAAAGAGTACCGCATAAATACGCCAATAAAATAAATAAGGATAATAAAACTCTAATATAATTTAACACTTCAAAGTACTTTTTGAAATAGAATGTCTTCCAACATATCTTCACCGTTCGAATTAAATATCCGAACAAGAGAGCGATGCTTATGTATTATCACAATAAATGTAGAGGAGAAAATTTTGTTCTAGACAGAAATGTTATGTTACTTATCTCGCTCAAAGAATTGTTAGCATTCAAAAACAGTTCCGCATTAATGGGCCAATTTTTAAATTAGGATAATAAAACTAAACTTAAATTTAACCCTGCAATGTACATTTAGTAATAGAATTTCTTCCAACATTTATTCACTATTCGAATTAAACTTCAGAACGAGAGAGCGATGCTTGTGTATCGTGACTAGGAATGTAGAGGGAAGAAAATTCTCAGACAGGGATGTTATGTTATTTTTCGATCTCAAGAAATGTTACCAATTCAATGGAGTAAACCGCATAAATAGTCCAATAATTTAAATAAGGACATTAAAACTAATCTCTAATTTAAGACTCCAAAGTACATTTCGAAACAGAATATCTTCCAAAATTCAGTCACTGTTCGATTTGAACTCCCGAACGAGAGAGCGATGCTTATGTATTAACACAATAAATGTAGAAGGAGAAAATGTATTCTAGACAGAAATGTTATGTTACTTATCTCGCTCAAAGTAATGTCAGCATTGAAAGAACACTACCGCATAAATAGGCCAATATGAGGATAATAAAACCAAACTTTATGTAATACTGATAAGTACATTTCGAAAAGGAATATCTTCCTACATTTATTCACTGTTCGATTTGAACTCCCGAACGAGAGATCGATGCTTACGTATTAACAAAATAAATGTAGAAGGAGAAAATGTCTTCTAGACAGAAATGATATGTCACTTATCTCGCTCAAATTAATGTTAGCATTCAATGAAGAGTACCGCATAATTACACCAATAAATTAAATAAGAACAATAAAACCAAACTTTAACAACACTCCAATGTACATTTCGAAATAGAGTGTCTTCCAATATTTATTCAAAGTTCGAATTAAACATCCGAATGAGAGAGCGATGCTTGCGTATAACACAATAAATGTAGAAGGAGAAAATATATTATATACAGAAATGTTATGTTAGTTATCACCCTCGAAGAAAACTTATCATTGACAGAAGAGTACCGCATAAATAAGCCAATAATTTAAATAAGGATAAAAAATTAAACTTTATTTAACTCTTTAAAGTACATTTAGAAATAGAATAACTTCCAAAATGTACCCACTGTTCCAATTAAACATCCAAACGAGAGAGCGATGTTTACGTATTATCAAAATAAATGTAGAAGGAGAAAATATTTTCTAGACAGAAATGTTATGTTACTTATTTCGCACAAGGAAACGATAGCATTTAAAGAAGAGTACAACATAAATACGCCAATAATTTAAATTAGGATAATGAACTAAACTTTAATTTAACTCTCGAAGTACATTTCGTAAAACAATATCTTCCAGCTGTTATTCACTGGTCGAATTATATTTCCAAACAAGAGAGCAATGCTTATATATTAACACAATAAATGTAGAAGGACAAAATGTATTCTTGAAAGAAATGTTATGTTACTTATCTCGCTCAAGGAAGAATGTTAGCATTGAAAGACGTGTACCGCATAAATAGGCCAATAATTAAAATAAGGATAATAAAACTAAACTGTAATTTAACACTTCAAAGTACATTTAAAAAAGAATGTTTTCCAACATTTATTGTTTTCGAATTAAACTTCCGACCGAGAGAGCGATGCTTATATATTTACACAAAAAATATAGAAGGATAAAATGTGTTCTCGACCGAAATGTTATGTTACTTATCAAACTCAAAGAAATGTTAGCATTCAAAAAGAGTACCATTTAAATAGGCCAATAATATAAATGAGAATAACAAAACTAAACTTTATTTTAACACTGCAAAATACATTTAGTAATAGAACATCTTCCAACATTTATTCACTTTTCGAATTAAACTTCCAAACGAGAAAGCGATGCTTGTGTATTAAAAGAATAAATGTAGAAGGAGAAAATATATTCTAGACAGAAATGTTATATTACTTAATCTCCTTCGAAGAAATGTTAGCATTCAAAAACAGTTCCGCATTAATAGGCCAATTTTTAAATGAGGATAATAAAACTAAACTTTAATTTAACCCTGCAATGTACATTTATTAATAGAATATCTTCCAAAATTTTTTCACTGTTCGAATCAAACTTCAGAACGAGAGAGGATGCTAGTGTATCGTGACTAGGAATGTAGAGGGAAAAAAATTCTCAGACAGGGACGATACGTTATTTCTCCATCTCAAGAAATGTTACCAATTCAATGAAGAAAACCCCGTAAATGGTCCAATAATTTAAATAAGGACATTAAAACTAATCTCTAATTTAAGACTCCAAAGTACATTTCGAAATAGAATATTTTCCAAAATTCAGTCACTGTTCGAATTAAAGTTCCGAACTAGAGAGCGATGCTTATGTATTAACACAATTAATGTAGAAGGAGAAAATATATTCTAGACAGAAATGTTGTTACTTATAGCGCTCAAAGAAATCTAATCATTGAAAGAAGAGTACTGCTTAAATAAGCAAATAATTTAAGTAAGGATAAAAAAACAAAACTTTAGTTTAACAGTGCAAAATATATTTAGAAATAGAATAACTTCCAATATTTATTCACTATTCGAAATAAACTTCCGAGCGAGAGAGCGATTCTTATGTATTAACCCAATAAGTGTAGAGGGAGAAAATATATTCTAGACAGAATTGTTACGTTACTTATCTCGCTCAAAGAAATATTAGCACTAAAAGAAGAGTACCGAATAAATAGGCCAATAAAAATAAATAAGGATAATAAACCTAATCTTTAATTTAACACTGCAAAGTATATTTTGAAATAGAATATCTTCCAACACTTAGTCACTGCTCGAATTAAAGTTCCGAACGAGAGAGCGCTTCATATGTATCAACACAATAAATGTAGAAGGTGAAAATATATTCTAGAAAGAAATGTTACGTTACTTATCTAGCTCAAAGAAATGTTAGCATTCAAATAGAGTATCGCATAAATAGACCAATAATTTAAATGAGGGTATAAAAACTAAAGTTTAATTTAACTCTGCAAAGTACATTTACAAGTAGAATATCTTCCAAATTTATTCACTGTTCAAATCACACTTCTGCTCGAGAGAGCGATGCTCATGTATTGTGACTAAGACAGGAGAGGGGGAAAGAACCTGACAGGGATATTGTGTTTTTTCATTAATTGAAGTAATGTTACCAATTCCAAAAAAATACAGCATAAATACGCCAATAATTTAAATAAGGACAATAAAACTAGACTCTAATTTACAACTCCAGGGTACATTTCGAAATAGAATATCTTCCAAAATTCAGTCACTGTTCGAATGAAACTTCTTAACGACAGAGCAATGCTTATGTATTAACACAATAAATGTTTAAGGAGAAAATATATTTTAGACAGAACTGTTATGTTTCTTATCTCGCTCAAAAAAATGTTAGCATTCAAAGAAGAGTGCCATATAAATAGGAAAATATTTTAAAAAAGGATAGTAAAACTAAACTCTGATTTAAGACTCCAAAAGTACATTTCGAAATAGAATATCTTCCAACATTTATTCGCTATTCGAATTAAACTTCCGAACGAGAGAGCGATGCTTATGTATTAACAAAATAAATGTAGAAGGGTTAAAAATATTCTAGACCGGAATGTTATGTTACTTATCTCGCTCAAAGAAATGTTAGCACTCAAAGAAAAGTACTGCAAAAATAGGACAATAATTTAAATAAAAATAATAAAATTAAATCTTAATTTAACACCGCAAAGTACATCTAGAAATAGAATATCTTCCAACATTTATTCACTGCTCAAATTAAACTTCCGAACGAGAGTCCGATGCATATATATTGTGAATAGGAATGTAGAGGGAGAAAAAATCCCAGATAGGGATGTTATGATATTTCTCTAATTCAAGAAATGTTACCAATTCAAAGAAGAATACCGCATAAATTCTCCGACAATTTAAATAAGGACAATAAAACTAAACTCTGATTTAAGACTCCAAAGTACATTTCGAAAATAGAATTCACTGTTCGAATTAAACTTCCGAACGATAGAGCGATGCTTAAGTATTAACGCAATAAATATAGAAGGAGAAAATTATTCTAGACAGAAATGTTATTTTACTTATCTTGCTTTAAGAAAAGTTAGCACTCAAAGAAGAGTATCGCATAGATAGATAATATTTTAAATGAGGGTAATAAAACTAAACTTTTATCTATCTCTGCAAAGTACATTTACATTATAAATTAACGCAATAAGTGTAGAGGGAGAAAATATATTCTAGACAGCAATGTTACGTTAGTTATCTCGCTTAAAAAAATGTTAGCATTAAAAGAAGAGTACCGCATAAATAGGCCAATAAAAATAAATAAGGATAATAAAACTAAACTTTAATTTAACACTCAAAGTATATTTCGAAATAGAATATCGTCCAACACTTTGTCACTGTTCGAATTAAAAATCCGAGCGGGAGAGCAATTCTTGTGTATCATCACAATAAATATAGAAGGCGAAAATATATTCTAGACAGAAATGTTACGTTACTTATCTAGCTCAAAGAAATGTTAGCATTCAAAGAAAAGTATCGCATAAATAGGCCAAAAAAATAAATAAGGATAATAAAACTAAACTTTAATTTATCTCTGCAAAATACATTTAGTAATAGAATATCTTCCAGTATTTATTTACTGTTTGAATTAAACTTCCGAACGAGAGAGCGATGCTCATGTATTAAAACAACAAATGTTGAAAGAGAAAATGTATTCCGGACAGCAATGTTATATTACTTATCTCGCTCAAGGAAATTTTATCATTGAAAGTAGAGTAAGGCATAAATAGGACAATAATTTAAATAAGAATAATAAAACAAATCTTTAATTTAACACTCCAAAGTTCATTTCAAAATAGAATATCTTCCAAGATTTATTCACTGTTCGAATTAAACTTTCGAACGAGAGAGCGATGCTTGTGTATTAACACAATAAATGTAGAAGGAAAAAATATATTCTAGACAGAAATGTTATGTTACTTATCACGCTCGAAGAAATCGTATCATTGACTGAAGAGTATCTCATGAATATGCCAATAATTTAAATGAGGAAAATAAAATTAAACTTCGATATGATACTGATAAGTAAATTTCGAAACGGAATATCTTCCAACATTTATTCACTGTTCCAATTGAACTCCCGAACGAGAGAGCGATGCTTACGTATTAACAGAATAAGTTAGCATTCAAAGAAGAATACCGCATAAAAACGCCAATAAAATATATAATGATAATAATACTCAATTATAATTTAACACTTCAAAGTACATTTAGAAATAGAATATCTTCCAACATTTATTCACTCTTCGAATTAAACATCCGAACGAGAGAGCGATGCTTATGTATTATCACAATAAATGTAGAAAGAGAAAATTTTGTTCTAGACAGAAATGTTATGTTACTTATCTCGCTCAAAGAAACGTTAGCATTGGAAGAAGAGTACCGCATAAATATGTGAATAAATTAAAAAAGGATAATAAAACTCAACTTTAATTTAACACTGCATAGTACAATTAGAAGAAGAATATCTTCCAAAATTTATCCACTGTTCGAATTAAACTTCCGATTGAGAGCGAAGTTTATGTGTGAGGAGAAAATGTATTCTAACAGAAATGTTCTATTACTTATCGCGCTCAAAGAAATATTAGCATTGAAAGAACAGTACCGCAAAAACAGGCCAATAAATTAAATAAGGATAATACAACTAAACTTTAATTTAATACTTTAAAGTACACTTTGAAATATATTATCTTCCAACATTTATTCACTGCTCGAATAAAACTTGCGCACGAGAGCGATGCTTATGTATTAACACAATAAATGTAGAAGGAGAAACTGTATTCTAGAGCGATGTTTACGTATTCTAGAGCGAGAGGGATGCTTACGTATTAACAGAATAAGTTAGCATTCAAAGAAGAATACCGCAAAAATACGCCAATAAAATATATAATGATAATAATACTCAATTATAATTTACCACTTCATAGTACATTTAGAAATAGAATATCTTCCAACATTTATTCACTCTTCGAATTAAACATCCAAACGAGAGAGCGAAGTTTACATATTTACAAAATAAATGTAGAAGGAGAAAATATTTTGTAGACAGAAATGTTATGTTACTTATTTCGCTCAAGGAAACGATAGCATTCAAAGAAGAGTACTGCATAAATACGCCAATATTTTAAATTCGGATAATAAAACTAAACTTTAATTTAACTCTGCGAAGTACATTTCGTAAAACAATATCTTCCAGCTGTTATTCACTGGTCGAATTAAAGTTCCAAACAAGAGAGCAATGCTTTTGGATTAACACAATAAATGTAGAAGGAGAAAATGTATTATTGAAAGAAATGTTATGTTACTTATCTCGCTCAAAGAAGAATGTTAGCATTGAAAGAAATGTACCGTATAAATACGCCAATAATTTAAATAAGGATGAAAAACTAAACTTTAATTTAACACTTCAAAGTGCATTTAGAAAAGAATATTTTCCAACATTTATTCAGTTTTCGAATTAAACTTCAGAACGAGAGAGCGATGCTAATGTATTTACACAAAAAATATAGAAGGATAAAATGTGTTCTAGACCGAAATGTTATGTTACTTATCACACTCAAAGAAATGTTAGCATTCAAAAAGAGTACCACTTAAATAGGCCAATAATATAAATGAGAAGAATAAAACTAAACTTTATTTTAACACTGCAAAATACATTTAGTAATAGAACATCTTCCAACATTTATTCACTGTTCGAATTAAACTTCCGAACGAGAGAGCGATGCTTATGTATTATCAAAATAAATGTAGAAAGAGAAAATATTTTCTAGAGAGAAATGTTATGTTACTTATCTCACTCAATGAAACGTTAGCATTCAACGACTAGTACTGCATAAATAGGCCAATATTTTAAATTAAGATAATAAAACTAAATTTTAAATTAACTCTGCGAAGTACATTTCGAAAAAGAATATCTTCTAGTATTTATACACTGTTCGAATTAAATTTCCAAACAAGAGAGCAATGCTTATGTATTAACACAATAAATGAAGAAGGAGAAAATGTACTCTTGAAAGAAATGTTATGTTACTTATCTCGCTCAACGTAATGATAGCATTCAAAGAAAAGTACCGCATAAATTGGACAATAATTTTAATAAGGACATTAAAACTAAACTCTAATTTAAGACTCCAAAGTACGTTTCGAAATAGAATATTTTCCAAAATTCAGTCACTGTTCGAATTAAAGTTCCGAATGAGAGAGTGATGCTTATGTATTAACACAATAAATGTAGAAGGAGAAAATGTATTCTATACAGAAATGTTATGTTACTTATCTCGCTTAAAGTAATGTCAGCATTGAAAGAAAACTACCGCATAAATAGGCCAATATGAGGATAGTAAAGCTAAACTTTTATATAATACTGAAAAGCACATTTCGAAACAGAATATCTTCCTACATTTATTCACTGTTCGGTTTGAACTCCGGAAAGAGAGAGCGATGCTTATGTATTAACACAATAAACGTAGAAGGAGAAAATTTATTCTAGACAGAAATGTTATGTTACTTATTTCGCTCGACGTAATGTTAGCATTCAAAGAAGAGTACCGCATAATTACGCGAATAAATTAAATAAGATTAATAAAACTCAACTTTAATTTAACACTGCAAAGTCCATTTAGAAATAGAATATCATCCATTTTTTTCACTATTCGAATTAAACTACCAAACGAGAGAGCGATGCTTACGTATTATCACAATAAATATAGAAGGAGAAAATTTTGTTCTAGACACAAATGTTAAGTTACTTATCTCGCTCAAAGAAATGTTAGCATTGAAAGAACACTACAGCATAAATAGGCCAATAAATTAAATAAGGATAATAAAACTAAACTTTAATTTAACACTTTAAAGTACATTTAGAAATAGAATATCTTCCAAAATTTATCCACTGTTCGAATTAAATTTCCGAACGAGAGAGCGATGCTTTTGCATTAACACAATAAATGTAGAAGGAGAAAATATATTCTAACAGAAATGTTATATTACTTATCTCGCTCAAAGAAATGTTAGCATTCAAAGAAGAATACCGCATAAGTGGGCCAATAATTCAAAGATAAAAAAATTAAAATTAAATTTAACACTTCAATGTACATTTTGAATTAGAATATCTTCAAACATTTATTCAGTGTTCTAATTAAACATCCAAACGAGAGAGCTATGTTTACGTATTATCAAAATAAATGTAGAAGGAGAAAATATTTTATAGACAGAAATGTTATGTTACTTATCTCGCTCAATGAAACGTTAGCATTCAAAGACCAGTACCGCAAAAACAAGTCAATAAATTAAATAAGGATAATATAACTAAACTTTAATTTAACTCTGCGAAATACATTTCGAAAAAGAATATCTTCCAGCATTTATACACTGGTCGAATTAAATTTCCAAACAAGAGAGAAATGATTATGTATTAACAAAAAAGGAATAGAAGGATAACATGTATTCTAGACCGAAATATTATGTTACTTATCTCACTCAAAGAAATGTTAGCATTCAAAAAGAATACCGCTTAAATAGGCCAATAATATAAATGAGAATAATAAAACTAAATTTAAATTTAACACTGCAAAGTACATTTAGTAATAGAATATCTTACAAACCTTATTTAGTGTTCGAATTAAATTTCCGAACAAGAGAGCCATGCTTATATATTCTGACTATCAATGTAGAGGGAGAAAAATTCTCAGAAAAAGATGTTATGTTATTTCTCTATCTCCAGAAATGTTACCAATTCAAAGAAGTGTGCCGCATAAATAGTCCAATAAATTAAACAAGGAAACAACAAAGTAACACTCATTTAACAGTCGAAAGTACATTTCGAAAGAGAATATCTTCAAAGATTTATTCACTGTTCGTCTTAACATCCGTACGAGAGAACGATGATTATGTATTAGCAAAAAAATATTGAAGGATAAAATGTAATCTAGACAGAAATATTTTGTTACTTATCTCGCTCATAGAAATGTTAGGATTGAAACAAGACTACCGTATAAATAGGCCAATAATTTAAATAAAGATAATTAAACATTTTTTTAACACTCCAAAATTCATTTCGAAATAGAATATCTTCCAAAATTTATTCACTGTTCGAATCAAACTTCCGAACGAGAGAGCGATGCTTGTGTATTTACAGAATAAATGTAGAAGGATAAATATATTCTAGACAGAAATGTTATGTTACTTATCTCGCTGGGAGAAAAGCGCATCATTGATTGAAGACTACCGCATGAATATGCCAATAATTTAAATGATGATAATAAAACTAAAATTCGATATAATACTGATAAATACATTTCGAAAGAGAATATCTTCCAAAATTTATTCACTGTTCGATTTAAACTCCCGAACGAGTGAGCGATGCTTACGTATAAACACAATAAATGTAGAAGCAGAACATTTTCTTCAAGACAGAAATCTTATGTTACTTATCTCGCTCAAAGAAGTGTTAGCATTGAAAGAAGACTACCGCATAAATAGACAATAATTTAATTGAAGATAATCAAACAAACTTTTAATTTAAATCTCCAAAGTACATTTCGAAATACAATATCTTCCAACATTTATTCACTGTTCGAATTAAACTTCCGAACGAGAGAGCGATGCTTGTGTATTAAAAAAATAAATGTAGAAGGAGAAAATATATTCTAGACAGAAATGTTATGTTACTTATCTTGCTCTAAAAAATCGTATCATTTAGAGAAGACTACCGCATGAATATGCGAATAATTTAAATGAGGATAATAAAACTAAACTTCGATATGCTACTGATAAGTACATTTCGAAACAGAATATCTTCCAACATTTATTCACTGTTCGAATTGTACTCCTGAACGAGAGAGCGATGCTTACGTATCAACAGTATAAGTTAGCATTGAAAAAAGAGTACCGCATAAATACGCCAATAAAATAAATAAGGATAATAAAACTCTAATATAATTTAACACTTCAAAGTACTTTTTGAAATAGAATGTCTTCCAACATATCTTCACCGTTCGAATTAAATATCCGAACAAGAGAGCGATGCTTATGTATTATCACAATAAATGTAGAGGAGAAAATTTTGTTCTAGACAGAAATGTTATGTTACTTATCTCGCTCAAAGAATTGTTAGCATTCAAAAACAGTTCCGCATTAATGGGCCAATTTTTAAATTAGGATAATAAAACTAAACTTAAATTTAACCCTGCAATGTACATTTAGTAATAGAATTTTTTCCAACATTTATTCACTATTCGAATTAAACTTCAGAACGAGAGAGCGATGCTTGTGTATCGTGACTAGGAATGTAGAGGGAAAAAAATTCTCAGACAGGGATGTTATGTTATTTTTCGATCTCAAGAAATGTTACCAATTCAATGGAGTAAACCGCATAAATAGTCCAATAATTTAAATAAGGACATTAAAACTAATCTCTAATTTAAGACTCCAAAGTACATTTCGAAACAGAATATCTTCCAAAATTCAGTCACTGTTCGATTTGAACTCCCGAACGAGAGAGCGATGCTTATGTATTAACACAATAAATGTAGAAGGAGAAAATGTATTCTAGACAGAAATGTTATGTTACTTATCTCGCTCAAAGTAATGTCAGCATTGAAAGAACACTACCGCATAAATAGGCCAATATGAGGATAATAAAACCAAACTTTATGTAATACTGATAAGTACATTTCGAAAAGGAATATCTTCCTACATTTATTCACTGTTCGATTTGAACTCCCGAACGAGAGATCGATGCTTACGTATTAACAAAATAAATGTAGAAGGAGAAAATGTCTTCTAGACAGAAATGATATGTCACTTATCTCGCTCAAATTAATGTTAGCATTCAATGAAGAGTACCGCATAATTACACCAATAAATTAAATAAGAACAATAAAACCAAACTTTTACAACACTCCAATGTACATTTCGAAATAGAGTGTCTTCCAATATTTATTCAAAGTTCGAATTAAACATCCGAATGAGAGAGCGATGCTTGCGTATAACACAATAAATGTAGAAGGAGAAAATATATTATATACAGAAATGTTATGTTAGTTATCACCCTCGAAGAAAACTTATCATTGACAGAAGAGTACCGCATAAATAAGCCAATAATTTAAATAAGGATAAAAAATTAAACTTTATTTAACTCTTTAAAGTACATTTAGAAATAGAATAACTTCCAAAATGTACCCACTGTTCCAATTAAACATCCAAACGAGAGAGCGATGTTTACGTATTATCAAAATAAATGTAGAAGGAGAAAATATTTTCTAGACAGAAATGTTATGTTACTTATTTCGCACAAGGAAACGATAGCATTTAAAGAAGAGTACAACATAAATACGCCAATAATTTAAAGTAGGATAATAAACTAAACTTTAATTTAACTCTCGAAGTACATTTCGTAAAACAATATCTTCCAGCTGTTATTCACTGGTCGAATTATATTTCCAAACAAGAGAGCAATGCTTATATATTAACACAATAAATGTAGAAGGACAAAATGTATTCTTGAAAGAAACGTTATGTTACTTATCTCGCTCAAGGAAGAATGTTAGCATTGAAAGACGTGTACCGCATAAATAGGCCAATAATTAAAATAAGGATAATAAAACTAAACTGTAATTTAACACTTCAAAGTACATTTAAAAAAGAATGTTTTCCAACATTTATTGTTTTCGAATTAAACTTCCGACCGAGAGAGCGATGCTTATATATTTACACAAAAAATATAGAAGGATAAAATGTGTTCTCGACCGAAATGTTATGTTACTTATCAAACTCAAAGAAATGTTAGCATTCAAAAAGAGTACCATTTAAATAGGCCAATAATATAAATGAGAATAACAAAACTAAACTTTATTTTAACACTGCAAAATACATTTAGTAATAGAACATCTTCCAACATTTATTCACTTTTCGAATTAAACTTCCAAACGAGAAAGCGATGCTTGTGTATTAACACTGCGTTGGTCGCGCCCTCCACCTTTACGTGAGTGGTCGCGCGTTCTACTATTGTAGAACATCAGTATTTTTCTATAGCGATATGATTTTTAGCGATATTCGGTCTTGGGTATGTTAGTTTTAGTATTATACACGTTTTAAAATAATTTAAAATTATTTTGCTTGATTAATACAAGAACATTGACAGAAATAAACATTTGGTATATCGTATTTAATATATGACAATGTTGAACTGAAAATCGAGCAAGTGTTTCGGTATAAGTGTTCATATACTCGTAACAGCATAAATCTTTTTTATTATACATCGTACAGGTAGAATGATATGATGTACTCTTTTCGAATGACTGCCTACTCCAAGCAATCGTCACACACGATTTTCTGTTTGTCTGGGCACACAAATCTCTGGCATTTTCCAAAAGTTTTTACTTGTTGACTTGTTGCGAGAATGGTAACAAATGACGCATTTTCCAAACCAGAATCTCCGTCTTGTGGTAATGTGGTAACACCTTCATTGAAGCCAATCAAAAGTCTTCCTCTACGTCGAAGCTCGTTTGGCAAGGATTCCACGGCTAAACGTTGGCTTATTGCTGCTTTTATAAACCTAAATCAAAACCTAGATCATGGGGGGAAATTGTTTCGTCTGACACTCTCATTATTCTTATTTGCTCTAAATATATTAAGAGCATTAACACCAGCTACGTTTTTCCTCAATTCATCATCAATTAGGCATAAAAAAGATTCCTTGTGGGCCAAGCCTGTGAAAAGCTGGTATTATATTGAAATTGCGAGTTCGTGGGTTTCTTGGCATTATGTGATCTACATACCAGCGAGAAGGTTCTATGTTCTTCTTCTCTCTACCGATATAAAACGCACGAGTATCGAGAGAAGGTGGTGCAGCAAGATCCATGACTTCAATACTGGCTTGTACTGGTATGTTTTCTTATTGTTTCTCTTCCTGTATATTGCTCGTACATCTTCGGTATCACTGCACTCAACTTTTTCTCCATCAAAATCTTCCTCGAGCTCCTACATGCCTTCAATCTCAAATGCACTTTCACAGTCACTTTCTGCCTCTTCTAACTAAAGACGCAATTGTTCTCTGTCATACACTGACATTTCATATATTACAAACACGTATTCCACAAAAATAACGTGAAAATGTAAAACCAATTAAATCACTAATACGAAACAAACTTGTACGCCAATAGTCGCGCGATCTACAATAGTAGAACACTTATGAAATCATGGAACAAATCTGAGCAGGTGCAAGAACAAGCGCTGAAAATTGACTCGAATGTACCGAAGGCTTTCGGAGAAAGGTACATAACCGCTTAAGGTCGAGCGTGTTGCCAATTGCTCAGGATTCTAAAAATAAAACACCTGTTCTACAATAGTAGAACGCGCGACCACTGCAGTGTTAAAAGAATAAATGTAGAAGGAGAAAATATATTCTAGACAGAAATGTTATATTACTTAATCTCCTTCGAAGAAATGTTAGCATTCAAAAACAGTTCCGCATTAATAGGCCAATTTTTAAATGAGGATAATAAAACTAAACTTTAATTTAACCCTGCAATGTACATTTATTAATAGAATATCTTCCAAAATTTTTTCACTGTTCGAATCAAACTTCAGAACGAGAGAGGATGCTAGTGTATCGTGACTAGGAATGTAGAGGGAAAAAAATTCTCAGACAGGGATGATACGTTATTTCTCCATCTCAAGAAATGTTACCAATTCAATGAAGAAAACCCCGTAAATGGTCCAATAATTTAAATAAGGACATTAAAACTAATCTCTAATTTAAGACTCCAAAGTACATTTCGAAATAGAATATTTTCCAAAATTCAGTCACTGTTCGAATTAAAGTTCCGAACTAGAGAGCGATGCTTATGTATTAACACAATTAATGTAGAAGGAGAAAATATATTCTAGACAGAAATGTTGTTACTTATAGCGCTCAAAGAAATCTAATCATTGAAAGAAGAGTACTGCTTAAATAAGCAAATAATTTAAGTAAGGATAAAAAAACAAAACTTTAGTTTAACAGTGCAAAATATATTTAGAAATAGAATAACTTCCAATATTTATTCACTATTCGAAATAAACTTCCGAACGAGAGAGCGATTCTTATGTATTAACCCAATAAGTGTAAAGGGAGAAAATATATTCTAGACAGAATTGTTACGTTACTTATCTCGCTCAAAGAAATATTAGCACTAAAAGAAGAGTACCGAATAAATAGGCCAATAAAAATAAATAAGGATAATAAACCTAATCTTTAATTTAACACTGCAAAGTATATTTTGAAATAGAATATCTTCCAACACTTAGTCACTGCTCGAATTAAAGTTCCGAACGAGAGAGCGCTTCATATGTATCAACACAATAAATGTAGAAGGTGAAAATATATTCTAGACAGAAATGTTACGTTACTTATCTAGCTCAAAGAAATGTTAGCATTCAAATAGAGTATCGCATAAATAGACCAATAATTTAAATGAGGGTATAAAAACTAAAGTTTAATTTAACTCTGCAAAGTACATTTACAAGTAGAATATCTTCCAAATTTATTCACTGTTCAAATCACACTTCTGCTCGAGAGAGCGATGCTCATGTATTGTGACTAAGACAGGAGAGGGGGAAAGAACCTGACAGGGATATTGTGTTTTTTCATTAATTGAAGTAATGTTACCAATTCCAAAAAAATACAGCATAAATACGCCAATAATTTAAATAAGGACAATAAAACTAGACTCTAATTTACAACTCCAGGGTACATTTCGAAATAGAATATCTTCCAAAATTCAGTCACTGTTCGAATGAAACTTCTTAACGACAGAGCAATGCTTATGTATTAACACAATAAATATTTAAGGAGAAAATATATTTTAGACAGAACTGTTATGTTTCTTATCTCGCTCAAAAAAATGTTAGCATTCAAAGAAGAGTGCCATATAAATAGGAAAATATTTTAAAAAAGGATAGTAAAACTAAACTCTGATTTAAGACTCCAAAAGTACATTTCGAAATAGAATATCTTCCAACATTTATTCGCTATTCGAATTAAACTTCCGAACGAGAGAGCGATGCTTATGTATTAACAAAATAAATGTAGAAGGGTTAAAAATATTCTAGACCGGAATGTTATGTTACTTATCTCGCTCAAAGAAATGTTAGCACTCAAAGAAAAGTACTGCAAAAATAGGACAATAATTTAAATAAAAATAATAAAATTAAATCTTAATTTAACACCGCAAAGTACATCTAGAAATAGAATATCTTCCAACATTTATTCACTGCTCAAATTAAACTTCCGAACGAGAGTCCGATGCATATATATTGTGAATAGGAATGTAGAGGGAGAAAAAATCCCAGATAGGGATGTTATGATATTTCTCTAATTCAAGAAATGTTACCAATTCAAAGAAGAATACCGCATAAATTCTCCGACAATTTAAATAAGGACAATAAAACTAAACTCTGATTTAAGACTCCAAAGTACATTTCGAAAATAGAATTCACTGTTCGAATTAAACTTCCGAACGATAGAGCGATGCTTAAGTATTAACGCAATAAATATAGAAGGAGAAAATTATTCTAGACAGAAATGTTATTTTACTTATCTTGCTTTAAGAAAAGTTAGCACTCAAAGAAGAGTATCGCATAGATAGATAATATTTTAAATGAGGGTAATAAAACTAAACTTTTATTTATCTCTGCAAAGTACATTTACATTATAAATTAACGCAATAAGTGTAGAGGGAGAAAATATATTCTAGACAGCAATGTTACGTTAGTTATCTCGCTTAAAAAAATGTTAGCATTAAAAGAAGAGTACCGCATAAATAGGCCAATAAAAATAAATAAGGATAATAAAACTAAACTTTAATTTAACACTCAAAGTATATTTCGAAATAGAATATCGTCCAACACTTTGTCACTGTTCGAATTAAAAATCCGAGCGGGAGAGCAATTCTTATGTATCATCACAATAAATATAGAAGGCGAAAATATATTCTAGACAGAAATGTTACGTTACTTATCTAGCTCAAAGAAATGTTAGCATTCAAAGAAAAGTATCGCATAAATAGGCCAAAAAATAAATAAGGATAATAAAACTAAACTTTAATTTATCTCTGCAAAATACATTTAGTAATAGAATATCTTCCAGTATTTATTTACTGTTTGAATTAAACTTCCGAACGAGAGATCGATGCTCATGTATTAAAACAACAAATGTTGAAAGAGAAAATGTATTCCGGACAGCAATGTTATATTACTTATCTCGCTCAAGGAAATTTTATCATTGAAAGTAGAGTAAGGCATAAATAGGACAATAATTTAAATAAGAATAATAAAACAAATCTTTAATTTAACACTCCAAAGTTCATTTCAAAATAGAATATCTTCCAACATTTATTCACTGTTCGAATTAAACTTTCGAACGAGAGAGCGATGCTTGTGTATTAACACAATAAATGTAGAAGGAAAAAATATATTCTAGACAGAAATGTTATGTTACTTATCACGCTCGAAGAAATCGTATCATTGACTGAAGAGTATCTCATGAATATGCCAATAATTTAAATGAGGAAAATAAAATTAAACTTCGATATGATACTGATAAGTAAATTTCGAAACGGAATATCTTCCAACATTTATTCACTGTTCCAATTGAACTCCCGAACGAGAGAGCGATGCTTACGTATTAACAGAATAAGTTAGCATTCAAAGAAGAATACCGCATAAAAACGCCAATAAAATATATAATGATAATAATACTCAATTATAATTTAACACTTCAAAGTACATTTAGAAATAGAATATCTTCCAACATTTATTCACTCTTCGAATTAAACATCCGAACGAGAGAGCGATGCTTATGTATTATCACAATAAATGTAGAAAGAGAAAATTTTGTTCTAGACAGAAATGTTATGTTACTTATCTCGCTCAAAGAAACGTTAGCATTGGAAGAAGAGTACCGCATAAATATGTGAATAAATTAAAAAAGGATAATAAAACTCAACTTTAATTTAACACTGCATAGTACAATTAGAAGAAGAATATCTTCCAAAATTTATCCACTGTTCGAATTAAACTTCCGATTGAGAGCGAAGTTTATGTGTGAGGAGAAAATGTATTCTAACAGAAATGTTCTATTACTTATCGCGCTCAAAGAAATATTAGCATTGAAAGAACAGTACCGCAAAAACAGGCCAATAAATTAAATAAGGATAATACAACTAAACTTTAATTTAATACTTTAAAGTACACTTTGAAATATATTATCTTCCAACATTTATTCACTGCTCGAATAAAACTTGCGCACGAGAGCGATGCTTATGTATTAACACAATAAATGTAGAAGGAGAAACTGTATTCTAGAGCGATGTTTACGTATTCTAGAGCGAGAGGGATGCTTACGTATTAACAGAATAAGTTAGCATTCAAAGAAGAATACCGCATAAATACGCCAATAAAATATATAATGATAATAATACTCAATTATAATTTAACACTTCATAGTACATTTAGAAATAGAATATCTTCCAACATTTATTCACTCTTCGAATTAAACATCCAAACGAGAGAGCGAAGTTTACATATTTACAAAATAAATGTAGAAGGAGAAAATATTTTGTAGACAGAAATGTTATGTTACTTATTTCGCTCAAGGAAACGATAGCATTCAAAGAAGAGTACTGCATAAATACGCCAATATTTTAAATTCGGATAATAAAACTAAACTTTAATTTAACTCTGCGAAGTACATTTCGTAAAACAATATCTTCCAGCTGTTATTCACTGGTCGAATTAAAGTTCCAAACAAGAGAGCAATGCTTTTGGATTAACACAATAAATGTAGAAGGAGAAAATGTATTATTGAAAGAAATGTTATGTTACTTATCTCGCTCAAAGAAGAATGTTAGCATTGAAAGAAATGTACCGTATAAATACGCCAATAATTTAAATAAGGATGAAAAACTAAACTTTAATTTAACACTTCAAAGTGCATTTAGAAAAGAATATTTTCCAACATTTATTCAGTTTTCGAATTAAACTTCAGAACGAGAGAGCGATGCTAATGTATTTACACAAAAAATATAGAAGGATAAAATGTGTTCTAGACCGAAATGTTATGTTACTTATCACACTCAAAGAAATGTTAGCATTCAAAAAGAGTACCACTTAAATAGGCCAATAATATAAATGAGGAGAATAAAACTAAACTTTATTTTAACACTGCAAAATACATTTAGTAATAGAACATCTTCCAACATTTATTCACTGTTCGAATTAAACTTCCGAACGAGAGAGCGATGCTTATGTATTATCAAAATAAATGTAGAAAGAGAAAATATTTTCTAGAGAGAAATGTTATGTTACTTATCTCACTCAATGAAACGTTAGCATTCAACGACTAGTACTGCGCAAATAGGCCAATATTTTAAATTAAGATAATAAAACTAAATTTTAAATTAACTCTGCGAAGTACATTTCGAAAAAGAATTTCTTCTAGTATTTATACACTGTTCGAATTAAATTTCCAAACAAGAGAGCAATGCTTATGTATTAACACAATAAAAGAAGAAGGAGAAAATGTACTCTTGAAAGAAATGTTATGTTACTTATCTCGCTCGACGTAATGTTAGCATTCAAAGAAAAGTACCGCATAAATTGGCCAATAATTTTAATAAGGACATTAAAACTAAACTCTAATTTAAGACTCCAAAGTACGTTTCGAAATAGAATATTTTCCAAAATTCAGTCACTGTTCGAATTAAAGTTCCGAACGAGAGAGTGATGCTTATGTATTAACACAATAAATGTAGAAGGAGAAAATGTATTCTATACAGAAACGTTATGTTATTTATCTCGCTTAAAGTAATGTCAGCATTGAAAGAAAACTACCGCATAAATAGGCCAATATGAGGATAGTAAAGCTAAACTTTTATATAATACTGAAAAGCACATTTCGAAACAGAATATCTTCCTACATTTATTCACTGTTCGGTTTGAACTCCCGAACGAGAGAGCGATGCTTACGTATCAACAGTATAAGTTAGGATTCAAAGAAGAGTACTTCATTAACACGCAATAAATTAAATTAGGATAATAAAACTCAATAATAATTTAAAACTTCAAAGTACTTTTAGAAATAGAATGTATTCCATCGTTTCTTCACTGTTCGAATTAAAAATCCGAACGAGAGAGCGATGCTTATGTATTATCACAATAAATGTAGAAGAGAAAATTTTGTTAGAGACAGAAATGTTATGTTACTTATCTCGCTCAAAGAAATGTTAGCATTCAAAAACAGTACCTCATTAATAGGCCAATTTTTAAATGAAGATAATGAAACTAAACCTTAGTTTAACAATGCAATGTACATTTAGTAGTAGAATATCTTCCAACATTTATTCACTGTTCGAATTAAACTTCAGAACGAGAGAGCGATGCTTGTGTATCTTGACTAGGAATGTAAAGGGAAAAAATTCTCAGACAGGGATGTTATGTTATTTCTCGATCTCAAGAAATGTTACCAATTCAATGGACTAAACCGCATAAATACTCCAATAATTTAAATAAAGACATTAAAACTAATCTCTAATTTAAGACTCCAAAGTACATTTCGAAATAGAATATCTTCCAAAAATCAGTCACTGTCCGAATTAAAGTTCCGAACGAGATACCGATGCTTATGTATTAACACAATAAATGTAGAAAGAGAAAATGTATTCCAGACAGAAACGTTATGTTATTTATCTCGCTCAAATTAATGTTAGAATTCAAAGAAGAGTACCGCATAATTACGCCAATAAATTAAATAAGAACAATAAAACTCAACTTTAATTTAACACTGCAAAGTACAATTACAAATAGAATATCATCCATTTTTTACTATTCGAATTAAACTACCGAACGAGAGAGTGATGCTTACGTATTATCACAATAAATATTGATAGACGAAATTTTGTTCTAGTCAGAAACGTTATGTTACTTATCTCGCTCAAAGAAATGTTAGCATTGAAAGAACACTAACGCATAAATAGGCCAATAAATTAAATAAGGATAATAAAGCTAAACTTTAATTTAACACTGCAAAGTACTTTAAGAACAGCATGTCTTCCAACACTTACTCACTGTTCGAATTAAATTTCGGAACGAGAGAGCGATGCTTATGTATTAACACAATAAATGTAGAAGGAGAAAAATTATTCTAGAGAGAAATGTTATGTTACTTATCTCGCTCCACGTAATGTGAGCATTCAAAGAAGATTACTGCATAAATACGCCAATAAATTAAATAAGAACAGTAAAAATTGACTTTAATTTAACACTGCAAAGTACATTTAGTAATGGAATATCTTCTAACATTTATTCACTGTTCGAATTAAACTACCGAACGAGAGAGCGATGCTTTTGTATTATCACAATAAATGTAGGAGAAAATTTTGTTCTAGACATAAATATTATGTTACTTATCTCGCTCAAAGAAATGTTAGCATTGAAAGAAGAGTACCGCATAAATATGCGAATAAATTAAGTAGGAATAATAAAACTCAATTCTAATTTAACACTGCAAAGTACATTTAAAAATAGAATATCTTCAAAAATTTATCCACTGTTCGAATTAAACTTCCGAACAAGAGAGCGATGCTTATGTATCAAGACAATAAATTTTGAAGGATAAAATCTATTTTAGACCGAAATGTTATGTTACTTATCTCGCTCAAAGAAATATTAGGTTTGAAAATAGAATACTGCATAGATAGGCCAATATTTTAAATGAAGATAATAAAACAAAACTTTAATAACACTCCAAAGTACATTTCGAAATAGAACATCTTCCAATATTTTTTCACTGCTCGAATTAAATTTCCGAACGAGACAGCGATGCTTGTGAATTACACAATAAATATAGAAGGAGAGACTATATTCTAGACAGAAATGTTATGTTACTTATCTCACTCAAAGAAATGTTAGCATTGAAAGAACAGTACCGCAAAAACAGGCCAATAAATTAAATAAGGATAATAAAACTAAACTTTAATTTAACACTTTAAAGTACATTTTCAAAGAGAATATCTTTAAACATTTATTCACTGTTCGAATTAAACATCCAAACGAGAGAGCGGTGTTTACGTATTAACAAAATAAATTTTGAAAGAGAAAATGTATTCTAGTCAGAAATGTTAGGTTACTTATCTCGCTGGAAGAAATCGTATCATTCACTGAAGACTGCCGCATGAATATGCCAATAATTTAGATGAGGATAATAAAACTATACTTCGATATAATACTGATAAATACATTTCGTAAGAGAATGTCTTCCGAAATTTATTCTCTTCCATTTAAGCTCCCGAATGGGAGAGCGATGCTTACGTATAAACACAATATATGTAGAAGGAGGAAATTTTTTTCAAGACAGAAATCTTATGTTACTTATCTCGCTCAAAGAAATGTTAGCATTGAAAGAACACTACCGCATAAATAGGCCAATAAAATAAATAAGGATAAAACAACTAAACATTAATTTAACACTGCAAACAACATTTAGAAACAGCAAGTCTTCCAACACTTGTTCACTGCTGAATTAAACTTCCGAACGAGAGAGCGATGCTTATGTATTAACACAATAAATGTAGAAGGAGAAAATTTATTCTAGACAGAAATGTTATGTTACTTATCTCGCTCGACGTAATGAGAGCATTCAAAGAAGATTACTGCATAAATACGCCAATAAATTAAATAAGAACAGTAAAACACAACTTTATTTAACACTGCAAAATACATTTAGTAGTGGAATATCTTCCAACATTTATTCACTGTTCGAATTAAACTACCGAACAAGAGAGCGATGCTTATGTATTATCACAATAAATGTAGAAGGGGAAAATTTTGTTCTAGACAGAAATATTATGTTACTTATCTCGCTCAAAGAAATGTTAGCATTCAAAGAAGAGTACCGCATAAATATGCCAATAAATTAAATATTAATAATAAAACTCAATTCTAATTTAACACTGCAAAGTACATTTAGAAATAGAATATCCTCCAAAATTTATCCACTGTTCCAATTAAACTTCCGAACGAGAGAGCTATGCTTATGTATCAAAACATTAAATTTTGAAGGATAAAATGTATTTTAGACAGAAATGTGATGTTACATATCCCGATCAAAGAAATGTTAGGATTGAAAATAGACTACCGCATAAATAGGCCAATAATTTTAATAAAGATAATAAAACAAAACTTTAATAACACTCCAAGGTACATTTCGAAATAGAATATCTTCCAATATTTATTCACTGTTCGAATTAAACTTCCGAACGAGAGAGCGATGCTTGTGTATTACACCATAAATGTAGAAGGAGAAAATATATTCTAGACAGAAATGTTATGTTACTTATCACGCTCGAAGAAAACATCATGACAGAAAAGTACGGCATGAAGAGGCCAATAATTTAATTAAAGATAATAAAACTAATTTATAACGTAACACTCCAAACTACTTTTAGAAATAGAATATTTTCCAACATTTATTCACTGTTCGAATTAAACATCCGAACGAGAGAGCGATGTTTATGTATTATCACAATAAATGTAGAAGGAGGAAATGTTGTGCTATACAGAAATGTTATGTTATTATCTCGATCAAAGAAATGTTAGCTATGAAAGAACAGTACCGCAAAAACAGGCCAATAAATTAAATAAGGATAATAAAACTAAACTTTAATTTAACACTTTAAAGTACATTTAGTAATAGAATATCTTGCAAAATTTATCCACTGTTCGAATTAAATTTCCGAACGAGAGAGCGATGCTTTTGCATTAACACAATAAATGTAGAAAGAGAAGATATATTCTAACAAAAATGTTATATTACTTATGTCACTCAAAGAAATGTTAGCATTGAAAGGAGAGTACTGCATAAATGGGCCAATAATTTAAATAAGAATAAAAAACTAAACTTTAATTTAACACTTTAAAGTACATATAATAATAGAATATCTTCCAAAATTTATCCACTGTCCGAATTAAACATCCGAACGAGAGAGCGATGCTTATGTATTAACAAAATAAATGTAGAAGGAGAAAATGTATTCTTGAAAGAAATGTTATGTTACTTATCAAGCTCAAAGAAATGTTAGCACTAAAGAAGAGTACCTTATAAATACGCCAATCATTTAAACAAAGATAATAAAACTAAAGTTTAATTTAACACTTCAATGTACATTTAGAAAGGAATATTTACCAACATTTGTTCAGTTTTCGAATTAATCTTCCGAACGAGAGAGCGATGCCTATTTATTAACACAAAAAGTATAGAAGGATAACATGTATTCTAGACCGAAATGTTATGTTACTTATCTCACTCAAAGAAATGATAGCATTCAAAAAGAGTACCGCTTAAATAGGCCAATAATATAAATGAGAATAATAAAACTAAATTTAAATTTAACACTGCAAAGTACATTTAGTAATAGAATATCTTACAAACCTTATTTAGTGTTCGAATTAAATTTCCGAACAAGAGAGCCATGCTTATATATTCTGACTATCAATGTAGAGGGAGAAAAATTCTCAGAAAAAGATGTTATGTTATTTCTCTATCTCCAGAAATGTTACCAATTCAAAGAAGTGTGCCGCATAAATAGTCCAATAAATTAAACAAGGAAACAACAAATTAACACTCATTTAACAGTGGAAAGTACATTTCGAAAGAGAATATCTTACAAAAATTAAGTCACTTTTCGAATTAAAGTTCCGAACGAGAGAGCGATGCTTATGTATTAACACAATAAATATAGAAGGAGAAAATGTATTCTATACAGAAATGTTATGTTACTTATCTCACTCAAAGAAATCTTAGCATTGAATGAATAGTACCGCATAAATATGCTAATAAATTAAATAGGGATAATAAAACTCAATTCTAATTTAACACTGCAAAGTACATTTAGAAGTACAATATCTTCCAAAATTTATCCACTGTTCGAATTAAACTTCCGAACGAGAGAGCGATGCTTATGTATCAAGACAATAAATTTAAAGGATAAAATGTATTCTAGATAGAAATGTTATGTTACTTATCTCTCTCAAAGAATGTTAGGATTGAAAATAGACTACCGCATAAATAGGCCAATAATTTAAATAAAGATAATAAAACAAAACTTGAATAAGACTCCAAAGCACATTTTGAAATAGAATATCTTCCAATATTTATTCACTGTTCGAATTAAACTTCCGAACGAGAAAGCGATGCTGACGTATAAACACAATAAATGTAGAAGGAGAAAATTTTCCTCAAGACAGAAATCTTATGTTACTTATCTCACTCGAAGAAATGTTAGCATTGAAAGAAAACTACCCCATAAATAAGCCAATAATTTAATTAAAGATAATAAAACAAAACTTTAATTTAAAACAAGAAAGTGCATTTCGAAATAGCATATCTTCCAACATTTATTCACTGTTCGAATTAAACTTCCGAACGAGAGAGCGATGCTTGTGTATTAAAACAATAAATGTAGAAGGAGAAAATATATTCTAGACAGAAATGTTATGTTACTTATCTCGCTCGTAGAAATCGTATCATTGACTGAAAACTACCGCATGAATATGCCAATAATTTAAATGAGGATAATAAAACTAAAGTTCGATATGATACTGATAAGTACATTTCGAAACAGAATATCTTCCAACATTTATTCACTGTTCGAATTGAACTCCCCAACGAGGGAGCGATGCTTACGTATCAATAGTATAAGTTAGCATTCAAAGAAGAGTACCGCATAAACACGCCAATAAATTAAATAAATATAATAAAACTCAATTATAATTTAACACTTCAAAGTACTTTTAGATGTAGAATGTTTTCCAACATTTCTTCACTGTTCGAATTAAACATCCGAACGAGAGAGCGATGCTTATGTTTTATCACAATAAATGGAGAAGAGAAAATTTTGTTCTAGACAGAAATGTTATGTTACTTATCTCGCTCAAAGTAATATCAGCATTGAAAAAACACTACCTCATAAATAGGCCAATATGAGGATTGTAAAACTAAACTTTTATATAATAATGATAAGTACATTTCGAAACAGAATAACTTCCTACATTTATTCGCTGTTCGATTTGAACTCCCAATCGATAGATCAATGCTTACCTATTAACAAAATAAATGTAGAAGAAGAAAATGTATTCTAGAGAGAAATGTTATGTTACTTATATCGCTCAAATTAATGTTAGCATTCAAAGAAGAGTTCCGCAAAATTACGCCAATATATGAAATAAGAATAATAAAACTCAACTTTAATTTCACACTGCAAAGTACATTTACAAATAGAATATCATCAATTTTTTTCACTATACGAATTAAACTTCCGAACGAGAGAGCGATGCTTATGTATTAACAAATAAATGTAGAAGGAGAAAATTTATTCTCGACAGAAATGTTGTTACTTATCTCGCTCGACGTAATGTGAGGTTACAAAGAAGACTACTGCATAAATACGCCAATAAATTAAATAATAACAATAGAACTCAACTTTATTTAACACTGCAAAGTACATTTAGTAATGGAATATCTTCCAACATTTATCACTGTTCGAATTAAACTACCGAACAAGAGAGCGATACTTATGTATTATCACAATAAGTGTAGAAGGAGAAAATTTTGTTCTAGACAGAAATATTATGTTACTTATCTTGCTCAAAGAAATGTTAGCATTCAAAGAAAAGTACCGCATAAATATGCCAATAAATTAAATATTAATAATAAAACTCAATTCTAATTTAACACTGCAAAGTACATTTAGAAATAGAATATCTTCCAAAATTTATCCACTGTTCGAATTAAACTTCCGAACGAGAGAGCGATGCTTATGTATCAAAAAAATAAATGTAGAAGGAAAAAATATAAGGATAAAATATAGTTTTGAAGGATAAAATGTATTCTAGACAGAAATGTTATGTGACATATCTCGCTCAAAGAAATGTTAGGATTGAAAAAGGACTACCGCATCAATAGGCCAATAATTTAAATAAAGATAATGAAACAAAACTTGAATAAGACTCCAAAGTACATTTTGAAATAGAATATCTTCCAATATTTATTCAATGTTCGAATTAAACTTTCGAACGAGAGAGCGATGCTTGTGTATTAAACAATAAATGTAGAAGGAGAAAATATATTCTAGACAGGAATGTTATGTTATTTATATCACTCAAAGAAGTGTTAGCATTGAAAGAACAGTACCGCAAAAACAGGCCAATAAATTAAATAAGGATAATAAAACTACACTTTAACACTCTAAAGTACATTTTGAAATGGAATATCTTCAAACATTTATTCACTGTTCGAATTAAACATCCAAACGAGAGAGCGATGTTTACGTATTAACAAAATAAACGAAGAAGGAGAAAATATTTTCTAGACAGAAATGTTATGTTACTTATTTCGCTCAAGGAAACGTTAGCGTCAAAGAAGAGTACCGCATAAATACGCCAATATTTTAAATTAGGATAATAAAACTAAACCTTATTTTAACTCAGCGAAGTACATTTCGTAAAAGAATATCTTCCAGCTTTTATACATTGGTACATAAAATTTCCAAACAAGAGAGCAATGCTTATGTATTAGCACAATAAATGTAGAAGGAGAAAATGTATTCTTGAAAGAAATGTTATGTTACTTATCTCGTTCAAAGAAGAATGTTAGCATTAAAGAAGAGTACCTTATAAATAGGCCAATAATTTAAATAAGGATAATAAAACGAAACTTTAATTTATCACTTCAAAGTACATTTAGAAAAGAATATTTTCCAAAATTTATGCAATTTTCGAATTAAACTTCCGAACGAGAAAGCGATGCTTACGTATAAACACAATAAATATAGAAGGAGAAAATTTTGTTCTAGACAGAAATATTATGTTACTTATCTTGCTCAAAGAAATGTTAGCATTCAAAGAAGAGTACCGCATAAATATGCCAATAAATTAAATATTAATAATAAAACTCAATTCTAATTTAACACTGCAAAGTACATATCGAAATAGAATATCTTCCAAAATTTATTCACTGTTCGAATTAAACTTCCGAACGAGAGAGCGATGTTTGTGTATTAAAACAATAAATGTAGAAGGAGAAAATATATTCTAGACAGAAATGTTATGTTACTTATCTCGCTCGGAGAAATCGTATAATTGACTGGAAACTACCGCATGAATATGCCAATAATTTAAATGAGGATAATAAAACTAAACTTCGATATGATACTGATAAGTACATTTCGAAACAGAATATCTTAGAACATTTATTCACTGTTCGAATTGAACTCCCGAACGAGGAAGCGATGCTTACGTATCAATAGTATAAGTTAGCATTCAAAGAAGAGTACCGCATAAACACGCCAATAAATTAAATAAATATAATAAAACTCAATTATAATTTAACACTTCAAAGTACTTTTAGAAGTAGAATGTTTTCCAACATTTCTTCACTGTTCGAATTAAACATCCGAACGAGAGAGCGATGCTTATGTGTTATCACAATAAATGGAGAAGAGAAAATTTTTTTCTAGACAGAAATGTTATGTTACTTATCTCGCTCAAAGAAATGTTAGCATTCAAAGACTAGTACCGCAAAAACAAGTCAATAAATTAAATAAGGATAATAAAACTAAACTTTAATTTAACTCTGCGAAATACATTTCGGAAAAGAATATCTTCCAGCATTTATACACTGGTCGAATTAAATTTCCAAACAAGAGAGAAATGATTATGTATTAACACAGTAAATGTAGAAGGAGAAAATGTATTCTTGAAAGAAGTGTTATGTTACTTATCTCGCTCAAAAAAAAGTTAGCATTCAAAGAAGAGTGCGGCAAAAACAAGTCAATAAATTAAATAAGGATAATAAAACTAAACTTACATTTAACTCTGCAAAGTACATTTCGAAAAAGAATATCTTCCAGCATTTATACACTGGTCGAATTAAATTTGCAAACAAGAGGGAAATGATTATGTATTAACACAATAAATGTAGAACGAGAAAATGTATTCTTGAAAGAAATGTTATGTTACTTATCTCGCTCAAAGAAATGTTAGCACTAAAGAAGTGTAACTTATAAATAGGCCAATCATTTAAATAAAGATAATAAAACTAAACTTTAATTTAACACTTCAAAGTACATTTAGAAAAGAATATTTTCCAACATTTATTCAGTTTTCGAATTAAACTTCCGAACGAGAGAGCGATGCTCATGTATTAACACAAAAAATATAGAAGGATAACATGTATTCTAGACCGAAATGTTATGTTACTTATCTCACTCAAAGAAACGTTAGCATTCAAAAAGAGTACCGGTTAAATAGGCCAATAATATAAATGAGAATAATAAAACTAAATTTAAATTCAACACTGCAAACTACATTTAGTAATAGAATATCTTACAAACCTTATTTAGTGTTCGAATTAAATTTCCGAACGAGAGAGCCATGCTTATATATTCTGACTATCAATGTAGAGGGAGAAAAATTCTCAGAAAAACATGTTATGTTATTTCTCTATCTCCAGAAATGTTACCAATTCAAAGAAGTGTGCCGCATAAATATTCCAATAAATTAAATAAGGACACAACAAACTAAAAACTCATTTAACAGTGGAAAGTACATTTCGAAAGAGAATATCTTCCAAGATTTATTCACTGTTCGTCTTAACATCCGTACGAGAGAACGATGCTTATAGATTAGCAGAAAAAATATTGAAGGATAAAATGTACTCTAGAGAGAAATATTTTGTTACTTATCTCGCTCATAGAAATGTTAGGATTGAAACAAAACAACCGCATAAATAGGCCAATAATTTAAATAAAGATAATAAAACAAAACTTGAATAACACTCCAAAGTACATTTTGAAATAGAATATCTTCCAATATTTATTCACTGTTCGAATTAAACTTTCGAACGAGAGAGCGATGCTTGTGTATTACACAATAAATGTAGAAGGAGAAAATATATTCTAGACAGGAATGCTATGTTACTTATCTCACTCAAAGAAATGTTAGCATTGAAAGAACAGTACCGCAAAAACAGGCCAATTAGTTAAATAAGGATAATAAAACTAAACTTTAAATTAACACTTTAAAGTACATTTAGAAATAGAGTATCTTCCAAAATTTATCCACTGTGCGAATTAAACTTATGAATGAGAGCGATGCTTGTGTATTATCACAATAAATGTAGAAGGAAAAATTAATTCTAACAGAAATGTTAGCATTCAAAAACAGTACCGCATTAATAGGCCAATTTTTAAATGAGGATAATAAAACTGGACTTTAATTTAACCCTGCAATGTACATTTATTAATATAAATTTTTCCAACATTTATTCACTCTTCGAATTAAACTTCAGAACGAGAGAGCGATGCTTGTGTATAGTGACTAGGAATGTAGAGGGAAAAAATTCTCCGACAGGGATGTTATGTTATTTCTCGATCTCAAGAAATGTTACCAATTCAATGAAGTAAACCGCATAAATAGTCCAATAATTTAAATAAGGACATTAAAACTAATCTCTAATTTAAGACTCCAAAGTACATTTAGAAATAGAATATCTTCCAAAATTCAGTCACTGTTCGAATTAAAGTTCCGAACGAGAGAGCGATGCTTATGTATTAACACAATTTATGTAGAAGGAGAAAATTTATTCTCGACAGAAATGTTGTTACTTATCTCGCTCGACGTAATGTGAGGATTCAAAGAAGACTACTGCATAAATACGCCAATAAATACAATAAGAACAATAAAAACCAACTTTATTTCACACTGCAAAGTACATTTAGTAATGGAATATCTTCCAACATTTATTCACTGTTCGAATCAAACTACCGAACAAGAGAGGGATGCTTATGTATTATCACAATAAGTGTAGAAGGAGAAAATTTTGTTCTAGACAGAAATATTATGTTACTTATCTTGCTCAAAGAAATTTTAGCATTCAAAGAAGAGTACCGCATAAATATGCCAATAAATTAAATATTAATAATAAAACTTAATTCTAATTTAACACTGCAAAGTACATTTAGAAATAGAATATCTTCCAAAATTTATCCACTGTTCGAATTAAACTTCCGAACGAGAGAGCGATGCTTATGTATCAAAACAATAAATTTTGAAGGATAAAATGTATTCTAGACAGAAATGTTATGTGACATATCTCGCTGAAAGAAATGTTAGGATTGAAAATAGACTACCGCATCAATAGGCCAATAATTTAAATAAAGATAATAAAACAAAACTTTAATAACACTCCAAAGTACATTTCGAAATAGAATATCTTCCAATATTTATTCACTGTTCGAATTAAACTTCCGAACGAGAGAGCGATGCTTGTGTATTACACAATAAATGTAGAAAGAGAAAATATATTCTAGACAGAAATGTTATGTTACTTATCACGCTCGAAGAAAATTTATCATGACAGAAAAGTACGGCATGAATAGGCCAATAATTTAATTAAAGATAATAAAACTCATTTATAACGTAACACTCCAAACTACTTTTAGAAATAGAATATCTTCCAAAATTTATCAACTGCTAGAATTAAACCCTCGATGGAGAGAGCGATGCTTATGTACGAGGAAAAACTGTATTCTAACAGAAATGATATAATATTTATCTAGCTCAAAGAAATGTTAGCATTGCAAGAAGAGTACCGCAAAAACAAGCCAATAAATTAAATAAGGATAATAAAATTAAAATTTAATTTAACACTTTAAAGTACATTTAGTAATAGAATATCGTCCAAAATTTATCCACTGTTCGAATTAAACTTTCGAACGAGAGAGCGATGCTTATGTATCAAGACAATAAATTTAAAGGATAAAATGTATTCTAGATAGAAATGTTATGTTACTTATCTCTCTCAAAGAATGTTAGGATTGAAAATAGACTACCGCATAAATAGGCCAATAATTTAAATAAATATAATAAAACAAAACTTGAATAAGACTCCAAAGTACATTTTGAAATAGAATATCTTCCAATATTTATTCACTGTTCGAATTAAACTTTCGAACGAGAGAGCGATGCTTGTATATTAAACAATAAATGTAGAAGGAGAAAATATATTCTAGACAGGAATGTTATGTTACTTATCTTACTCAAAGAAATGTTAGCATTGAAAGAACAGTACCGAAAAACAGGCCAATAAATTAAATAAGGATAATAAAACTACACTTTAACACTCTAAAGTACATTTTGAAATAGAATATCTTCAAACCTTTATTCACTGTTCGAATTAAACATCCAAACGAGAGAGCGATGTTTATGTATTAACAAAATAAATGAAGAAGGAGAATATATTTTCTAGACTGAAGTGTTATGTTACTTATTTCGCTCAAGGAAACGTTAGCGTCAAAGAAGAGTACCGCATAAATACGCCAATATTTTAAATTAGGATAATAAAACTAAGCCTCATTTTAACTCAGCGAAGTACATTTCGTAAAAGAATATCTTCCAGCTTTTATACATTGGTCGAATAAAATTTCCAAACAAGAGAGCAATGCTTATGTATTAACAAAATAAATGTAGAAGGAGAAAATGTATTCTTGAAAGAAATGTTATGTTACTTATCTCGTTCAAAGAAGAATGTTAGCATTAAAGAAGAGTACCTTATAAATAGGCCAATAACTTAAAAAAGGATAATAATACGAAACTTTAATTTATCACTTCAAAGTACATTAAGAAAAGAATATTTTCCAAAATTTATGCAGTTTTCGAATTAAATTTCCGAACGAGAAAGCGATGCTGACGTATAAACACAATAAATGTAGAAGGAGAAAATTTTCTTCAAGACAGAAATCTTATGTTACTTATCTCACTCGAAGAAATGTTAGCATTGAAAGAAAACTACCCCATAAAAAAGCCAATAATTTAATTAAAGATAATAAAACAAAACTTTAATTTAAAACAAGAAAGTACATTTCGAAATAGAATATCTTCCAACATTTATTCACTGTTCGAATTAAACTTCCGAACGAGAGAGCGATGCTTGTGTATTAAAACAATAAATGTAGAAGGAGAAAATATATTCTAGACAGAAATGTTATGTTACTTATCTCGCTCGAAGAAATCGTATCATTGACTGAAAACTACCGCATGAATATGCCAATAATTTAAATGAGGATAATAAAACTAAAGTTCGATATGATACTGATAAGTACATTTCGAAACAGAATATCTTCCAACATTTATTCACTGTCCGAATTGAACTCCCGAACGAGGGAGCGATGCTTACGTATCAATAGTATAAGTTAGCATTCAAAGAAGAGTACCGCATAAACACGCCAATAAATTAAATAAATATAATAAAATTCAATTATAATTTAACACTTCAAAGTACTTTTAGAAGTAGAATGTTTTCCAACATTTCTTCACTGTTCGAATTAAACATCCGAACGAGAGAGCGATGCTTATGTATTATCACAATAAATGGAGAAGAGAAAATTTTGTTCTAGACAGAAATGTTATGTTACTTATCTCGCTCAAAGTAATATCAGCATTGAAAAAACACTACCTCATAAATAGTGCAATATGAGGATTGTAAAACTAAACTTTTATATAATAATGATAAGTACATTTCGAAACAGAATATCTTCCTACATTTATTCACTGTTCGATTTGAACTCCCAATCGATAGATCAATGCTTACCTATTAACAAAATAAATGTAGAAGAAGAAAATGTATTCTAGAGAGAAATGTTATGTTACTTATCTCGCTCAAATTAATGTTAGCATTCAAAGAAGAGTTCCGCAAAATTACGCCAATATATGAAATAAGAATAATAAAACTCAACTTTAACTTCACACTGCAAAGTACATTTACAAATAGAATATCATCAATTTTTTTCACTATACGAATTAAACTTCCGAACGAGAGAGCGATGCTTATGTATTAACAAATAAATGTAGAAGGAGAAAATTTATTCTCGACAGAAATGTTGTTACTTATCTCGCTCGACGTAATGTGAGGTTACAAAAAAGACTACTGCATAAATACGCCAATAAATTAAATAAGAACAATAAAACTCAACTTTATTTAACACTGCAAAGTACATTTAGTAATGGAATATCTTCCAACATTTATCACTGTTCGAATTAAACTACCGAACAAGAGAGCGATACTTATGTATTATCACAATAAGTGTAGAAGGAGAAAATTTTGTTCTAGACAGAAATATTATGTTACTTATCTTGCTCAAAAAAATGTTAGCATTCAAAGAAGAGTACCGCATAAATATGCCAATAAATTAAATATTAATAATAAAACTCAATTCTAATTTAACACTGCAAAGTACATTTAGAAATAGAATATCTTCCAAAATTTATCCACTCCTCGAATTAAACTTCCGAACGAGAGAGCGATGCTTATGTATCAAAACAATAAATGTAGAAGGAGAAAATATAAGGGTAAAATATAATTTTGAAGGATAAAATGTATTCTAGACAGAAAAGGTTTGTGACATATCTCGCTCAAAGAAATGTTAGGATTGAAAATAGACTACCGCATCAATAGGCCAATAATTTAAATAAAGATAATAAAACAAAACTTGAATAAGACTCCAAAGTACATTTTGAAGTAGAATATCTTCCAATATTTATTCACTGTTCGAATTAAACTTTCGAACGAGAGAGCAATGCTTGTGTATTAAACAATAAATGTAGAAGGAGAAAATATATTCTAGACAGGAATGCTATGTTACTTATATCACTCAAAGAAGTGTTAGCATTGAAAGAACAGTACCGCAAAAACAGGCCAATAAATTAAATAAGGATAATAAAACTACACTTTAACACTCTAAAGTACATTTTGAAATGGAATATCTTCAAACATTTATTCACTGTTCGAATTAAACATCCAAACGAGAGAGCGATGTTTACGTATTAACAAAATAAACGAAGAAGGAGAAAATATTTTCTAGAAAGAAATGTCATGTTACTTATTTCGCTCAAGGAAACGTTAGCGTCAAAGAAGAGTACCGCATAAATACGCCAATATTTTAAATAAGGATAATAAAACTAATCCTTATTTTAACTCAGCGAAGTACATTTCGTAAAAGAATATCTTCCAGCTTTTATACTTTGGTACATAAAATTTCCAAACAAGAGAGCAATGCTTATGTATTAGCACAATAAATGTAGAAGGAGAAAATGTATTCTTGAAAGAAATGTTATGTTACTTATCTCGTTCAAAGAAAATGTTAGCATTAAAGAAGAGTACCTTATAAATAGGCCAATAATTTAAATAAGGATAATAAAACGAAACTTTAATTTATCACTTCAAAGTACATTTAGAAAAGAATATTTTCCAAAATTTATGCAGTTTTCGAATTAAACTTCCGAACGAGAAAGCGATGCTTAAGTATAAACACAATGAATGTAGAAGGAGAAAATTTTGTTCTAGACAGAAATATTATGTTACTTATCTTGTTCAAAGAAATGTTAGCATTCAAAGAAAAGTACCGCATAAATATGCCAATAAATTAAATATTAATAATAAAACTCAATTCTAATTTAACACTGCAAATTACATATAGAAATAGAATATCTTCCAACATTTATTCACTGTTCGAATTAAACTTCCGAACGAGAGAGCGATGCTTATGTATTGAAACAATAAATGTAGAAGGAGAAAATATATTCTAGACAGAAATGTTATGTTACTTATCTCGCTCGAAGTAATCGTATAATTGACTGGAAACTACCGCATGAATATGCCAATAATTTAAATGAGGATAATAAAACTAAACTTCGATATGATACTGATAAGTACATTTCGAAACACAATATCTTCCAACATTTATTCACTGTTCGAATTGAACTCCCGAACGAGGAAGCGATGCTTACGTATCAATAGTATAAGTTAGCATTCAAAGAAGGGTACCGCATAAACACGCCAATAAATTAAATAAATATAATAAAACTCAATTATAATTTAGCACTTCAAAGTACTTTTAGAAGTAGAATGTTTTCCAACATTTCTTGACTGTTCAAATTAAACATCCGAACGAGAGAGCGATGCTTATGTATTATCACAATAAATGCAGAAGAGAAAATTTTTTTCTAGACAGAAATGTTATGTTACTTATCTCGCTCAAAGAAATGTTAGCATTCAAAAACAGTACTGCATTAATAGGCCAATTTTTAAATGAGGATAATAAAACTCAACTTTAATTTAACCCTGCAATGTTCCTTTTCTTAATATAAATTTTTCCAACATTTATTCGCTCTTCGAATTAAACTTCAGAACGAGAGAGCGGTGCTTGTTTATCGTGACTAGAAATGAAGAGGGAAAAAATTCTCCGACAGGGATGTTATGTTTTTTCTCGATCTCAGTTAATGTTACCAATTCAATGATGTAAACCGCATAAATAGAGCAATAATTTAAATAAGGACATTAAAACTAATCTCTAATTTAAGACTCCAAAGTACATTTCGAAATAGAATATCTTCCTACATTTATTCACTGTTCGATTTGAACTCCCGAACGATAGATCAATGCTTACCTATTAACAAAATAAATGTAGAAGAAGAAAATGTATTCTAGAGAGAAATGTTATGTTACTTATCTCGCTTAAATTAATGTTAGCATTCAAAGAAGAGTTCCGCATATTTACGCCAATAAATGAAATAAGAATAATAAAACTCAACTTTAATTTCACACTGCAAAGTACATTTGCAAATAGAGTATCATCCATTTTTTCACTATTCGAATTAAACTTCCGTACGAGATGCGATGCTTATGTATTAACACAATAAATGTAGAAGGAGAAAATTTATTCTCGACAGAAATGTAGTTACTTATCTCGCTCGACGTAATGTGAGGATTCAAAGAAGAGTACTTCATAAATACGCCAATAAATACAATAAGAACAATAAAAATCAACTTTATTTAACACTGCAAAGTACATTTAGTAATGGAATATCTTCCAACATTTATTCACTGTTCGAATCAAACTACCGAACAAGAGAGGGATGCTTATGTATTATCACAATAAGTGTAGAAGGAGAAAATGTTGTTCTAGACAGAAATATTATGTTACTTATCTTGCTCAAAGAAATGTTAGCATTCAAAGAAGAGTACCGCATAAATATGCCAATAAATTAAATATTAATAATACAACTTACTTCTAATTTAACACTGCAAAGTACATTTAGAAATAGAATATCTTCCAAAATTTATCCACTGTTCGAATTAAACTTCCGAACGAGAGAGCGATGCTTATGTATCAAAACAATAAATTTTGAAGGATAAAATGTATTCTAGACAGAAATGTTATGTGACATATCTCGCTCAAAGAAATGTTAGGATTGAAAATAGAGTACCGCATCAATAGGCCAATAATTTAAATAAAGATAATAAAACAAAACTTTAATAACACTCCAAAGTACATTTCGAAATAGAATATCTTCCAATATTTATTCACTGTTCGAATTAAACTTCCGAACGAGAGAGCGATGCTTGTGTATTACACAATAATTGTAGAAAGAGAAAATATATTCTAGACAGAAATGTTATGTTACTTATCACGCTCGAAGAAAATTTATCATGACAGAAAAGTACGGCATGAATAGGCCAATAATTTAATTAAAGATAATAAAACTCAATTATAACGTAACACTCCAAACTACTTTTAGAAATAGAATATTTTCCAAACTTTATCAACTGCTAGAATTAAACTTCCGATGGAGAGAGCGATGCTTATGTACGAGGAAAAAATGTATTCTAACAGAAATGATATAATATTTATCTCGCTCAAAGAAATGTTAGCATTTAAAGAACAGTACCGCATAAATGGGCCAATAATTTAAATAAGGATAAAAAATAAACTTTAATTTAGCACTTTAAAGTACATTTACAAATAAAATATCTTCCAAAATTTATCCACTGTTCGAATTAAACATCCGAACGAGAGAGCGATGCTTATGTATTATCACAATAAATGTAGAAGGAGAAAATATATTCTAACGGAAATGTTATATTACTTATCTAGCTCAAAGAAATGTTAGCGTTGCAAGAAGAGTACCGCATAAATGGGCCAATAATTTTAACAAGGATAATAAAACTAAACTTCAATTTCACACTTCAATGTACATTTTGAAATAGAATATCTTAAAACATTAATTCACTGTTCGAATTAAACATCCAAACGAGAGAGCTATGTTTACATATTATCAAAATAAATGTAGAAGGAGAAAATATTTTCTAAACAGAAATGTTATGTTACTTATCTCGCTCAATGAAACGTTAGCATTCAAATACTAGTACCGCAAAAACAAGTCAATAAATTAAATAAGGATAATAAAACTAAACTTTAATTTAACTCTGCGAAATACATTTCGAAAAAGAATATCTTCCAGCATTTATACACTGGTCGAATTAAATTTCCAAACAAGAGAGAAATGATTATGTATTAACACAATAAATGTAGAAGGAGAAAATGTATTCTTGAAAGAAGTGTTATGTTACTTATCTCGCTCAAAAGAAAGTTGGCATTCAAAGAAGAGTGCGGCAAAAACAAGTCAATAAATTAAATAAGGATAATAAAACTAAACTTACATTTAACTCTGCGAAGTACATTTCGAAAAAGAATATCTTCCAGCATTTATACACTGGTCGAATTAAATTTGCAAACAAGAGAGAAATGATTATGTATTAACACAATAAATGTAGAAGGAGAAAATGTATTCTTGAAAGAAATGTTATGTTACTTATCTCGCTCAAAGAAATGTTAGCACTAAAGAAGTGTAACTTATAAATAGGCCAATCATTTAAATAAAGATAATAAAACTAAACTTTAATTTAACACTTCAAAGTACATTTAGAAAAGAATATTTTCCAACATTTATTCAGTTTTCGAATTAAACTTTTGAACGAGAGAGCGATGCTCATGTATTAACACAAAAAATATAGAAGGATAACATGTATTCTAGACCGAAATGTTATGTTACTTATCTCACTCAAAGAAACGTTAGCATTCAAAAACAGTACCGGTTAAATAGGCCAATAATATAAATGAGAATAATAAAACTAAATTTAAATTCAACACTGCAAAGTACATTTAGTAATAGAATATCTTAAAAACCTTTTTTAGTGTTCGAATTAAATTTCCGAACGAGAGAGCCATGCTTATATATTCTGACTTTCAATGTAGAGGGAGAAAAATTCTCAGAAAAACATGTTATGATATTTCTCTATCTCCAGAAATGTTACCAATTCAAAGAAGTGTGCCGCCTAAATATTCCAATAAATTAAATAAGGACACAACAAACTAAAAACTCATTTAACAGTGGAAAGTACATTTCGAAAGAGAATATCTTAAAAGATTTATTCACTGTTCGTCTTAACATCCGTACGAGAGAACGATGCTTATAGATTAGCAGAAAAAATATTGAAGGATAAAATGTACTCTAGAGAGAAATATTTTGTTACTTATCTCGCTCATAGAAATGTTAGGATTGAAACAAAGCAACCGCATAAATAGGCCAATAATTTAAATAAAGATAATAAAACAAAACTTGAATAACACTCCAAAGTACATTTTGAAATAGAATATCTTCCAATATTTATTCACTGTTCGAATTAAACTTTCGAACGAGAGAGCGATGCTTGTGTATTACACAATAAATGTAGAAGGAGAAAATATATTCTAGACAGGAATGCTATGTTACTTATCTCACTCAAAGAAATGTTAGCATTGAAAGAACAGTACCGCAAAAACAGGCCAATTAATTAAATAAGGATAATAAAACTAAACTTTAATTTAACACTTTAAAGTACATTTAGAAATAGAGTATCTTCCAAAATTTATCCACTGTGCGAATTAAACTTATGAATGAGAGCGATGCTTGTGTATTATCACAATAAATGTAGAAGGAAAAAATAATTCTAACAGAAATGTTAGCATTCAAAAACAGTACCGCATTAATAGGCCAATTTTTAAATGAGGATAATAAAACTGAACTTTAATTTAACCCTGCAATGTACATTTATTAATATAAATTTTTCCAACATTTACTCACTCTTCGAATTAAACTTCAGAACGAGAGAGCGATGCTTGTGTATCGTGACTAGGAATGTAGAGGGAAAAAATTCTCCGACAGGGATGTTATGTTATTTCTCGATCTCAAGAAATGTTACCAATTCAATGAAGTAAACCGCATAAATAGTCCAATAATTTAAATAAGGACATTAAAACTAATCTCTAATTTAAGACTCCAAAGTACATTTAGAAATAGAATATCTTCCAAAATTCAGTCACTGTTCGAATTAAAGTTCCGAACGTGAGAGCGATGCTTATGTATTAACACAATTTATGTAGAAGGAGAAAATTTATTCTCGACAGAAATGTTGTTACTTACCTCGCTCGACGTAATGTGAGGATTCAGAGAAGAGTACTGCATAAATACGCCAATAAATTAAATATTAATAATAAAACTCAATTCTAATTTAACACTGCAAAGTACATTTAGAAATAGAATATCTCCCAAAATTTATCCACTGTTCGATTTAAACTTCCGAACGAGAGAGCGATGCTTGTGTATTACACAATAAATGTAGAAGGATAAAATGTATTCTAGACAGAAATGTTATGGTACATATCTCGCTCAAAGAAATGTTAGGATTGAAAATAGACAACCGCATCAATAGGCCAATAATTTAAATAAGGATAATAAAACAAAACTTTAATAACACTCCAAAGTACATTTCGAAATAGAATATCTTCCAATATTTATTCACTGTTCGAATTAAACTTCCGAACGAGAGAGCGATGCTTGTGTATTACACAATAATTGTAGAAAGAGAAAATATATTCTAGACAGAAATGTTATGTTACTTATCACGCTCGAAGAAAATTTATCATGACAGAAAAGTACGGCATGAATAGGCCAATAATTTAATTAAAGATAATAAAACTCAATTATAACGTAACACTCCAAACTACTTTTAGAAATAGAATATTTTCCAAACTTTATCAACTGCTAGAATTAAACTTCCGATGGAGAGAGCGATGCTTATGTACGAGGAAAAAATGTATTCTAACAGAAATGATATAATATTTATCTCGCTCAAAGAAATGTTAGCATTTAAAGAACAGTACCGCATAAATGGGCCAATAATTTAAATAAGGATAAAAAATAAACTTTAATTTAGCACTTTAAAGTACATTTACAAATAAAATATCTTCCAAAATTTATCCACTGTTCGAATTAAACATCCGAACGAGAGAGCGATGCTTATGTATTATCACAATAAATGTAGAAGGAGAAAATATATTCTAACGGAAATGTTATATTACTTATCTAGCTCAAAGAAATGTTAGCGTTGCAAGAAGAGTACCGCATAAATGGGCCAATAATTTTAACAAGGATAATAAAACTAAACTTCAATTTCACACTTCAATGTACATTTTGAAATAGAATATCTTAAAACATTAATTCACTGTTCGAATTAAACATCCAAACGAGAGAGCTATGTTTACATATTATCAAAATAAATGTAGAAGGAGAAAATATTTTCTAGACAGAAATGTTATGTTACTTATCTCGCTCAATGAAACGTTAGCATTCAAATACTAGTACCGCAAAAACAAGTCAATAAATTAAATAAGGATAATAAAACTAAACTTTAATTTAACTCTGCGAAATACATTTCGAAAAAGAATATCTTCCAGCATTTATACACTGGTCGAATTAAATTTCCAAACAAGAGAGAAATGATTATGTATTAACACAATAAATGTAGAAGGAGAAAATGTATTCTTGAAAGAAGTGTTATGTTACTTATCTCGCTCAAAAGAAAGTTGGCATTCAAAGAAGAGTGCGGCAAAAACAAGTCAATAAATTAAATAAGGATAATAAAACTAAACTTACATTTAACTCTGCGAAGTACATTTCGAAAAAGAATATCTTCCAGCATTTATACACTGGTCGAATTAAATTTGCAAACAAGAGAGAAATGATTATGTATTAACACAATAAATGTAGAAGGAGAAAATGTATTCTTGAAAGAAATGTTATGTTACTTATCTCGCTCAAAGAAATGTTAGCACTAAAGAAGTGTAACTTATAAATAGGCCAATCATTTAAATAAAGATAATAAAACTAAACTTTAATTTAACACTTCAAAGTACATTTAGAAAAGAATATTTTCCAACATTTATTCAGTTTTCGAATTAAACTTTTGAACGAGAGAGCGATGCTCATGTATTAACACAAAAAATATAGAAGGATAACATGTATTCTAGACCGAAATGTTATGTTACTTATCTCACTCAAAGAAACGTTAGCATTCAAAAACAGTACCGGTTAAATAGGCCAATAATATAAATGAGAATAATAAAACTAAATTTAAATTCAACACTGCAAAGTACATTTAGTAATAGAATATCTTAAAAACCTTTTTTAGTGTTCGAATTAAATTTCCGAACGAGAGAGCCATGCTTATATATTCTGACTTTCAATGTAGAGGGAGAAAAATTCTCAGAAAAACATGTTATGATATTTCTCTATCTCCAGAAATGTTACCAATTCAAAGAAGTGTGCCGCCTAAATATTCCAATAAATTAAATAAGGACACAACAAACTAAAAACTCATTTAACAGTGGAAAGTACATTTCGAAAGAGAATATCTTAAAAGATTTATTCACTGTTCGTCTTAACATCCGTACGAGAGAACGATGCTTATAGATTAGCAGAAAAAATATTGAAGGATAAAATGTACTCTAGAGAGAAATATTTTGTTACTTATCTCGCTCATAGAAATGTTAGGATTGAAACAAAGCAACCGCATAAATAGGCCAATAATTTAAATAAAGATAATAAAACAAAACTTGAATAACACTCCAAAGTACATTTTGAAATAGAATATCTTCCAATATTTATTCACTGTTCGAATTAAACTTTCGAACGAGAGAGCGATGCTTGTGTATTACACAATAAATGTAGAAGGAGAAAATATATTCTAGACAGGAATGCTATGTTACTTATCTCACTCAAAGAAATGTTAGCATTGAAAGAACAGTACCGCAAAAACAGGCCAATTAATTAAATAAGGATAATAAAACTAAACTTTAATTTAACACTTTAAAGTACATTTAGAAATAGAGTATCTTCCAAAATTTATCCACTGTGCGAATTAAACTTATGAATGAGAGCGATGCTTGTGTATTATCACAATAAATGTAGAAGGAAAAAATAATTCTAACAGAAATGTTAGCATTCAAAAACAGTACCGCATTAATAGGCCAATTTTTAAATGAGGATAATAAAACTGAACTTTAATTTAACCCTGCAATGTACATTTATTAATATAAATTTTTCCAACATTTACTCACTCTTCGAATTAAACTTCAGAACGAGAGAGCGATGCTTGTGTATCGTGACTAGGAATGTAGAGGGAAAAAATTCTCCGACAGGGATGTTATGTTATTTCTCGATCTCAAGAAATGTTACCAATTCAATGAAGTAAACCGCATAAATAGTCCAATAATTTAAATAAGGACATTAAAACTAATCTCTAATTTAAGACTCCAAAGTACATTTAGAAATAGAATATCTTCCAAAATTCAGTCACTGTTCGAATTAAAGTTCCGAACGTGAGAGCGATGCTTATGTATTAACACAATTTATGTAGAAGGAGAAAATTTATTCTCGACAGAAATGTTGTTACTTACCTCGCTCGACGTAATGTGAGGATTCAGAGAAGAGTACTGCATAAATACGCCAATAAATTAAATATTAATAATAAAACTCAATTCTAATTTAACACTGCAAAGTACATTTAGAAATAGAATATCTCCCAAAATTTATCCACTGTTCGATTTAAACTTCCGAACGAGAGAGCGATGCTTGTGTATTACACAATAAATGTAGAAGGATAAAATGTATTCTAGACAGAAATGTTATGGTACATATCTCGCTCAAAGAAATGTTAGGATTGAAAATAGACAACCGCATCAATAGGCCAATAATTTAAATAAGGATAATAAAACAAAACTTTAATAACACTCCAAAGTACATTTCGAAATAGAATATCTTCCAATATTTATTCACTGTTCGAATTAAACTTCCGAACGAGAGAGCGATGCTTGTGTATTACACAATAAATGTAGGAGAAAATATATTCTAGACAGAAATGTTATGTTACTTATCACGCTCGAAGAAAATTTATCATAGCAGAGAAGTACGGCATGAATAGGCCAATAATTTAATTAAAGAAAATAAAACTCAATTATAACGTAACACTCCAAACTACTTTTAGAAATAGAATATCTTCCAAAATTTATCAACTGCTGGAATTAAACTTCCGATGGAGAGAGCGATGCTTATGTATGAGGAGAAAATGTATTCTAACAGAAATGAAATAATATTTATCTCGCTCAAAGAAATGTTAGCATTTAAAGAACAGTACCGCATAAATGGGCCAATAATTTAAATAAGGATAAAAAATAAACTTTAATTTAGCATTTTAAAGTACATTTAGAAATAGAATATCTTCCAAAATTTATCCACTGTGCGAATTAAACTTATGAATGAGAGCGATGCTTGTGTATTATCACAATAAATGTAGAAGGAAAAATTATTTCTAACAGCAACGTTATATTACTTCTCTCGCTCAAGAAATGTTAGCATTTAAAGAAGAGTACCGCATAAATGGGCCAATAATTTTAACAAGGATAATAAAACTAAACTTCAATTTAACACTTCAATGTACATTTTGAAATATAATATCTTAAAACATTAATTCACTGTTCGAATTAAACATCCAAACGAGAGAGGTATGTTTACGTATTATCAAAATAAATGTAGAAGGAGAAAATATTTTCTAGACAGAAATGTTATGTTACTTATCTCGCTCAATGAAACGTTAGCATTCAAAGAAGAGTACCGCAGAAACAAGTCAATAAATTAAATAAGGATAATAAAACTAAACTTTAATTTAACTCTGCGAAATACATTTCGAAAAAGAATATCTTCCAGCATTTATACACTGGTCGAATTAAATTTCCAAAAAAGAGGGAAATGTTTATGTATTAACACAATAAATGTAGAAGGAGAAAATGTATTCTTGAAAGAAATGTTATGTTACTTATCTCGCTCAAAAAAAGTTAGCATTCAAAAAAGAGTACCGCAAATCAAGTCAATAAATTAAATAAGGATAATAAAACTAAACTAATTTAACTCTGCGAAGTACATTTCGAAAAAGAATATCTTCCAGCATTTATACCCTGTTCGAATTAAATTTCCAAACAAGAAAGCAATGCTTATGTATTAACACAATAAATATAGAAGGAGAAAATAATCCCAAAGAAATGTTAGGATTGAAAATAGACTACCGCATAAATAGGCCAATAATTTTAATAAAGATAATAAAACAAAACTTTAATAACACTCCAAGGTACATTTCGAAATAGAATATCTTCCAATATTTATTCACTGTTCGAATTAAACATCCGAACGAGAGAGCGATGCTTGTGTATTACACAATAAATGTAGAAGGAGAAAATATATTCTAGACAGAAATGTTATGTTACTTATCACGCTCGAAGAAAACATATCATGACAGAAAAGTACGGCACGAATAGGCCAATAATTTAATAAAAAAAAAAATAAAATTCAATTATAACGTAACACTCCAAACTACTTTTAGAAATAGAATATTTTCCAACATTTATTCACTGTTCGAATTAAACATCCGAACGAGAGAGCGATGTTTATGTATTATCACAACAAATGTAGAAGGAGAAAATGTTGTGCTATACAGAAATGTTATGTTATTATCTCGGTCAATGAAATGTTAGCTATGAAAGAACAGTACCGCAAAAACAGGCCAATAAATTAAATAAGGATAATAAAACTAAACTTTAATTTAACACTTTAAAGTACATTTAGTAATAGAATATCTTCCAAAATTTATCCACTGTCCGAATTAAACATCCGAACGAGAGAGCGATGCTTATGTATTAACAAAATAAATGTAGTAGGAGAAAATGTATTCTTGAAAGAAATGTTATGTTACTTATCAAGCTCAAAGAAATGTTAGCACTAAACAAGAGTACCTTATAAATACGCCAATCATTTAAACAAAGGTAATAAAACTAAACTTTAATTTAACACTTCAATGTACATTTAGAAAGGAATATTTATCAACACTTGTTCAGTTTTCGAATTAATCTTCCGAACGAGAGAGCGATGCCTATTTATTAACACAAAAAGTATAGAAGGATAACATGTATAATAGACCGAAATGTTATGTTACTTATCTCACTCAAAGAAATGTTAGCATTCAAAAAGAGTACCGCTTAAATAGGCCAATAATATAAATGAGAATAATAAAACTAAATTTAAATTTAACACTGCAAAGTACATTTAGTAATAGAATATCTTACAAACCTTATTTAGTGTTCGAATTAAATTTCCGAACAAGAGAGCCATGCTTTATATTCTGACTATCAATGTAGAGGGAGAAAAATTCTCAGAAAAACATGTTATGTTATTTCTCTATCTCCAGAAATGTTACCAATTCAAAGAAGTGTGCCGCATAAATAGTCCAATAAATTAAACAAGGAAACAACAAAGTAACACTCATTTAACATTCGAAAGTACATTTTAAAAGAGAATATCTTCCAAGATTTTTTCACTGTTCGTCTTAACATCCGTACGAGAGAACGATGCTTATGTATTAGCAAAAAAAAATATTCAAGGATAAAATGTAATCTAGACAGAAATATTTTGTTACTTATCTCGCTCATAGAAATGTTAGGATTGAAACAAGACTACCGCATAAATAGGCCAATAATTTAAATAAAGATAATTAAAATTTTTTTTAACACTCCAAAATTCATTTCGAAATAGAATATCTTCCAAAATTTATTCACTGTTCGAATCAAACTTGCGAACGACAGAGCGATGCTTGTGTATTACCACAATAAATGTAGAAAGAGAAGATATATTCTAGACAGAAATGTTATGTTACTTATCCCGATCGAAGAAATCGTATCATTGACTGAAGACTATCGCATGAATATGCCAATAATTTTAATCAGGATAATAAAATTAAACTTTGATATAATACTGATAAGTCAATTTCGAAACAGAATATCTTCCAACATTTATTCACTGTTCGTATTGAACTCCCGAACGAGAGAGCGATGCTTACGTATTAACAGAATAGGTTAGCACTCAAAGAACTGTACCGCATGAATACACCAATAAATTATATAAGGATAACAAAACTCAATTATAATTTAACACTTCAAAGTACATTTAGAAATAGATTGTCTTCCAACATTTATTCACTGTTCGAATTAAACATCCGAACGAGAGAGCGATATTTATGTATCAGCATAATAAATGTAGAAGGAGAAAATTTTGTTCTAGACAGAAATGTTATGTTACTTATCTCGCTCAAAGAAATGTTAGCATTGAAAGAAGAGTACCGCATAAATATGCCGATAAATTAAATGAGGATAATAAAATTCAACTTTAATTTAACACTTCAAAATTTATTTAGAAATAGAATATCTTGCAAAATTTATCCACTGTTAGAACTAAACTTCCGATGGAGAGGGCGATGTTTATGTATGAGGAGAAAATGTATTCTAACTGAAATGTACTATTACTTATCGCGCTCAAAGAAATATTAACATTGAAAGAACAGTACCGCAAAAAAAGGCCAATAAATTATATAAGGATAATAAAACTAAACTTTAATTTAACTCTGCGAAGTAAATTTCGAAAAAGAATATCCTCTAGCATTTATACACTGTTCGAATCAAGTTTCCAAACAAGAGAGCAATGCATATGTATTAACACAATAAATGTATAAGGAGAAAATGTATTCTTGAATGAAATGATATGTTACTTATCTCGCTCGAAGAAATGTTAGCACTAAAGAAGAATACCGTATAAATAGGCCAATAAATTAAATAAGGATAATAAAACTAAACTTTTATTTAACAGTTAAAAGCACATTTTGAAATAAAATATCTTCCAATATTTTTTCAATGTTCGAATTAAACTTCCGAACGAGAGAGCGATTCTTGTGTATTACATATAAATGTAGAAGGAGAAAATATATTCTAACAGAAATGTTATATTACTTATCTCGCTCAAAGAAATGTTAGCATTCAAAAAGAGTACCGCATAAATAGACCAATAACTTAAATAAGGATAATGAAACTAAACTTAAATTTAGCACTGCAAAGTACATTTGTTAATAGAACATCTACCAAGATTTATTAACTGTTCGAATTAAAGTTCCGAACGAGAGAGTGATGCTTATGTATTAACACAATAAATGTAGAAGGAGAAAATGTATTCTATACAGAAATGTTATGTTACTTATCTCGCTTAAAGTAATGTCAGCATTGAAAGAAAACTACCGCATAAATAGGCCAATATGAGGATATTAAAGCTAAACTTTTATATAATACTGAAAAGCACATTTCGAAAGAGAATATCTTCCTACATTTATTCACTGTTCGATTTGAACTTCCGAACGAGAGAGCGATGCTTGTGTATTAAAACAATAAATGTAGAAGGAGAAAATATATTCTAGACAGAAATGTTATGTTATTTATCTCGCTCGAAGAAATCGTATCATTGACTGAAAACTACCGCATGAATATACCAATAATTTAAATGAGGATAATAAAACTAAAGTTCGATATGATACTGATAAGTACATTTCGAAACAGAATATCTTCCAACATTTATTCACTGTTCGAATTGAACTCCCGAACGAGGGAGCGATGCTTACGTATCAATAGTATAAGTTAGCATTCAAAGAAGCGTACCGCATAAACACGCCAATAAATTAAATAAATATAATAAAACTCAATTATAATTTAACACTTCAAAGTACTTTTAGAAGTAGAATGTTTTCCAACATTTCTTCACTGTTCGAATTAAACATCCGAACGAGAGAGCGATGCTTATGTATTATCACAATAAATGGAGGAGAGAAAATTTTGTTCTAGACAGAAATGTTATGTTACTTATCTCGCTCAAAGTAATATCAGCATTGAAAAAACACTACCTCATAAATAGGCCAATATGAGGATTGTAAAACTAAACTTTTATTAATTAATGATAAGTACATTTCGAAACAGAATATCTTCCTACATTTATTCACTGTTCGATTTGAACTCCCAATCGATAGATCAATGCTTACCTATTAACAAAATGAATGTAGAAGAAGAAAATGTATTCTAGAGAGAAATGTTATGTTACTTATCTCGCTCAAATTAATGTTAGCATTCAAAGAAGAGTTCCGCAAAATTACGCCAATATATGAAATAAGAATAATAAAACTCAACTTTAATTTCACACTGCAAAGTACATTTACAAATAGAATATCATCAATTTTTTTAGTATTCGAATTAAACTTCCGAACGAGAGAGCGATGCTTATGTATTAACAAATAAATGTAGAAGGAGAAAATTTATTCTCGACAGAAATGTTGTTACTTATCTCGCCCGACATAACATGAGGTTACAAAGAAGACTACTGCATAAATACGCCAACAAATTAAATAAGAACAATAAAACTCAACTTTATTTAACACTGCAAAGTACATTTATTAATGGAATATCTTCCAACATTTATCATTGTTCGAATTAAACTACCGAAAAAGAGAGCGATACTTATGTATTATCACAATAAGTGTAGAAGGAGAAAATTTTGTTCTAGACAGAAATATTATGTTACTTATCTTGCTCAAAGAAATGTTAGCATTCAAAGAAGAGTACCGCATAAATATGCCAATAAATTAAATATTAATAATAAAACTCAATTCTAATTTAACACTGCAAAGTACATTTAGAAATAGAATATCTTCCAAAAATTATCCACTGTTCGAATTAAACTTCCGAACGAGAGAGCGATGCTTATGTATCAAAACAATAAATGTAGAAGGAGAAAATATAAGGATAAAATATAATTTTGAAGGATAAAATGTATTCTAGACAGAAATGTTATGTGACATATCTCGCTCAAAGAAATGTTAGGATTGAAAATAGACTACCGCATCAATAGGCCAATAATTTAAATAAAGAAAATAAAACAAAACTTGAATAAAACTCCAAAGTACATTTTGAAATAGAATATCTTCCAATATTTATTCACTGTTCGAATTAAACTTTCGAACGAGAGAGCAATGCTTGTGTATTAAACAGTAAATGTAGAAGGAGAAAATATATTCTAGACAGGAATGTTATGTTACTTATATCACTCAAAGAAGTGTTAGCATTGAAAGAACAGTACCGCAAAAACAGGCCAATAAATTAAATAAGGATAATAAAACTACAATTTAACACTCTAAAGTACATTTTGAAATGGAATATCTTCAAACATTTATTCACTGTTCGAATTAAACATCCAAACGGGAGAGCGATGTTTACGTATTAACAAAATAAATGAAGAAGGAGAAAATATTTTCTAGACAGATGTGTTATGTTACTTATTTCGCTCAAGGAAACATTAGCAGCAAAGAAGAGTACCGCATAAATACGCCAATATTTTAAATTAGGATAGTAAAACTAAACCTTATTTTAACTCAGCGAAGTACATTTCGTAAAAGAATATCTTCCAGGTTTTATACTTTGGTACATAAAATTTCCAAACAAGAGAGCAATGCTTATGTATTAGCACAATAAATGTAGAAGGAGAAAATGTATTCTTGAAAGAAATGTTATGTTACTTATCTCGTTCAAAGAAGAATGTTAGCATTAAAGAAGAGTACCTTATAAATAGGCCAATAATTTAAATAAGGATAATAAAACGAAACTTTAATTTATGACTTCAAAGTACATTTAGAAAAGAATATTTTCCAAAATTTATGCAGTTTTCGAATTAAACTTCCGAACGAGAAAGCGATGCTTACGTATAAACACAATAAATGTAGAAGGAGAAAATTTTGTTCTAGACAGAAATATTATGTTACTTATCTTGCTCAAAGAAATGTTAGCATTCAAAGAAGAGTACCGCATAAATATGCCAATAAATTAAATATTAATAATAAAACTCAATTCTAATTTAACACTGCAAAGTACATATCGAAATAGAATATCTTCCAACATTTATTCACTGTTCGAATTAAACTTCCGAACGAGAGAGCGATGTTTGTGTATTAAAACAATAAATGTAGAAGGAGAAAATATATTCTAGACAGAAATGTTATGTTACTTATCTCGCTCGGAGAAATCGTATAATTGACTGGAAACTACCGCATGAATATGCCAATAATTTAAATGAGGATAATAAAACTAAACTTCGATATGATACTGATAAGTACATTTCGAAACAGAATATCTTCCAACATTTATTCACTGTTCGAATTGAACTCCCGAACGAGGAAGCGATGCTTACGTATCAATAGTATAAGTTAGCATTCAAAGAAGAGTGCCGCATAAACACGCCAATAAATTAAATAAATATAATAAAACTCAATTATAATTTAACACTTCAAAGTACTTTTAGAAGTAGAATGTTTTCCAACATTTCTTCAGTGTTCGAATTAAACATCCGAACGAGAGAGCGATGCTTATGTATTATCACAATAAATGGAGAAGAGAAAATTTTTTTCTAGACAGAAATGTTATGTTACTTATCTCGCTCAAAGAAATGTTAGCATTCAAAAACAGTACCGCATTAATAGGCCAATTTTTAAATGAGGATAATAAAACTCAACTTTAATTTAACCCTGCAATGTTCCTTTTCGTAATATAAATTTTTCCAACATTTATTAGCTCTTCGAATTAAACTTCAGAACGAAAGAGCGATGCTTGTGTATCGTGACTAGAAATGAAGAGGGAAAAAATTCTCCGACAGGGATGTTATGTTATTTCTCGATCTCAGTTAATGTTACCAATTCAATGAAGTAAACCGCATAAATAGTGCAATAATTTAAATAAGGACATTAAAACTAATCTCTAATTTAAGACTCCAAAGTACATTTCGAAATAGAATATCTTCCAAAATTCAGTCACTGTTCGAATTAAGTTCCGAACGAGAGAGCGATGCTTATGTATTAACAAAATAAATGTAGAAAGAGAAAATGTATTCTAGACAGAAATGTTAGGTTACTTATCTCGCTCAAAGTAATATCAGAATTGAGAAAACACTACCTCATAAATAGGCCAATATGAGGATTGAAAATCAAAACTTTTATATAATACTGATAAGTACATTTCGAAACAGAATATCTTCCTTCATTTATTCATTGTTCGATTTGAACTCCCGAACGATAGATCAATGCTTACCTATTAACAAAATAAATGTAGAAGAAGAAAATGTATTCTAGAGAGAAATGTTATGTTACTTATCTCGCTCAAATTAATGTTAGCATTCAAAGAAGAGTTCCGCATAATTACGCCAATAAATGAAATAAGAATAATAAAACTCAACTTTAATTTCACACTGCAAAGTACATTTACAAATAGAGTATCATCCATTTTTTCACTATTCGAATTAAACTTCCGAACGAGATGCGATGCTTATGTATTAACACAATAAATGTAGAAGGAGAAAATTTATTCTCGACAGAAATGTTGTTACTTATCTCGCTCGACGTAATGTGAGGATTCAAAGAAGACTACTGCATAAATACGCCAATAAATACAATAAGAACAATAAAAATCAACTTTATTTAACACTGCAAAGTACATTTAGTAATGGAATATCTTCCAACATTTATTCACTGTTCGTATCAAACTACCGAACAAGAGAGGGATGCTTATGTATTATCACAATAAGTGTAGAAGGAGAAAATTTTGTTCTAGACAGAAATATTATGTTACTTATCTTGCTCAAAGAAATGTTAGCATTCAAAGAAGAGTACCGCATAAATATGCCAATAAATTAAATATTAATAATAAAACTTAATTCTAATTTAACACTGCAAAGTACATTTAGAAATAGAATATCTTCCAAAATTTATCCACTGTTCGAATTAAACTTCCGATCGAGAGAGCGATGCTTATGTATCAAAACAATAAATTTTGAAGGATAAAATGTATTCTAGACAGAAATGTTATGTGACATATCTCGCTGAAAGAAATGTTAGGATTGAAAATAGACTACCGCATCAATAGGCCAATAATTTAAAAAAAGATAAAAAACAAACCTTTAATAACACTCCAAAGTACATTTCGAAATAGAATATATTCCAATATTTATTCACTGTTCGAATTAAACTTCCCAACGAGAGAGCGATGCTTGTGTATTACACAATAAATGTAGAAAGAGAAAATATATTCTAGACAGAAATGTTATGTTACTTATCACGCTCGAAGAAAATTTATCATGACAGAAAAGTACGGCATGAATAGGCCAATAATTTAATTAAAGATAATAAAACTCATTTATAACGTAACACTCCAAACTACTTTTAGAAATAGAATATCTTCCAAAATTTATCAACTGCTAGAATTAAACCCTCGATGGAGAGAGCGATGCTTATGTACGAGGAAAAACTGTATTCTAACAGAAATGATATAATATTTATCTAGCTCAAAGAAATGTTAGCATTGCAAGAAGAGTACCGCAAAAACAAGCCAATAAATTAAATAAGGATAATAAAATTAAAATTTAATTTAACACTTTAAAGTACATTTAGAAATAGAATATCGTCCAAAATTTATCCACTGTTCGAATTAAACTTCTGAATGAGAGCGATGCTTGTGTATTATCACAATAAATGTAGAAGGAAAAAATTAATTCTAACAGAAGTGTTATATTACTTCTCTCGCTCAAGAAATCTTAGCATTTAAAGAAGAGTACCGCATAAATGGGCCAATAATTTTAACAAGGATAATAAAACTAAACTTCAATTTAACACTTCAATGTACATTTTGAAATAGAATATCTTAAAACATTAATTCACTGTTCGAATTAAACATCCAAACGAGAGAGCTATGTTTACATATTATCAAAATAAATGTAGAAGGAGAAAATATTTTCTAGACAGAAATGTTATGTTACTTATCTCGCTCAATGAAACGTTAGCATTCAAAGACTAGTACCGCAAAAACAAGTCAATAAATTAAATAAGGATAATAAAACTAAACTTTAATATAACTCTGCGAAATACATTTCGAAAAAGAATATCTTCCAACATTTATACACTGGTCGAATTAAATTTCCAAACAAGAGAGAAATGATTATGTATTAACACAATAAATGTAGAAGGAGAAAATGTATTCTTGAAAGAAGTGTTATGTTACTTATCTCGCTCAAAAAAAGTTAGCATTTAAAGAAGAGTGCGGCAAAAACAAGTCAATAAATTAAATAAGGATAATAAAACTAAACTTATATTTAACTCTGCGAAGTACATTTCGAAAAAGAATATCTTCCAGCATTTATACACTGTTCGAATTAAATTTCCAAACAAGAAAGCAATGCTCAAGTATTAACACAATAAATGTAGAAGGAGAAAATGTATTCTTGAAAGAAATGTTATGTTACTTATCTCGCTCAAAGAAATGTTAGCACTAAAGAAGTGTACCTTATAAATAGGCCAATCATTTAAATAAAGATAATAAAACTAAACTTTAATTTAACACTTCAAAGTACATTTTGAAAAGAATATTTTCCAACATTTATTCAGTTTTCGAATTAAACTTCCGAACGAGAGAGCGATGCTCATGTATTAACACAAAAAATATAGAAGGATAACATGTATTCTAGACCGAAATGTTATGTTACTTATCTCACTCAATGAAACGTTAGCATTCAAAAAGAGTACCGCTTAAATAGGCCAATAATATAAATGAGAATAATAAAACTAAATTTAAATTCAACACTGCAAAGTACATTTAGTAATAGAATATCTTACAAACCTTATTTAGTGTTCGAATTAAATTTCCGAACGAGAGAGCCATGCTTATATATTCTGACTATCAATGTAGAGGGAGAAAAATTCTCAGAAAAACATGTTATGTTATTTCTCTATCTCCAGAAATGTTACCAATTCAAAGAAGTGTGCCGCATAAATAGTCCAATAAATTAAATAAGGACACAACAAACTAAAAACTCATTTAACAGTGGAAAGTACATTTCGAAAGAGAATATCTTCCAAGATTTATTCACTGTTCGTCTTAACATCCGTACGAGAGAACGATGCTTATGTATTAGCAAAAAAAATATTGAAGGATAAAATGTACTCTAGAGAGAAATATTTTGTTACTTATCTCGCTCATACAAATGTTAGGATTGAAACAAGACTACCGCATAAATAGGACAATAATTTAAATAAAGATAATGAAAAATAATTTCGCACTCCAAAATTCATTTCGAAATAGAATATCTTCCAAAATTTATTCACTGTTCGAATCAAACTTCCGAACGAGAGAGCGATTCTTGTGTATTAACACAATAAATATAGAAGGAGAAAATATATTCTAGAGAGAAATGTTATGTTACTTATCCCGATCGAAGAAATCGTATCATTGACTGAAGACTATCGCATGAATATGCCAATAATTTTAATCAGGATAATAAAATTAAACTTCGATATAATACTGATAAATCAATTTCGAAACAGAATATCTTCCAACATTTATTCGCTGTTCGTATTGAACTCCCGAACGAGAGAGCGATGCTTACGTAATAACAGAATAGGTTAGCATTCAAAGAAGTGTACCGCATGAATACACCAATAAATTATATAAGGATAACAAAACTCAATTATAATTTTACACTGCAAAGTACATTAAGAACAGCATGTCTTCCAACACTTACCCACTGTTCGAATTAAACTTCCGAACGAGAGAGAGATGCTTACGTATTAACACCATAAATGTAGAAGGAGAAAAATTATTCTAGAGAGAAATGTTATGTTACTTATCTCGCTCCACGTAATGTGAGCATTCAAAGAAGAGTACTGCATAAATACGCCAATAAATTAAATAAGAACAATAAAGATCAACTTTAATTTAACACTGCAAAGTACATTTAGTAATGGAATATCTTCCGACATTTATTCACTGTTCGAATTAAACATTCAAACGGGAGACCGATGTTTACGTATTAATTAAATGAATGTAAAAGGAGAAAATATATACTATCAGAAATGTTATATTACTTATCTCGCTCAAAGAGATGTTAGCATTGAAAGAAGTGTACCGCATAAATGGGCCAATAATTTAAATAAGGATAAAAATTAAACTTTAATTTAACACTTGAATGTACATTTTGATATAGAATATCTTCAAACATTTATTCACAGTTCGAATTAAACATCCAAACGAGAGAGCGATGTTTTTATATTAACAAAATAAATGTAGAAGGAGAAAATATTCAGAAATGTTATGTTACTTATTTCGCTGGAAGAAATCGTATCATTGACTGAAGACTGCCGCATGAATATGCCAATAATTTAGATGAGGATAATAAAACTAAACTTCGATCTAATACTAATAAATACATTTCGAAACAGAATATCTTCCGAAATTTATTCAGTCTTCTATTTAAGCTTCCAAACGGGAGAGCGATGCTTACGTATAAACACAATAAATGTAGAAGGAGAAAATTTTCTTCAAGACAGAAATCTTATGTTACTTTCTAGCTCAAAGAAATGTTAGCATTGAAAGAAGACTACCGCATAAACAGGCCAATAATTAATAAAAGATAATAAAACAAAACTTTAATTTAAACTCCAAAGTACATTTCGAAATAGAATATCTTCCAACATTTACTCACTGTTCGAATTAAACTTCCAAACGAGAGAGCGATGCTTGTGTATTGAAACAATAAATGTAGAAGGAGAAAATATATTCTAAACAGAAATGTTATGTTACTTATCTAGCTGAAAGAAGTGTTAGCATTCAAAAACAGTACCGCATTAATAGGCCAATTTTTAAATGAGGATAACAAAACTCAACTTTAATTTAACCGTGCAATGTTCCTTTTCTTAATATAAATTTTTTCCAACATTTATTCGCTCTTTGAATTAAATTTCAGAACGAGAGGGTGATGCTTGTGTATCGTGACTAGGAATGTAGAGGGAAAAAAATTCTCAGACAGGGATGTTATGTTATTTCTCCTTCTCAAGAAATGTTACCAATTCAATGAAATAAACCGGATAAATAATCCAAAATTTAAATAAGGACATTAAAACTAATCTCTAATTTAAGACTCCAAAGTACATTTCGAAATAGAATATCTTCCAAAATTCAGTCTCTTTTCGAATTAAAGTTCCGAGCGAGAGAGCGATGCTTTTGTATTAACCCAATAAATGTAGAAGGAGAAAATGTATTCTATACAGAAATGTTATGTTACTTATCTCGCTTAAAGTAATGTCAGCATTGAAAGAACACTAACGCATAAATAGGCCAATATGAGGATAGTAAAGCTAAACCTTTATATAATACTGATAAGCACATTTCGAAACAGAATATCTTCCTACATTTATTCACTGTTCGATTTGAACTCCCGAACGAGAGAGCGATGCTTATGTATTAACACAATAAATGTAGAAGGAGGAAATTTATTCTAGACAGAAATGTTATGTTACATATCTCGCTCGACGTAATGGTAGCATTCAAAGAAGAGTACCGCATAATTTCGCCAATAAATTAAATAAGAATAATAAAACTCAACTTTAATTTAACACTGCAAAGTACATTTAGAAATAGAATTTCATCCATTTTTTTCACTATTCAAATTAAACTACCGAACGAGAGAGCGATGCTTGCGCATTATCACAATAAATATAGAAGGAGAAAATTTTGTTCTAGACAGAAATGTTATGTGACATATCTCGCTCAAAGAAATGTTAGCATTGAAGGAACACTACCGCATAAATAGGCCAATAAATTAAATAAGGATAATAAAACCAAACATTAATTTAACGCTGCAAAGAACATATAGAAACAGCACGTCTTCCAACACTTGTTCACTGTTGAATTAAACTTTCGAACGAGAGAGCGATGCTTATGTATTAACACAATAAATATAGAAGGAGAAAATTTATTCTAGACAGAAATGTTATGTTACTTATCTCGCTCGACGTAATGAGAACATTCAAAGAAGAGTACTGCATAAATACGACAATAAATTAAAAAAGAACAATAAAACTCAACTTTAATTTAACACTGCAAATTACATTTAGAAATGGAATATCTTCCAATATTTATTCACTGTTCGGATTAAACTACCCAACGAGAGAGCGATGTTTATGTATTATCACAATAAATGTAGAAGTAGAAAATTTTGTTCTAGACAGAAATATTATGTCACAGAAATATTATTTGAATAACACTCCGAAGTACATTTTGAAATAGAATATCTTCCAATATTTATTCACTGTTCGAATTAAACTTTCGAACGAGAGAGCGATGCTTGTGTATTACACAATAAATGTAGAAGGAGAAAATATATTCTAGACAGGAATGCTATGTTACTTATCTCACTCAAAGAAATGTTAGCATTGAAAGAACAGTACCGCAAAAACAGGCCAATTAATTAAATAAGGATAATAAAACTAAACTTTAATTTAACACTTTAAAGTACATTTAGAAATAGAGTATCTTCCAAAATTTATCCACTGTGCGAATTAAACTTATGAATGAGAGCGATGCTTGTGTATTATCACAATAAATGTAGAAGGAAAAATTAGTTCTAACAGAAATGTTAACATTCAAAAACAGTACCGCATTAATAGGCCAATTTTTGAATGAGGATAATAAAACTGAACTTTAATTTAACCCTGCAATGTACATTTATTAATATAAATTTTTCCAACATTTATTCACTCTACAATTAAACTTCCGAATTAAACTCCAAAAATTATCCACTGTTCGAATTAAACTTCCGAACGAGAGAGCGATGCTTATGTATCAATACAATAAGTTTAAAGGACAAAATGTATTCTAGATAGAAATGTTACGTTACTTATCTCTCTCAAAGAAATGTTAGGATTGAAAATATACTACCGCATAAATAGGCCAATAATTTAAATAAAGATAATAAAACAAAACTTGAATAACACTCCAAAGTACATTTTGAAATAGAATATCTTCCAATATTTATTCACTGTTCGAAATAAAATTTCGAACGAGAGAGCGATGCTTGTGTATTACACAATAAATGTAGAAGGAGAAAATATATTCTAGATAGGAATGCTATGTTACTTATCTCACTCAAAGAAATGTTAGCATTGAAAGGACAGTACCACAAAAACATGCCAATTAATTAAATAAGGATAATAAAACTAAACTTTAACTTAACACTTTAAAGTACATTTAGAAATAGAGTATCTTCCAAAATTTATCCACTGTGCGAATTAAACTTATGAATGAGAGCGATGCTTGTGTATTATCACAATAAATGTAGAAGGAAAAATTAATTCTAACAGAAATGTTAGCATTCAAAAACAGTACCGCATTAATAGGCCAATTTTTAAATGAGGATAATAAAACTGAACTTAATTTAACCCTGCAATGTACATTTATTAGTATAAATTTTTCCAACATTTATTCACTCTTCGAATTAAACTTCAGAACGAGAGAGCGATGCTTGTGTATCGTGACTAGGAATGTAGAGGGAAAAAATTCTCCGACAGGGATGTTATGTTATTTCTCGATCTCAAGAAATGTTACCAATTCAATGAAGTAAACCGCATAAATATTTTAATAATTTAAATAAGGACATTAAAACTAATCTCTAATTTAAGACTCCAAAGTACATTTAGAAATAGAATATCTTCCAAAATTCAGTCACTGTTCGAATTAAAGTTCCGAACGAGAGAGCGATGCTTGTGTATTACACAATAAATGTAGAAGGAGAAAATATATTCTAGACAGAAATGTTATGTTACTTATCACGCTCGAAGAAAATTTATCATAGCAGAAAAGTACGGCATGAATAGGCCAATAATTTAATTAAAGAAAATAAAACTCAATTATAACATAACACTCCAAATTACTTTTAGAAATAGAATATCTTCCAAAATTTATCAACTTCTGGAATTAAACTTCCGATGGAGAGAGTGGTGCTTATGTATGAGGACAAAATGTATTCTAACAGAAATGATATAATATTTATCTCGCTCAAAGAAATGTTAGCATTTAAAGAACAGTACCGCATAAATGGGACAATAATTTAAATAAGGATAAAAAATAAACTTTAATTTAGCACTTTAAAGTACATTTAGAAATAGAATATCTTCCAAAATTTATCCACTGTTCGAATTAAACATCCGAACGAGAGAGCGATGATTATGTATTAACACAATAAATGTAGAAGGAGAAAATATATTCTAACAGAAATGTTATATTACTTATCTAGCTCAAAAAAATGTTAGCATTGAAAGAACAGTACCGCAAAAACAGGCCAATAAATTAAATAAGAATAATAAAATTAAACTTTAATTTAACACTTTAAAGTACATTTAGAAATAGAGTATCTTCCAAAATTTATCCACTGTGCGAATTAAACTTATGAATGAGAGCGATGCTTGTGTATTATCACAATAAATGTAGAAAGAAAAATTAATTCTAACAGAAACGTTATATTACTTCTCTCGCTCAAGAAATGTTAGCATTTAAAGAAGAGTACCGCATAAATGGGCCAATAATTTTAACAAGGATAATAAAACTAAACTTCAATTTAACACTTCAATGTACATTTTGAAATATAATATCTTAAAACATTAATTCACTGTTCGAATTAAACATCCAAACGAGAGAGGTATGTTTACGTATTATCAAACTAAATCTAGAAGGAGAAAATATTTTCTAGACAGAAATGTTATGTTACTTATCTCGCTCAATGAAACGTTAGCATTCAAAGAAGAGTACCGCAAAAACAAGTCAATAAATTAAATAAGGATAATAAAACAAAACTTTAATTTAGCTCTGCGAAATACATTTCGAAAAAGAATATCTTCCAGCTTTTATACACTGGTCGAATTAAATTTCCAAAAAAGAGGGAAATGATTATGTATTAACACAATAAATGTAGAAGGAGAAAATGTATTCTTGAAAGAAATGTTATGTTACTTATCTCGCTCAAAAAAAGTTAGCATTCAAAAAAGAGTACCGCAAATCAAGTCAATAAATTAAATAAGGATAATAAAACTAAACTTTAATTTAACTCTGCGAAGTACATTTCGAAAAAGAATATCTTCCAGCATTTATATCCTGTTTGAATCAAATTTCCAAACAAGAAAGCAATGCTTATGTATTAACACAATAAATATAGAAGGAGAAAACGTATTCTTGAGAGAAATGTTATGATACTTATCTCGCTCAAAGAAATGTTAGCACTAAAGAAGAGTACATTATAAATATGAAAATCATTTAAATAAAGATAATAAAACTAAACTTTAATTCAACACTTCAAAGTACATTTAGAAAAGAATATTTTCCAACATTTATTCAGTTTTCGAATTAAACTTCCGAACGAGAGAGCGATGCTTATGTATTTACACAAAAAATATAGAAGGATAACATGTATTCTAGACAGAAATGTTATGTTACTCATCTCACTCAAAGAAATGTTAGCATTCAAAAAGAGTACCTCTTAAATAGGCCAATAATATAGATGAGAATAATAAAACTAACTTTAAATTTAACACTGCAAAGTACATTTAGTAATAGAATATCTTAAAAACTTTATTTAGTGTTCGAATTAAACTTCCAAACGAGAGAGCCATGCTTATATATTCTGACTATCAATGTAGAGGGAGAAAAATTCTCAGAAAAAGATGTTATGTTATTTCTCTATCTCCAGAAAAGTTACCAATTCAAAGAAGTGTGCCGCATAAATAGTCCAATAAATTAAATAAGGACAAAACAAACTAAAAACTCATTTAACAGTGGAAAGTACATTTCGAAAGAGAATATCTTCCAAGATTTATTCACTGTTCGTCTTAACATCCGTACGAGAGAACGATGCTTATGTATTAGCAGAAAAAAATATTGAAGGATAAAATGTATTCTAGAGAGAAATATTTTGTTACTTATCTCGCTCATAGAAATGTTAGGATTGAAACAAGACTACCGCATAAATAGTTCAATAATTTAAAAGATAATAAAAAAAATTATTTAACACTCCAAAATTCATTTCGAAATAGAATATCTTCCAAAATTTATTCACTGTTCGAATCAAACTTCCGAACGAGAGAGCGATGCTTGTGTATTAACACAATAAATGTAGAAGGAGAAAATATATTCAAGAGAGAAATCATATGTTACTTATCCCGCAGGAAGAAATCGTATCATTGACTGAAGACTATCGCATGTATATGCCAATAATTTTAATCAGGATAAAATTAAACTTCGATATAATACTGATAAATCAATTTCGAAATAGAATATCTTCCAACATTTATTCACTGTTCGTATTGAACTCCCGAACGAGAGAGCGATGCTTACGTATTAACAGAATAGGTTAGCACTCAAAGAAGTGTACCGCATGAATACACCAATAAATTATATAAGGATAACAAAACTTAATTATAATTTAACACTTCAAAGTACATTTAGAAATAGAATGTCTTCCAACATTTATTGACTGTTCGAATTAAACATCCGAACGAGAGAGGGATGCTTATGTGTTAGCACAATAAGTATAGAAGGAGAAAATTTTGTTCTAGACAGAAATGTTATGTTACTTATCTCGCTCAAAGAAATGTTAGCATTGAAAGAAGAGTACCGCATAAATATGCCGATAAAATAAATGAGGATAAAACTCAACTTTAATTTAACATTTCAAAATACATTAAAAATAGAATATCTTTCAAAATTTATCCACTGTTAGAATTAAACTTCCGTTGAAGAGAGCGATGTTTATGTACGAGGAGAAAATGTATTCTAACTGATATGTTACATTACTTATCGCGCTCAAAGAAATGTTAGCATTGAAAGAACAGTACCGCAAAAAAAGGCCAATAAATTATATAAGGACAATAAAACTAAACTTTAATTTAACTCTGCGAAGTAAATTTCGAAAAAGAATATCTTCTAGCATTTATACACTGTTCGAATTAAATTTCCAAACAAGAGAGCAATGTTTATGTATTAACATAATAAATGTAGAAGCGGAAAATATATTCTTGACAGAAATGATATGTTACTTATCTCGCCCGAAGAAATGTTAGCATTAAAAAAGAATACCGTATAAATAGGCCAATAAATTAAATAAGGATAATAAAACTAAACTTTTGTTTAACAGTTAAAAGTACATATAGAAATAAAATATCTTCCAATATTTATTCGATGTTCGAATTAATCTTCCGAACTAGAGACCGGTTCTTGTGTATTACAAATAAATGTAGGAAAAAATATATTCTAACAGAAATGTTATATTACTTACATCGCTCAAAGAAATGTTAGCATTGAAAGAAGAGTACACCATAAATATGCCAATAAATTAAATTAGGATAATAAAACTCAACTTTAATTTAACACTGCAAAGTACATTTAGAAATAGAATAACTTTCAAAATTTATCCACTGTTGGAATTAAACTTCCGAACGAGAGAGCGATGCTTATGTATTATCACAATAATTGTAGGAAAAAAATCTTGTTCTAGACAGAAATGTTATGTTACTTATCTCGCTCAAAGAAATGTTAGCATTGAAAAATTGTACCGCAAAAACTGGCCAATAAATTAAATAAGGATAATTAGACTAAACTTAAATTTAACAATGCAAAGAACATTTAGAAATAAAATATCTTCCAAACTTTATCAACTGTTCGAATTAAACTTCCGATGGAGAGAGCGATGCTTAAGTAAGAGGAGAAAATGTATTCTAAAAGAAATGATATATTATTTATTTCGCTCAAAGAAATGTTAGCATTGAAAGAAAAGTACCGCAAAAACAGGCCAATAAATTAAATAAGGATAATAAAACTAAAACTTAATTTCACACTTTAAAGTGCATTTAGTAATAAAATATCTTCCAAAATTTATTACTGTTCGAATTAAACTTATGAACGAGAGAGCGATGCTTATGTATTATCACAATAAATGTAGAAGGAGAAAATATATTCTACCAGAAATGTTATATTACTTATCTAGCTCAAAGAAATGTTAGCATTGAAAGAACAGTACCGCCAAAAACAGGCCAATAATTTAAAGAAAGATAAAAAACTAAACTTCAATTTTACACTTGAATGTACATTTTGAAATAGAATATCTTCAAACATTTATTCACTGCTAGAATTAAACTTCCAAACGAGAGAGCGATGTTTACGTATTATCAAAATAAATGTGGAAGGAGAATATATTTTCTAGACAGAAATGTTATGTTACTTATCTCACTCAAAGAAATGTTAGCATTCAAAAAAAGTACCGCTTAAATAGGCCAATAAATTAATGAGGATAATAAAACTCAACTTAAATTTAACACTCCAAAGTACATTTTGAAATAGAATATCTTTCAAAATTTATCCATTGTTCGAATTAAACTTTGGTTGGAGAGAGCAATGTTTATGTATGAGGAGAAAATGTATTCTGACAGAAATGTTATATTACTTATCGCGCTCAAGGAAATATTAGCATTGAAAGAACAGTACCGCAAAACCAGGCCAATAAATTAAATAAGGATAATAAAACTAAACTTTAATTTAACTCTGCGAAGTGCGTTTCGAAATAGAATACCTTCCAGCATTTATACACTGTTTGAATTAAATTTCCAAACAAGAGAGCAATTCTTATGTATTAACACAATAAATGTAGAAGGAGAAAATGTATTCTTGAAAGAAATGATATGTTTCTTATCTCGCTCGAAGAAATGTTAGCATTAAAAAAATACCGTATAAATAGGCCAATATTTTAAATAAGGATAATAAAACTAAACTTTAATTTAACACTTCAAAGTACATTTAGAAATTATTTAATAAATATCTCCAAAATGTATAAACTGTTCGAATTAAACTTCCGAACGAGAGAGCGATGCTTATGTATTATCACAATAAATGTAGAAGGAGAAAATATATTCCAGAAGAAATGTTATATTACTTATCTCGCTCAAAGATATGTTAGCATTGACAGAAAAGTACTACATAAATGGGCCAATAATTTAAATAAGGATAAAAAACTAAAGTTTAATTTAACACTTCAATGTACACTTCGAAATAGAATATCTTCAAACATTTATACACTGGTCGAATTAAATTTCCAAACAAGAGAGCAATTATTATGTATTATCACAATAATTGTAGGAAGAGAAAATGTTGTTCTAGACAGAAATGTTATGTTACTTATCTCGCTCAAAGAAATGTTAGCATTGAAAAATTGTACCGCAAAAACAGGCCAATAAATTAAATAAGGATAATAAGAATAAACTTAAATTTAACAATGCAAAGAACATTTAGAAATAAAATATCTTCCAAAATTTATCAACTGTTCGAATTAAACTTCCCATGTGGAGAGTGATGCTTAAGTAAGAGGATAAAATGTATTCTAAAAGAAATGATATATTGTTTATTTCGCTCAAAGAAATGTTAGCATTGAAAGAATAGTACCGCAAAAACAGGCCAATAAATTAAATAAGGATAATAAAGCTAAAACTTAATTTCACACTTTAAAGTACATTTAGTAATAAAATATCTTCCAAAATTTATTCACTGTTCGAATCAAACTTCCGAACGAGAGAGCGATGCTTGTGTATTAACACAATAAATGTAGAAGGAGAAAATATATTCAAGAGAGAAATCATATGTTACTTATCCCGCAGGAAGAAATCGTATCATTGACTGAAGACTATCGCATGAATATGCCAATAATTTTAATCAGGATAAAATTAAACTTCGATATAATACTGATAAATCAATTTCGAAACAGAATATCTTCCAACATTTATTCACTGTTCGTATTGAACTCCCGAACGAGAGAGCGATGCTTACGTATTAACAGAATATGTTAGCATTCAAAGAAGTGTACCGCATGAATACACCAATAAATTATATAAGGATAACAAAACTCAATTATAATTTAACACTTCAAAGTACATTTAGAAATAGAATGTCTTCCAACATTTATTCACTGTTCGAATTAAACATCCGAACGAGAGAGGGATGCTTATGTGTTAGCACAATAAATATAGAAGGAGAAAATTTTGTTCTAGACAGAAATGTTATGTTACTTATCTCGCTCAAAGAAATGTTAGCATTGAAAGAAGAGTACCGCATAAATATGCCGATAAAATAAATGAGGATAATAAAACTCAACTTTAATTTAACATTTCAAAATACATTAAAAATAGAATATCTTTCAAAATTTATCCACTGTTAGAATTAAACTTCCGATGGAGAGAGCGATGTTTATGTACGAGGAGAAAATGTATTCTAACTGATATGTTAAGTTACTTATCGCGCTCAAAGAAATGTTAGCATTGAAAGAACAGTACCGCAAAAAAAGGCCAATAAATTATATAAGGATAATAAAACTAAACTTTAATTTAACTCTGCGAAGTAAATTTCGAAAAAGAATATCTTCTAGCATTTATACACTGTTCGAATTAAATTTCCAAACAAGAGAGCAATGTTTATGTATTAACATAATAAATGTAGAAGGGGAAAATATATTCTTGAAAGAAATGATATGTTACTTATCTCGCCCGAAGAAATGTTAGCATTAAAAAAGAATACCGTATAAATAGGCCAATAAATTACATAAGGATAATAAAATTAAACTTTTGTTTAACAGTTAAAAGTATATATAGAAATAAAATATCTTCCAATATTTATTCAATGTTCGAATTAAAGTTCCGAACGAGAGACCGATTCTTGTGTATTACAAATAAATGTAGAAGGAGAAAATATATTCTAACAGAAATGTTATATTACTTACATCGCTCAAAGAAATGTTAGCATTGAAAGAAGAGTACACCATAAATATGCTAATAAATTAAATTAGGATAATAAAATTCAACTTTAATTTAACACTGCAAAGTACATTTAGAAATAAATATCTTTCAAAATTTATCCACTGTTGGAATTAAACTTCCGAACGAGAGAGCGATGCTTATGTATTATCACAATAATTGTAGGAAAAAAATCTTGTTCTAGACAGAAATGTTCTAGACAGAAATGTATCTCGCTCAAAGAAATGTTAGCATTCAAAAAGAGTACCGCTTAAATAGACCAATAATTTAAATAAGGATAATAAAACTAAACTTTAATTTAACACTTCAAAGTACATTTGCAAATTATTTAATAAATATCTCCAAAATTTATAAACTGTTCGAATTAAACTTCCGAACGAGAGAGCGATGCTTATGTATTATCACAAAAAATGTAGAAGGAGAAAATATATTCTAACAGAAATGTTATATTACTTATCTCGCTCAAAGATATGTTAGCATTGACAGAAAAGTACTGCGTAAATGGGCCAATAATTTAAATAAGAATAAAAAAACTAAAGTTTAATTTAACACTTCAATGTACACTTCGAAATAGTATATATCTTCAAACATTTATCCATTGTTCGAATTAAACATCCAAACAAGAGAGCGATGTTTACGTATTAACACAATAAATGTAGAAGGAGAAAATATTTTCTAGACAGAAATGTTACTTATCTCGCTCGATGAAACGTTAGCATTCAAAAAATAGTACCTCATAAATACGCAAATATATTTAATTAGAATAATAAAACTAAATTTTAATTCATCTCTGCGAATTACATTTCGAAAAAGAATATTTTCCAGCATTTATATTCTGCTCGAATTAAATTTCCAAACAAGAGAGCAATGCTTATGGATTAACACAATAAATGTAGAAGGAGAAATTGTATTCTAGACCGAAATGTTATATTACTTATCTCGCTCAAAGAAATGTTAGCATTCAAGAAGAGTACCGCATAAATAGACCAATAATTTAAATAAGGATAATGAAACTAAACCTAAATTTAACACTGCAAAGTTCATTTATTAATAGAATATCTACCAACATTTATTAACTGTTCGAATTAAACTTCCGAACGAGGGAGCCATGCTTAAAAATTCTGACTAGAAATGTAGAGGGAGAAAATTCAGAGACAGGGATGTTGTTATTTCTCTATCTCAAGAAATGTTACCAATTCAAAGAAGTGTACCGCATAAATAGTAAAATAAATTAAATAAGGACACAAAAAACTAAACATTCATTTAACACTCCAAGGTACATTTCGTAATAGAATATCTTCCAAGATTTATTCACTGTTCGTCTTAATATCCGTACGAGAAAGCAATGCTTAAGTATTGACACAATAAGTATTGAAGGATAAAATGTATTCTAGCTAGAAATGTTACGTTACTAATCTCGCTTAAGGAAATGTTAAAATTGAAAGAAGACTAAAGCGTAAATAGTCCAATACGAGAATAATAAAACTAAACTTTGTTATAATACTGAGAAGTACATTTCGAAAAAGAATATCTTCCAACATTTATTCACTGCTCGATTTAAACTCCCGAACAAGTGAGCGATGCTTACGTATAAACGCAATAAATGTAGAAGGAGAAAATGTATTCTAAAAAGAAATGTTTTGTTACTTATCTCGCTCAAAGTAATGTTAGCATTCAAAGAATAGTGCCGTGAAAATACACCAATAAATTAAATAAGAATAATAGAACTCAACTTTGATTGAACACTGCAAATTACACTTACAAATAAAATATCTTCCGACATTTATTCACTGTCCGAATTAAACTACGGAACGAGAGAGCGATGCTTACGTATTATACAACAAATATAGAAGTAGAAAATTTTCTTCAAGACAGAAATGTTATGATACTTATCTCGCTCAAAGTAATGTGATCAATGAAAGAAGAGTACCGCATAAATACGCCAATAAATTAAAAAAGAAAAAAATAAACCTCAACTTTACCTTAACACTGCAAAGTACATTTAGTAATGGCATATCTTCCAACATTTATTCACTTTTCGAATTTAACTTCCGAACGAGAGAGCGATGCTTATGTATGGTGACTAGGAATGTAGAGGACAGTAATTCTCAGACAGGTTTGTTATGTTATTTCTCTAATTCAAAAAATGTGACCAATTCATAGAAGTGTACCGCATAAATAGGCCAATAAATTAAATAAGGGCACAAAAAGCGAAACCTTAATTTAAGACTCCAAAGTAAATTTCGAAATAGAATTCTTCCAAGATTTATTCACTGTTCGAGTTAAACTTCCATACGAGAGAGTGATGCTTATGTATTAACACAAAAAATATTGAAGGATAAAATGTATTCTAGGCAGAAATATTATGTTACTTATCTCGCTCAAAGAAATATTAGGATTGAAAGAAGACTACCGCATAAATAGGCCAATAATTTAAATAAGGATAATAAAACAAAACTTTAATAACACTCCAAAGTACATTTCGAAATAGAATATCTTCCAATATTTATTCACTGTTCGAATTAAACTTCCGAACGAGAGAGCGATGCTTGTGTATTACACAATAAATGTAGAAGGAGAAAATATATTCTAGACAGAAATGTTATGTTACTTATCACGGTCGAAGAAAATTTATCATAGCAGTAAAGTACGGCATGAATAGGCCAATAATTTAATTAAAGAAAATAAAACTCAATTATAACGTAACACTCCAAACTACTTTTAGAAATAGAATATCTTCCAAAATTTATCAACTGCTGGAATTAAACTTCCGATGGAGAGAGCGGTGCTTATGTATGAGGAGAAAATGTATTCTAACAGAAATGATATATTATTTATCTCGCTCAAAGAAATGTTATCATTTAAAGAACAGTACCGCATAAATGGGACAATAATTTAAATAAGGATAAAAAATAAACTTTAACTTAGCACTTTAAAGTACATTTAGAAATAGAATATCTTCCAAAATTTATCCACTGTTTTGAATTAAACATCCGAACGAGAGAGCGATGATTACGTATTAACACAATAAATGTAGAAGGAGAAAATATATTCTAACAGAAATGTTATATTACTTATCTAGCTCAAAAAAATGTTAGCATTGAAAGAACAGTACCGCAAAAACAGGCCAATAAATTAAATAAGGATAATAAAACTAAAACTTAATTTCACACTTTAAAGTACATTTAGTAATAAAATATCTTCCAAAATTTATTACTGTTTGAATTAAACTTATGAACGAGAGAGTGATGCTTATGTATTATCACAATAAATGTAGAAGGAGAAAATATATTCTAACAGAAATGTTATATTACTTATCTAGCTCAAAGAAATGTTAGCATTGAAAGAACAATACCGACAAAAACAGGCATATAATTTAAAGAAAGATAAAAAAATTAACTTCAATTTTACACTTGAATGTACATTTTGAAATAGAATATCTTCAAACATTTATTCACTGCTAGAATTAAACATCCAAACGAGAGAGTGATGTTTACGTATTATCAAAATAAATGTAGAAGGAGAAAATATTTTCTAGACAGAAATGTTATGTTACTTATCTCACTCAAAGAAATGTTAGCATTCAAAAAGAGTACCGCATAAATAGGCCAATAATATAAATGAAAATAATAAAACTAAACTTAAATTTAACACTGCAAAGCACATTTAGTAATAGAACATCTTCCAACATTTATTTACTGTTCGAATTAATCTTCCTAACGAGAGAGCCATGCTTATATATTCTGACTAGGAATGTAGACTGAGAAAAATTCTCAAACAGTGATGTTATGTTATTTCTCTATCTCAAAAAATGTTACCAATTCAAAGAAGTGTACCGCATAAATAGTCCAATAAATTAAATAAGGACACAAGAAACTAAACATTCATTCAACACTGGAAAGTACATTTTGAAATAGAATATCTTCCACGGTTTATTCACTGTTCGTTTTAACATCTGTACGAGAGAGCGATGCTTATTTATTAACACAATAAATATTAAAGGATAAAATGTATTCTAGACAGAAATATTATGTTACTTATATCGATCAAAGGAATGTTAGGATTGAAAGAAGACTACCGCATAAATAGGCCAATAATTTAAATGAAGATAATAAAACAAAACTTTAATTTAACACTTCAAAGTACATTTAGAAATAAAATATTTTCCAAAGTTTATCCACTGTTCGAATAACATCCAAACGAGAGAGCGATGTATACGTATTAACACAATAAATGTAGGAGAAAATATTTTCTAGACAGAAATGTTACTTATCTCGCTCAATGTAACGTTAGCATTCAAAGAAGAGTACCGCATAAATACGCCAAATTTTAAATTAGGATAATAAAACTTAATTTAATTTAACTCTGCAAAGTACATTTCGAAAAAGAATATCTTCCAGCATTTATACACTGTTCGAATCAAATTTCCAAACAAGAGAACAATGCTTATGTATTAACACAATAACTGTAGAAGGAGAAATTGTATTCTAGACCGATATGTTATGTTACTTATCTCGCTCTAAGTAATGTTAGCATTCAAAAAGACTACCGCATAAGTAGGCCAATAAATTAAATAAGGATAATAAAACTCAACTTACATTTAACACTGCAAAGTACATTTATTAATAGAATATCTTCCAACATTTATTTACTGTTCGAATTAAACTTCCGAACAAGAGAGCCATGCTTTTACATTTCTGACTAGGAATGTAGAAGGAGAAAAATTCTCAGACAGGGATGTTATGTTATTTCTCTATCTCAAGAAATGTTACCAATTATAAGAAGTGTACCGCATAAATAGTAAAATAAATTAAATAAGGACACAAAAAACTAAATATTCATCTAACACTCCAAAGTACATTTCGAAATAGAATATCTTCCAAGATTTATTCACTGTTCGTCTTAACATCCGTACGAGAAAGCTATGCTTAAGTATTAACACAATAAATATTGAAGGATAAAATGTATTCTAGCTAGAAATGTTACGTTACTAATCTCGCTTAAGGAAATGTTAAAATTGAAAGAAGACTAAAGCGTAAATAGTCCAATACGAGAATAATAAAACTAAACTTTGTTATAATACTGAGAAGTACATTTCGAAAAAGAATATCTTCCAACATTTATTCACTGCTCGATTTAAACTCCCGAACAAGTGAGCGATGCTTACGTATAAGCACAATAAATGTAGAAGGAGAAAATGTATTCTAAAAAGAAATGTTTTGTTACTTATCTCGCTCAAAGTAATGTTAGCATTCAAAGAATAGTGCCCCGACAATACACAAATAAATTAAATAAGAATAATAAAACTCAACTTTGATTGAACACTGCAAATTACAATTACAAATAGAATATCTTCCAAAATTTATTCAGTGTTCGAATTAAACTACGGAACGAGAGAGCGATGCTTACGTATTATACAACAAATATAGAAGTAGAAAATTTTCTTCAAGACAGAAATGTTATGTTACTTATTTCGCTCAAAGTAATGTTAGCATTCAAAGAATAGTACCGCATATATACGCCATAAATTAATTAAGAATAATAAATCTCAACTTTGATTGAACACTGCAAAGTCCATTTCGAAATAGAATATCTTGCAAGATTTATTCACTGTTCTACGTAAACTTCCGAACGAGAGAGCGATGTTTATGTATTATTACAAAAAATATTGAAGGATAAAATATATTCTAGACAGAAATATTATGTTACTTATCTCGCTCAAAGAAATGTTAGGATTGAAAACAGACTACCGCATAAATAGGCCAATAATTTTATTAAAGATAATAAATCAAAACATTAATTTAGAACTCCAACGTACATTTGGAAATAGAATATCTTCCAACATTTATTCACTGTTCTGTAGCACTTTAGAATGTTGAAAGCACCGAAAGAAAAAAATGTTGCTCATACAAATTAAGTTGCGGCGGAATGAGAAATGCATGGAAATAATTTGGATATACACTATCTAGATTTAGTCTTCTATTTATTATAACTAATAACGAAATAATATACGTATAACAACAACAACTCAAATAAGCAATATAATGAAAATTGTTCTTTGGCTGTTTCAGTTTTTCGCATTGGTTATGTTAATTTCAATTTCAAATTTCCAATACACTAAATATAAAATGTTTTTCGTAGTAAGTTCAATTTGATAATTAATTCCACTTCCAAAAGTTCCTTTAAACCAGTTCAATCGGCAGCCATTAAACCTTATTGAAGCTAACCGATTAGCACATGTTCGCACTAGTTTCACACGAAACTTCTTAAGTATCAAAATTACCTTTCTTGAAATACAAGTACAAAGAAACATACGTAAATACCTAAGACATATATACTAAGCATATCAAACATATTTGATATTAGTTATAGACATGAGGACTAAAGAAAAATATAATTTATATAGATATAACATGGCACAAAATGAAGTTAGGAATAATATGAAATGTTTATCTCCTATTTTTCTAATTTGCCAAACGCATCGCCTGAAAAGTTATTTCTTGGTTACCAGCAAACCTGCCTTCCAAAGTAATATACTTTAAAGTAATTTCAAAACCGAAAACAATGTGAATTTTTCATTATTAAGGAGAGCCTTTTTCCCACCACTATCAGTTACTGGTTTATGAGCGGCAATGGCGATCATTCCTTCCACATCAAGGAGGAATGTTTGATACTTCAGAGAATCGCCACTAGAGGCGCTTGTATTAGGTGCGCATCTGTCCTCATTCTATAACCTATCAAATTTTCTCTTATTAATTTACAATATTTCCATTTATGTGTCGATTTCGTTACATAAAATTTCCCTGTCCCCGCTGAAATTTATATGTATAAATACATATATATTTTGGACTACAGAAGTTAATCGACACATAAAGGATAATAGACTATGACCATTGCCAAATAAAAAAAAATATAATACCTACAGTAATTCCAGCGACGACCACTTACAACTTAGATGGATGAAATACCGCGGTATAATGATAAGATGATACTCCCTTTTCACATCTCACTACACTAAGACACTATACACTTCACTGCCATATATCTGGAAATTACAAAAATGAAAAACACACAAAATAACTGTACAGAATATTGTTGTTACATTTTAAAAGAATTTTTCAATTTCATTTTACGTTTGGCTTACTGAATTATAAGGCTTAACGTGATTAACATTTCTTTTAATGATACGCTTAGGATTAGCAACATCTTGCAACCACAACGTATTTAAATTAAGTTTGCTCAAAACTTTAAAGGTTCCTTCGAATAAAGGACTTAACTTAGGTGTAAAATGTTTGATAATTGAGGCCTTTTGGAATTTCTTTACCAAAACTAACTGGTCTCTATGATAATTTGGCAAGTCTCTGGTTTTAGAGTAACATTTCTGCTTCCTTTTCCAAGATCGATCAATGTTTTCGACAAGTTTCGCCATTTTCTCTTCTTTATCAGGAGTACCGTCTAGTTCTTCCAAGTTTAATTCCCATAGAACATCCAAGGGTGAAGACAATTTACGACCAAGATAGATTTCCGCCGGCTCAAATCCAGTCGATTCTGAGACACACATGTTGAGCGTATACTGTATCTTCTTGATGTATTGGGCCCAATCTGATTGATGCTCATTAACATACGTTCTCAGAATGTTCTTAATCGATCGAATCTGTCTCTCCGCCTGGTTGCTGCTAGGTGAGTAGGGAGCTGTAGTAATGTCCTGAATACCAAGGCTAAAAAGATGTTGCTTCATGTAGGAACTTGTGAAGATCTGCGCACGATCGTGGACGACTTTATTAGGAAATCCCAGAAGAAAGTAAAGGTTTTCCAGCTTACTGCAAATAACCTTGGAGCTTAAAGATCTTAGTGCTTCTATCATCACAAACCTGGATGCAGCGTCACAAACAATAAATAGATGCTCAAGTTCTTTTAATTTACTTCCTGTAACTTGGTACGGTTGTAATCTAACAGGGGTGGGATCTTCCATTTCTATCTCATAAGTAAAATCCTTAATTTCGCCCAAAGAATTCGAGATAACATCTGAATAAGAATTACATAAATTCTGGACATACTCTACCAATTCAGGATACTTATCTTTTAAACTAGATGAAATTTCAATATTATCTACCTCATTATTTTCATTCTCGACTGAATCGTAATTTTTATTGGTGTCCTTATATAATTCCCTGGAATTGAAAACATTATTAAAACAACATAACTTATTAGGAATGGTGCTACCTGCGGTTTGTCCTTGGACTGGCTCCTCCTCCCTCCTTCCTTTCTTCCTAGGATCCTCATTCAAACTCCGTATGGTGTGACCATGATAGTTCCTTTTCCTTTGGACAGGCGCCTTGGTTTTGGAATAGGTGGATTTTGGTTGACTAAGCACAGATTTAGACTTACTGGAAGAAATATCTGAAGGCACACTTTTAAAAGACACTAAATCTTCCCTCCAGTGTAAAGGCACTGTAAGTTTTAACGTGGTGATAACAAGTTTCTTTTGGGATATGTCTATAATAACCTTATTGTCCAAGATGAACTGATTTCCCAATAGAAGATCGAAATGGTTAGAGTTTGTCACGTAAAACCACAAGTGAAAGTCTGTATTACTAATTTTGATGGTAATCTTGACCTTTTGATGGAGCGTTACGACTGTTTCACCTATTCCCACAGTGGTGAAGTTGGTGGGTATAATGTTTACCTGCACCCTATTACGTATAAGGTTCAGAAATTTCCTACTTATCAGATTTACCCAAGACGCTGAGTCCAATATACAGGAATTGGAAACACCATCCACTGTTACTGGAATAAATTGCACTTGTTTGTCCCTTTCTAGATGATTTAACAAGGTTCGAGGTAAGAATTTTCCTTGAGATGTAACTTTGGATAGGTAAGGACAGGAGTTGTGAAAATGTCCAGCTTGATTGCACCGAAAGCACTTAATATTCCTTTCCATACGGGATTTTAGAGGTGAAAAGTTTTTATCCGAGAAATCCATTGGTTTAGAATAGTTCAAAATACCTTGAGCGAAATTTACATTACCCTTTAATTTACAATAATCATGATTATACCTGATAAAGTGGTCACAAGATTGAGCAATGGTCATAAGCTCGGGTACAGTAGTAGGAATCTGATTTGTGAAATATCTCGCATAAATATGCGGAGGTACTAAATTGGTTACTATGTCGCAAAACACGTGATCGTCATAATGAAGACCCAAGACATTGGCAATACTTAGTTTTTCTTGCAAGAAAGTATACATGTTTTCGTGCTCTAACATAATCCTATAAAAATAATGACTCACAAATTGAGTTCTACTAATTGTAGATACGAACCTTGCAAGCAAACTTGAGCAAATATGTTCCCAATTGTTAGATATACTCAAGTAGGAATATAAGGTGCGATTAAACTCACCACGAGTTTGTTCTAAACTCGCAACTAAAATTACCTCTACAGTCATTTCTTGTCGCCTAATTATCTCGTCTAGACGAACCAAAAATATGAAAAAGAATGACTTTCAGATCCGTCCACCACGGGTAAAGAATGTATTTGTTTCTGCAATGCAACATAGGCACTCTGGGATACATGCTTTCGGAAGTCACATGCTAAGGCGGGTCTAGCCATAGTGAAACCTAAGTTATCATTACCTAAAATAGGCCTACCAGTTTCAAGATTATTACTCAAATGATTTTGAAATATATTAGTACTCTTAATATCTGCATAGGGTTGTTTTATATGAGTTTCTTCAGTGTCACCCCTAAGTACATCTGTGCCATGAGGCATATTAACATTTACATGTGATTCTAAATTTTGATTTCTTTCAAAGTTTGACCTTGGAAAATGCGGGTTAGATTCAGATAGCACAAAACCGTGAAACTGAGTTTCAGGATAAGGAAAATTTCTTACATGTGATTCCTCGATTGAACCCACTTTTCTTATACTAATTCTCTGCCCTTGCAAAATATTAGAAGTTTGAGCATGAGCACACCCCTAATAGCATTCAATATCCTCAGGATGTCCAATGGGATGTCCCGATGGGATATTTGCGATGTCCATGCGACATCCCACGATATCAGCAGGACGTCCTGTAGCTGTTGATCAGACGGCCGAATGTCCGCTTCATGGATATCCCATGGACGTCCCGCGAGACGTCCGTGTGATGTCTGCGAGACGTGATTTGTACATCGCGATGGGACGTCCGGTGGATGTCACATGGATATCTCAAATCGCCTAGCTGGACGGAGAAGGGAGGGACCACCCTTTGCCCTTCCTTATATTACTAAACGAAGATATAAATGTCCTTTATGATGCTTGAATACCCTGCTTCCGAGAGACGGAATTTCCATTGTCAAGAGTGCTAGTTGAATGTCCATCCAACTATGACTCCTAATATGAAGTCCGTCACTCGGAAGCAGGACATTTCCCGCACCATAATGGAAATTTAATTAGATCTTCATTTAGTAATAAAAGAAAAGACAAAGGGTGCAAACAATGAACTTTCTGTAATACTTATGTAATTAATTTCGACGTAGCATTCTAGTGGACGTACTAATTCAGAACAGAGAAAAAAGTTTCTAAGAAAACTGGCTTAACCATACCAGCTTCGTGAAAATGTGGTGTTATTATATAATATACCAAAAGATTAAAAAAAAATAGTTGCGGGTTCAAAATATATGTCGTGATAAACCACGAAAGCAGCTCTGCAACCATACGCCCAATGCATTTCCATGGCTAAGCGAGAATAGTGAACGGTTTTTTAAATTTTAGTTTAGTGTCGACAGGATTTTAGTTTGCGAACTATCAGTCACCGGCACCGAATTCTATCAGCTGCGCAACAAAGTTACAGATAATTAATGAAGAGATTTTATATATATATTGTACAGTATGTAATTCTTATTAATTGAAAAATTGATTGAAATTTTGTTTTCAATTTCATAATTTACATTGAGACTAAAAACCAAGTACAGTAAATTTTCTTTCTTTATTTCAATAAATGCTAAAACTTAGCTAAATTACTGAGTACAATCATTGCTTCCACATAGTATTATTTACATATGCAAATAATGACACAAACACAAAATATGACATACATCACAAAAGGTTTCTTTAGTATAAAAATAAATGCAACATGAATCCAAGAGACTGGTTCTCAACCTTTTCAATTCAACACCTCGATTACCAAAGTTGTTGAAAAAAATGCAAAATTCTGAGTGAATTTCAAAACTTACAAAAAAGCAGTTACAGTACCACTACGCACTGAATCTCATAAAAAGTCTAGTAATTCAAGTTTAATCCATGTAAATCCTACACTTCCATTAAAAATAAAAAAGAGGATATGTAACCTCATAAAAGGGTTATACCAATGTCTTTGCCTTGGGCGACGAATGTTAAAAAAAAATGATTCAACATAATCTGTTTGTGACTAAGTTGTAAGAAGGAGAAGACGACCGACTTTAATTTAGAATAAATAACTTGGGTATTATTATCACTCAAACACATTTCTTGAAAAACTGTTGTCTTTTGTTCCTACAATAAAAAAAAATCACCGTTAACTGCAGATTTCACAGATCGTTAAATCTGCATGACAGAACATCAAAACAATGCGTTCTTAGTTTTATTTTACACTTTTTCTTGCATAACTAATCATTGTTAGTGTTGTTCTTCTGCCTGAGAGCCCGCTCTTTAGCATGACGAAGCCACTTTTTTTATTACATCTGATATCTCTGCATCTGTTGATGCCTTGCAATGCTTGTGATACCGCACAGTGCCTGCAACAATAAAAACAAACTATTAAGTAAATGATTATGTACAATATAAAACATGTTCAGAAAAAAGGGTCACAAACTTTCAGGGTAGATCAATAGAAAAGTTCTTTTAGTAAAGAAACGCGTCGTTTCGGAGATAAAAGCTGCCGAAAACGTGGGAAACTGAACTTCAGAAACTATTTAACGTTATGGTACTAATTAGTTTTGTGTAAAGCGTACACTTGAAGTCATACTTACATTAGTTAGAAAATGCGTGTTTCAAATCTGTACAATGCGTTCGGACGGGATTACTCCGAAAGGCGATACAGAATTTTTTTAAGGAGTTCCTTACGCACGCATTAGAGTTTTGGAATATATATATTTCCAAATCGAGCAGGTATGACTGAGTGCGAAAGCTTAAACCGCACTCTGTACGGAATGAAGAATGTGGGAGGAAACGGGAGAACCCCGGGAAAGCCCACGCACACGGTGTTTGTCCACCACAAAGTTCACTTGGCGGGGGCTGGGATCGAACCCGGGACCCTAAGCACCAGAGGTGAACGCTCTACCACTGAGCCACCACGGCCCCACTCTGTACGTTGAATAGTTTATGAAATTCGATTTCCCACATTGTCGGCAGCTCATACTCCGAAACGAAGCGCAAAAGACATGTTTAGTACGGCTTTTTTCTTCTTTTGATGCAATCTTTCTGCCCTGAAACTTTGTGACCCTTTTTCCTGAACATCTTTGTACTTAGTACAAATCTAATAAATGTCTACAATAAGAATGAGAATTTAACACAATCGTCGATCTTGTAGTATTTGAGATTTTTGAACTTCCTTTTTAACATTAACTCTCGTTATCCAGGTTATTTCCAAGAGATACGGACGTAGTCATCAGATGAAACTTTTAAGAAACAATACCATTGAGCACTTTTCCTGTTTTTTTTTCAAGGTATTGTTAAGTATGTATCCTACTCCCATAAACGGAGTTCTGGAAATAGGAATATTGCTGCTGTCCATGAAGTGCACGTAAACATAGATATATGACATATAAAGCATGGATATAAAACATTGATACATTATTAACTTTCGGGAATAATCCTCCCTTCTGTTGAATGAAGTCCGAGAGTCACACGGATTTAAAGAGTTACAATAACTAAGTCGCCTAAGACGTGAAAACACTGAACTACACTACTTTGTCACTGTTCAGTGTTTTCTTTACATTTGTTTGTTGCCTTCTTAAGCGTAAATAACAGTGACAATATTTTTTTGACATCAAAAAAGTTGTTTAGTTCAGCTAATTTCCTTAATTATTTTAATCCACTTGATTTTCCGACTTTATTCAACAGAAGAAGAAAACTGGCCAATTTTAATTTTATACAATGGAAATTGGCTATCCATTTTTCCTACTTTTTGACTACTTTTCTAGAAATACAAGGAACCTAATATATGTTTTCCTTAAAGAAATCTATATTTGAAGTAAAGCATAAATGTCTAGTAGCATTAGCATTTCTAAAGTATAGCATAGCACAAATGTCTACAGTGGATAAGCTCGTCTTGTAATCAAGGGGTCCCGGGCTCAATTCCAGGTTGGGAACAAAAGGTTCGGATCCCTCGTTCAACTGTAGTTCCTGTCCTTAGGACGTCAACATCCCATGGAACGCAATGGGAAATCACCATATGGATTCACCTTACCCACAAACCTTTGGGTCAGACCAGTCTTCGGGCAGAACACCACATCATCATCAGCAGTAGCATAGAATATCATTTCACATTATTAGAATTACCCTGAGGAAGAAAATATTTTGACTAATTGTCTGTATGTTACCCCACCCACTACAAATAAAAAGGAATGTACCGTATGGAGGGACCCTTGTCATAGAATTGTTGATAACTGGTTGAAAATAAAGGTTACTATTGATATTTCGTGCGTTAGAAACATTTTTACTGTAAAAGCATATTAAGTATTAAAAAACTATAAATGGCAATTTACAAATGAATTGAATTTAAGATCTAATTTTATATATTACTGGAACTAACCTTCGTGTTCTTGGACAGCAGTACTCTCATCTGAAGTGACTGGGCTCCGCTTAGGGGTTTTTGCCATTCCAGGATCATCCACATTGGTGCTCGTCACGACCTTTTTAGAAAAGAGATTCGGTACCGGTGGCAAAGTCTTCTTTATTGTAGAAACACCTTGCTTAATCGCTTCACTAAGGGCAATATCTTCGTCCGAAGATGATGATTGCTGTTTTCTAGCTCGTATGCGACGTTTCTTTCTCTGTATCTCAAAAGATTCTTCATTACCTGTATCAACTTCGGTCTGGTCTCTCCCGAGTTCTAATTTCTTCATCCCACGCTCGTAAGAATCTAGAATGAATATTGAAACAAATTAGAGGGTACTAATATCACTTCTAATCATGTTCGTCAGTAAAATTATATACAATGTCAGAATTGCTTCGAGTTGAACAAAAGCGAATGCAAGACCATTTTGAACTGACTCAACGTGTTTTCACCTGTTGGGCTTTATTCCAAGAGTGTCACTTAGACCACTTGGGACTTCGCTCCAGCAACTCACTGATTTCTGCTATAGAATCGAAAAATAGTGCTTCTTATAGAGGTTTCAATTTTTTTCCATTTAATGCTTTCAAGTTGACCCCAGAGCCATAACGACGGGAAGGCAGGGAGCACCTTTACAGAATTAAAACCCACCTTTTATTTTATCCATTTTTACCTTCAGTTGCACTTTTTACCCATTAGGTCTACTGCGCCCGACTTTTGCCTCTAGGGGCACTTTGTTGCGGCCCACGAGAACTTTGCTTACGAAACTGAAATCTGTTATCGTCAAAATTCTGGTTTCGTACATGTTTCCCTCAGATCCATTTTTTCATCCATTTTTAACATGCACTTTGTATACATATGTGTATACAGAAAAGGAGACATTTATTTCTGGCAAATCTTTATATAAAGATTCATAGTAGCAAAAATATTGATTGGTTCAGTAGTTTTTGCGCCAAATCATCACAAAAACGAGTGTAGATGCCAATCGTAGGAGCTACTACCGCTTCAGCTCAACAAGCAGTCAGAAGCCTTTTTTTTTTAATGGCCACTATGTAACCATCGCTATGATTATTTTTAAAAAATTACGTTTGGTAACATTCAACGCCTCATTATTATGAAAATTCAAAGAACCCTGAGGCACTGTGAATGAAAACCGTAACCTTCAAACAACCAAAAATTGAAATATCCACATTCCTGGACGTTGAACAGAAGTGCATCATACTTTTAATCATGAACTCCAGGCGAGACAAACAAAAGTTTAAACAATCGGTATTACGTTCTTGATTTTTTTAGAAAATAAGTTTCGTATACGATGTCACAAATATCCAATGATCAGTATATCACTGATACCGTTGAATAAGTAAAGCAATAAATAGATTTAAACAATGTTAATAGAAACTATCTGCCACTTAGGACACCAAATCGTAAGTAAAATATTCTTTGTCTCTACTTTCTGTAATTTACGTTGGTGTTACCTTACTTCATTATAAGAGGCCGTATTTTTTCTAAGTAAAATGTTATAATAAAATTTTAGTAGTTTCCCCCATAGCCTCATGGTCAGAGCGTTCGCTCTAAGTGAGTAAAATAAAGTATTACATCTGTATGGATAAACTTTGTTAACAGGTTATTACATGAGTGTTTTTCAATGTAAGAATGCAAAAATGCAAGAATGTCATAGCGAGGAATTGATCCACAAGTGGTAGGTTTTTGACAGCAAATATATCATCTTGGAATTTACTATTACTCTCACCAAGCACGCTCAATTATTGCAAACACAACTTAGTTTACAGTCTCATTTTTATTACGATTACCAAGGATCTTCTATTCACCAAAATTAAACTGTACTAATTTTACAGTTTTTCTGTAATATCTTCAAAACAGATAAAGAAATTGAACAGTGTGAACCCAGTGTCATCAATATTATATTATTTTGCATTTTTACGAATCACCTAGCACCTAGCTTTTTACGAATCATCTAGCCGTCCCTTTGCAGCTTATAGGTGTATCTCACAAATCCATGCCGCATCTATTAATAACTACACAGCAAAACGAGAAAGATGAGTCATGATAACGGTATGACATGCACAATGATATTGTCTATTGCACTACATTTCCATTTTTCAAGTTACTTTTTATTGATTTTGAGGATATTACAGAAATACTGTAAAATTAGTATAGTTTAATTTTGCTGTATGAAAGACCCTTAATATCTACAATAATATAAAAAACTCATACTTTTTGTTTGTGACAGATATTATTGTAAAATTGTACGTTTGACATTTTTTTCTTTTCCTTTTTCTTTTCAGTTTCAATAAATTCAAATTTAAAAAAAAAATCCATATAAAAAATCGAAGTCTTTATATAATTAAGAAAGTGGTGAAGAAAATATTAAAACACTCACATGATTGACCAATAATTTCATAAACCCTATGGATACTTCAGTCTTCCTTTGGTTCTAATTTCTCCTCTACTGCCTTATAGTATTTTGTAAAACTGCTGTAGTTCGGCCAATAGCATTTTCTTTTCCCATCTAGTAACCAATTAACCGGCACTAGTTGTATCCCGTCGGAGAATTCAACAACATAATACTGTGCCTCTGGAATCTTTTCTTCAGACATTTTGCACTGACGGTATGGAATTCTATAACAGGTAAAAACGAATAACACAGATGTATAAAGAGTTTAAGCATGCAAAAATATAATTTTTTCCCCCCATAACTGTACAGGCTAAACGTATCAGCAACTTTTGTTTATCAGTTCAGTTTATTTCTCGCAGAAAACTGTTAACGAATCAGTTGAAACCATTTCAGCTCTAATTTCAAGGACGAAATTCAAACACTGACGTAAAAGCAGACCTCGAAATGGACCGGGGGGGTCACGGTGGCTCAGTGGTAGTGCTCGGGCTCCCAGTATTGATCCCAGGCATTGCCATGTGAGCTTGTGGTGGCCAACACCGTGCTCGTGGGTTTTCTCCCGTTTCCTCCCACTTTCTCATTCCACCATTTTTTCTTCATCATTCTCCTTCATCGTCCCCTTTAGCCCTATCGCTGGCACAATCGTGGGACGTTAAATTACCCCTTTTCCTTTCTTTCAAAATGGCCCGGAGCGGACCGGACGGCGTTCCGGTTCGTGAAAGGCGGGAACCATTCCGTTCCGTCTCGTGAGAAGATTCAATGAAGCACACAAAAACTCATACAAATTGAAGCACACTTCAGAAAGTATCTAGCGTTCCGTTTCGTGAAACTTTTCATTTCGAGCCCTGCGTAAAAAAGAATTATTGGTCCATAGAGTGAATCGTTATATTGGGTTATTCTGGTCAATGGAACAGAACAATGCTATCGAAAATAGCAATATATGTAAAATTTAACACGAAACCTATCACATATGCATGAATAGTAAGTACACAAATTGTAAACAAATATTTTGACTTTTGAAATCTCTCTTTTTTTCTTTTTTTTTAAAAAAACTACAATCGGTTCAGCAGCTCCTTAAAGTAATATAGACATATTAAGATTACATAAAATAAATTTCTCTGATCACTGGATGACATCATATAGTGTAGCGATTATGACGACACCGCATTCGATGCTGTCTCGTATTATTGGCCTGTCCCGATACTTTTGCCTAACCCTGAATTCATTACCCCTGCTGCTTCCTCACCCTGAGTGGACGCCGAAAGTGGGATGTTCCGGCTGAGGATTTATTTATTTATTTATTTCGGAAAAACAACAGGCAAATGCCTAATTACAGTTTCCCTTGTTGTAAAGTGTATTTAATACACTTTAAAATACATATATATTAACATACTAATATGACACAATTCAATTATAATACACTCTAAAATACACATACAATAAAATAATAATATGAAAGTAAAATATACGTTAAAATACAAATAGCACGATATACAGGATACAACAAATTTATGTAGAGTGAAAATTTTGTTTGTAACTAAAAACATCTATATGTGGGTGTTCTTGTGACGTCTTATTATACAATATACACATTTTTCTGATAGGCGATACATCTAATGCATTAGTCCTTTGCGCTGAAAGATGGAATATGTCATTATGGGGTCTCGTTGCTCTATGTGGGACGCGAATTTTGATTTCTGATAACAAATATTCTGAATCTATTGCACCATGAATTATTTTATGTAAGAAAGATAATATGAAATGACTTCTTCTGCTTTCAAGAGATTGTAATAAATATTTGTTTCGAAGACCTTCGTAGTTCTCAAATTTGGGATATATACCTGTTTCTTTATATGTCAAAAAGCGCACAAATTTGTTTTGAATGTTTTCGATTGTATTTATATATTTCTTACTATTAGAACCCCATATTATCGCTGCATATTCCACCTTAGACCGCACATAGGCAGTGTATAATGTTTTGAGAGCATTAGTATTAGAAAAATCACCTCCTAATCTCATCACAAAGCCAAGATTCCTAAAGGACTCACCAATTACTCTGTTGACATGAATATCGAATGATAGGTTTGACTGCAGAGTGACTCCAAGATCAGTAACATAATCCACTCTCTCAATTGGCGTTTGATTAATAGTATACGCATTGCGTACATAGTTTATTTTCCTGGTGTATGACACTACTTTACATTTTCTAATATTTAGTAGCAACTTATTTGATTCACACCATTGGGAAATAGCATTAATGTCATTTTGCAAAGAAATTGCGTCTAATTCCGTGGAGATACTGCGATAGATTTTTAGATCGTCAGCAAACAAAAGTTTGTGGGAAGATGTTATTACAGGTGGTAAATCGTTAACAAATAGTATAAATAACAGAGGTCCTAAGTTCGATCCCTGAGGCACACCAGAGTCTACGACATATTCCTTAGTTAAAATATTCTTGTATCGAACGCGATGTTTCCGTTGGTAAAGATAGGATGCTATAAGTTGTTGAAGATTTTGTGAAAAAATTGAATGTCACAAGTTTGCTTAGAAGTATATCGTGATTAATTACGTCGAACGCCTTGGAGAAATCTGTATAAATTACATCTACTTGTTCCTTTTTATCAACTTGATTAGCTATAAAATGCGTAAGTTCTGAGAGATTAGTTACAGTTGACCTCTTTGGCATGAAACCATGTTGAAAGGGAGATATTACTGACCGTACATGTGAATAAATTTTTTCGTATATAATAATTTCAAATATCTTAGATGGGGCAGATAGTAGGGTTATCGGTCGATAATTTTTTATTTGGTCTGTAGGGCAGCCTGTTTTGGGAATGGGACAGACGTCACCAATCTTCCATTTCGTAGGAAATGTAGAAGAAGCTATTGACTTGTTAAAAATAACTTGCAGGGGATGTTTCAGTATTTCTGAGCAGCCTTTAATGATATATGGTGGTATTTTGTCTGGTCCACAAGATGACCGTGGTTTAAGTTTTTTAATAGCATTCTCCACATCTTCAATATCTATAAAGTTAATGTTTAATTTGTCCAGGATTTCCGAATTATTGTGTTGCTCCATAGGAATAAGATTGTAGCTCGATTTATTGTGTGTCACTTGAAAATTTGTCATAAACGCGTTTGCAATATCAGCATCGTCACTCAAAGTTTGACCATCATAATGAAATATATTACTCCCCGAATTACTCTTTTTATTCCTAACATACGCCCAGAAAGTCTTAGGATTATTTATAATATTGGCCTCACAGTTGTTTAAATATATATTGTATGCATTAGAAATTTCTTTTTTAGAAAGAGCTCTCAATTCTTTAAATTTATTATAGTGATAAAGTGCGTCCCGAGAACCCTGCTTCCATTTCTTATGGTGATATGATTTGCTCTTAATTAATCTAATTATGTCACTTGAAAACCAAGTAGGGTAATTGAATTTAATTCTTTTTCTCGGGATGCATCGGTCAAAAATAGAATAGAGTATATTATAGAAAAAATCCACAGAGTCATCTACAGTCAAACTATCTGTGATAGGTTCCCAATTTGTTAGTGATATTTCGCGATACAGTTTATCAAAGTCAGCTTTAAAAAAATTATAGTCTCTTACTTCGCTTTTGTTTGTACACTTAACATTTCTAGAATTAATACATTTATATTCAGCTAGGAGGGCTGGGTGATGAACATCCTCCGGTAAAAGGGGAGGGTGTTCATGTATGACCTCTACGCTGGTAAGATTCGATAGTATTAGGTCAAGCGTTTTGCCATACGAGTTTTTAATATTATTGTAGGTTTGTAAATTATAAAAATTCATTAAGTGAAATAATTCTTGACAGGTTCCTGTAGATGTTAAAAAATTGAAATCAGTTCCCGTGACCTGTGAGAGATTATAGTCGCCTGTCAGAAGAATGTTACTCTTTGGTTGCAGTACACTAAATATGTATTCAAAATATTCTCTATATATTGATTGATTTGACCCAGGTGCAATATATACAAGACCAATGTATATACAATTAACCGTATCTACAAAAACTTTTACTGTAATACAATCAACACCAGGAATGTTTGGGGAAGGAATTTTCTGCACACGATATTTTTTATTTACAGCTAATACAACACCACCACCCAATTTCTTACCAGAAGTAACAATATTTCTGTCTGCTCTTACCACGACATACCGCGAATCAAAGAGTTCAGAGTCATTATGACTGTTAGTAAGCCAAGATTCAGTTAATGCAATTGCCTGATAATTGTTACTTAATACATTTTCGGTCAGCGTTCTTAATTTGGTACGAGTTCCCATTACGTTTTGAATATATATATTAAAATAGCCATCTTTCCCCTCAACTATATTGTCACTTTCACCTCTCACTTCGAATGTTTTTGTACTTACGGAAGTGTCCTTGGTGCACCCCCCTCATGCTGATATCTTTCTGCCTGCCTTGGAATGTCCAGATTGTGGGTTGGGGGAGGGAGCGGATGCTTGGTTTTCTTGTCGCAGATGCTGTCGAGGTTTTTCTTGTTCTTGATTGACAGGTGCTTTAGGCGATTCAGGTGGCTGATTGTAAATTCCCTCGGCATGGTCAGTTTCTTGGAAATACCTGTCTTCACTGTTCTGCAGTTCGGCAAGCGTGAATCTTTTCCCTTCAATATACAAATATCGGAAATTGATATTTGCATATTTTCCTTCTTTGCGCGCTTTCATTAAATAATATTGTAGCTGTTTACGTTCCTGTCTTACAGAACTAGAGTAATCTTGGTCCACATAAATGTTTGTACCCCGAAGTTTATTTCTATTTTTTAATACGTGTTCCTTTTTCTTATCACTTAAAAATTTACATACTATGGGCCTTGTTCTGCCCTGACACTTTCTTCCAACGCGGTGAGCCCTCTGTATAAATTGGTCATCAGTTTCCATTTGCAATCGGTCGTTTAGCAAATCACACACTTTTTTCTCTGTAGTTGCCCAGTCTTCATTCCCTTCCTCCTTCACCCCATAAAACACTAAATTTTGTCTTCGTGACCTGTTCTCGAGATCGTCAATTTTTTGTTCTAAAAACGTAGTATAACGATGTAGTTCACTTACTTCACCTGTCACTTCCAATAGTTTCGTTTCGATGGTATCTACTCTGTCAACCAGTTTTGTTACTGTTTCCCTTAATGTTTTGATTTCAGTTGTTAAGCGTTCATTAGATGCACAAAGGGATGCCACTTCAACCACTACTTTTTCATTGGACGCGCGAAGAGAAGATAATATATCTTTAATTTCAGCAATGTCATTACGTTGAGTGCTAGGAGGCCCAGGATGCTGCTCTACACCCCCGATGATTAACAAAGTAAATATTATTAATCCGTAGGCAAAAAACACTTTCGTATAGCCTGGTGTATTCACTAACACAGAACATGATGATTCTTTCACAGCAATTCTGAATAAGCCTATTCTGGCCCTATAAATTCCAAGCTCAACACCCATCACGGTTCACTGCACTCAGGAGCAAGAGAAAAACACGTCCACTCACTACCACACTCTCACTACCATTGAAACCAGGACCACGCTAACATGAAACCAAAACTACAATCCCTACACTACGGAACACTTCTAAAGAAATATGCAGCAAAATAAATATTATAAAATATTACCTTACGCTTTTTACATTTGCATTACAGTGCTGCAAATAGAAATGCCTATTTTCGATATTTAATCACTGAAAATTGCCAATAATTATTGACAAGTGACTGCCAGTGAGTGTCTGGCCACGTAAAAAAACACTACTGTTTTTAAACCCAGCTAGTGTAGCCAGTGCCACCCCACCGCACGACAGTGTTAAGCTGTTCTAACATTTTCAATGCTCTTGTAGCATCAGTTCCAGAGCAAATACATTTGTCCGGCTAAATTCCATTTCCAGAACAATGTGCGGCGGGGAGGGGAGGAGGGGGCACTCCGAGAGGGTTTGTTGTTACTGCACGACAACGCACGACTTCATACAGCCAAACGGAACGGAACACATCCCCGGGGGTTTAACTAGTAAATTCTCTATCACCCTCCGTATAGCCCGGACGTAGAAGTTTCGGATTCCCCCTGAAGAACACCTCCATTTCCATACACTGAAAGATGCACCACAGGCTACACTGACCTATTAGGGAACCTTGAGTAACATTACTTTGAACAGGACATGGATGATGTGGTGCCACGTTGGAATCCTGGTAGTATCGTAGAATGCATCGAGTAAACTCATTTTCACCTTACACCGTGTTTTTGTAGTGTTTTTTTTTTATTTTTCCAAATCCTAGATAGTTGATGATGTTCTTTCCGTTTACAACAGGCTGAGGCAGCTTTCAGCTTTAGGAAAAGGGGTTTATTTGCTTTTTGAATAATGTTCACATTCTTCCTTTTAATTTAACTGTCTACACTAATTCCTCGATTGTTCACACTTCGCTAGGAAACTGTATGTATGCGAATGATTTTGTGCTCCAAACCGTGTGCTATCATATTACAATTTTGTCAATAGTTAAAATACTGCGAAAATATTACCTTTTTGAAAGTTTTTTTAAACGTAGACCCTTTATTGCACACTTTCGCAGGTTTTCCACAAAAAAAAGTGTAATCAGTTTTGGAAATTTGTCCATTATTTTTACCCCCCCTCCTTTTCAAATTCAGAAATTCCGCAGTTCAGTTTGCTGTACTGCCACGCGCTTACCACTACTAAATGGGGACAAAATTATCTTTCCAAGGGTGAAGAAGTCATTGCTGTTTCCTTTAACGGTTCTAGTTATGGTCGATTTCTTGTACTTTCATAGGATTAAATTTGTATACACGACGCCATCTTTAAATGTGAATAGCCTTGCTCAGCTAGCATTGTTTTAATAATAATTTGGGATTGTTCATTGAACACATGACCCCTTCACATATGTTTGTGTGAACGACATTGCTCATGGTCACTTGACACATGTTCCGACCAGTGACAGTTCCAGATTAGAACTGCAAGGAGCGGGCTACACAAGCCGCACCTCGTGTTGCAGATCGTTGGCATACCCAAAAGGGATATAGTACACATGAAGCTGCATCAGTTCCCAAAAAAGAAGGACGCTCATTCTTTTAGGGATTATTCATTGAGTATGTACGAACTTACAAAGGGGGTGACAAAGCGACTTTTATTTACTTATCGACTGATACGAAAATAAAAAAAAGAACATAGCTATTCTTTATATCTGCATGTGTAGTGCCCTTGTATTTTAACTATGACTATGTGTGTGTTTGGGGGGGGGGGGGATTTAACGCATATCGCATGTCTTGTGCACATGGATACTTCTTACTACTGCACTACGTAAAAAATTTATGGTATTTCATGTAGAAGTGGTAATAAAACACAGAAGAAACACAGATCAGGGGGTTCTCATGTATACTATTACCCCCAAAACAACCTTTATTTCCACCACAGGCTATGCTGTTTGGGGGATGATGCAGATATCTAGCCTTTATTAACGTTCTTATAGTATTTTTAAGTACAAGGGCCAAATAGCAGGATTTTAGAATGCGCAAGCTAGTGACTGAAGCAATATTAATTTTATATTGTTAAGTACACGGACTAAAATGTTACTAAATATAACTCTCCGTGTTCACATTATCAGATAGCCCTACCAAATATAGTCCAGTGTCCAGGTGAAATATGTTTTAAGTAATTTTCAGTGAAGTCAATAGAGGAGATTTATAAGTATTTATGGTCAATGTGCCGTTGCGGGGTCCAGTGTTTTACGTGCGAAATTTACATTTTTTCCACTTCCCTTGATAGATTAGGTTAACATGGCTTTACTAATAGTAATAATAGTAAATAATCATACTTATGACACAACAAATGACATTTACTAATTTTGGCCCTGTACTTAAGAAATACGTCAGAATACTTAACGCCAATCATAATAGGAGGCAAAAGTGGACTTTTACCGGACGGTGTTTTCCTGGTTCACTCAACATCGAGACAGATATTCCACCAAATATCCATCGCTAATTGCCCAGAAGAACTCCTTCTTTCATACAGTATCGGATGATGCAAATCATCGTTCTTTCGTTCCTAGTGATGTACACAATGCTTAAAAAGGGGGTGCAGTGTGAGTACACCCAGTTTTGGCAAAGTGTCCTTGTAATCATAATATCCGACTCAGCACCCTCTTTGTGTGCTATTTCCTTATTTCGCCCCAGGTAATGTCTAAAATTCTGAAAGTGGGGTATACAGCCGCGTGTTTTGAATGCAAGGACACTTTACCGGGACCGTGTATGTACTCTTGTACTCAAAGATGTATCATCTGCACCGCCCTTTTTAGAATTCTGGACATCATTAGGAACGAAAGAAGATAATTTTCATCATAGTGGACTTCTGGCCAATTACCTATCTTTCCATGGGTTCCTCCTTTTTTTCCAATTCACCTTACATCACCAACCCTTCCTTCCGGTACATCATACTGTTTTTCTGCTAGTTTTGGATCCCCATAACGGTACAAGGACCGTAATTATTAGTAGAATCTTAATCTAACCTACCCAACCTAACCCACCAAACGAATCGTATTGCAGAAGCAAACAGAACGTAGTATAGTCTAACAGCACGAAAAGCCCCCCCCCCCAAAATTGAAATGTCGATAAATTTGGTAGAGCCATCTGCTAAAGTAGTGCCGATACCGCGTTTCAGAAATAATTTTAGTAACATTTTGGCCCTTGAGCGTAAAAATATGCTAACATTATTACTATCGCACGATTGCACATGTGCAGTGGTCTACACATTCTAAAATCTTGCCAGTCGGCAAATTGTTACAGAGAACAAAATTGTCACGTAAATAAAATGTACCATTTTTAAACCAGTAATTTTCACTGATCAGCATTAATGTATTTTTACTGCTTCTCCAACAGCCCGCTCCTTGCTGTTCATTGAACTGGAACTGTTACATGTGGGAACATATATCACTGTATTTTCTTTAAAGTAGTACACAAAAGGGTCTACATCCCATTTATCGCATTAGAAGTAACATTTTTTTATCGCTACACTAAACAAACCTAACTTTAACTAACCTATAGTCAGAAATCACAAGTTACGGTATCAAAAACTACATTTTTTTTCACTCTGACATATTCGATTTTTTTGGGAGGATTGAACTGCATAAATTTTTAAAAAGCACTGCAAGTTATATTATCTAGACTTGAGTCGAGCAATGTTGCATAAATTATCACATTAAATACCTCAATTTTGCTTCGCTCATTTGAATCAGCAACTTCTGTTGTTTCTCGTAACTGCCAAAAATACACGCTGCGACTACCTAGTTCACAAGCAGTGAAATTATTGCACATTTACACTTGATGTGTATTAATCTATTTGCAACAAGTATGTATTGAATATAATAAATTACTTACCCTATATTCTTCAGCTAAAGAAACCATCACCTTTACAACATTGAGTCTACTTACATCCATCACGGCCCACCTTGCGCCGTGCATCATGGAAACAACTGCATAACATTTCGCGGTCCTCAGCAGAAACAGTGAACGATCGCGCCGCGTTGGAAGTTTCTTCAAACATAGTATGAAATTATTATGTACTACTTTATTATCATTATTAATTATCTGAACATTATTAGTTCGGTATTGCAGAATTATACAATACGATGGACTAATATACTAATTATATAGTACTTTTCTATTATTATATTATTATTTAATAAATAATAATAATACTATAATAGAAAAGTATTATATAATTACTATATTTACTCTTTGAAGAAGTATTTTATAATAATAATAATAATAATAATAATATCAACAACCGCGGGATTATCCTGCCAGGATATCCACAGGATATCGCTCTACTGACAAAGTGGGGATTATCCTGCCAGGATATCGCTCTACTGACAAAGCCGGGATTTTCCCGATAGGATATCTTCAGGCTATCCTGAGTACGTCCCAATATCCCGTACGACATAGTGACATCAATGGGACTAGTTCAGAACATCCCATGGATATCGGATGCTATTAGGGCCATCTGCATTCGAGAAAATGTAGACATTATTTTGTGAGGTTTGAATTGAGTAGCTCGTAATAAATGCGGCGCAGAGCCGCACCCAGTAATTTGCCTTTCATTATAAGATGAAAAACTCCCTTCTGAATAATTACCTACACACTGATTTAAACAATTCAATGGTTCACATGCACCCCTTACTGGCACATGTTCCGTAATTGGCAATGTGGCTTGAATTCCTATATTACAAGTACCCTCCATTTCATTTCTATGGCGGCCTTCATCCTTACCTGCACTCAATTCAGATCCATCTACCGTACTTTCATATTCAGACATGTTTCCACTATCGTCAGAAAATTCTATAAGTAAATTCTCTCGTCGTGCCATGTTATCTTATTTTTCAATAAATTTACCTTTTTACAAATAACTACCAAATTCTTTTTATTTCCATGCACGCACAATGTGTAGCCCTTTTCACCAAAGCTATCACAAGGAGATTGCGGCTCTTGAACTTAAAATATAATTTGTATGTAGCAATTTAGAGGTTGAAAGCACCGAAAGAAAAAAAAAATGTTGCTCATACAAATTAAGTGGCGGCGGAATGAGAAATGCATGGAAATAATTTGGATATACACTATCTAGATTTAGTCCTCTATTTATTATAACTAATAACGAAATAATATACGTATAACAACAACAACTCAAATAAGCAATTAAATGAAAAATGTTTTTTGGCTGTGTTTCAGTTTTTCGCATTGGTTATGTTAATTTCAATTTCAAATTTCCAATACACTAAATATAAAATGTTTTTCGTAGTAAGTTCAATTTGATAATTAATTCCACTTCCAAAAGTTCCTTTAAACCAGTTCAATCGACAGCCATTAAAGCTTATTGAAGCTAACCGATTAGCACATGTTCGCACTAGTTTCACACGAAACTTCTTAAGTATCAAAATTACCTTTCTTGAAATACAAGTACAAAGAAACATACGTAAATACCTAAGACATATATACTAAGCATATCAAACATATTTGATATTAGTTATAGACATGAGGACTATAGAAAAATATAATTCATATAGATATAACATGGCACAAAATGAAGTTAGGAATAATATGAAATGTTTCTCTCCTATTTTTTTAATTTGCCAAACGCATCGCCTGAAAAGTTATTTCTTGGTTACCAGCAAACCTGCTTTCAAAAGTAATATACTTTAAAGTACTTTCAAAGCGGAAAACAATGTGAATTTTTCATTATTAAGGAGAGCCTTTTTCCCACCACTATCAGTTACTGGTTTAAGAGCCGCAATGGCGATCATTCCTTCCACATCAAGGAGGAAGGTTTGATTCTTCGGAGAATCGCCACTACACGCGCTTGTATTAGGCGCGCATCTGTCCTCATTCTATAACCTATCAAATTTTCTCTTATTAATTTACAATATTTCCATTTATGTGTCGATTACGTTACAGTTCGAATTAAACTTCCGAACGAGAGAGCGATGCTTGTGTTCTAAAACAATAAATGTAGAAGGAGAAAATATCTTCTAGACAGAAATGTTATGTTACTTATCTCGCTCGAAGAAATCGTATCATTCACTAAAGACTAGAACATGAATAGGCCAATAATTTAAATGAGGATAATAAAACTAATCTTCGATATAATACTGAAAAGTACATTTCGAAACAGAATAACTTCCAACATTTATTCACTGTAAGAATTGAACTCCCGAACGAGAGAGCGTTGCTTATGTATTATCACAATAAATGTAAAAGGAGAAAATATTGTTCTAGACAGAAATGTTATGTTACTTATCTCGCTCAAAGAAATGTTACCATTGAAAGAAGAGTACCGCATAAATATGCCAATTAATTAAATAGGGATAATAAAACTAAATTCTAATTTAACAGTGCAAAGTACATTTAGAAATAAAATATCTTTCAAAATTTATCCACTGTTCGATTTAAACTTCAGAACGAGAGAGCGATGCTTATGTATTAAGACAATAAATTTTGAAGGATAAAATGTATCCTAGACAGAAATGTTATGTTACTTATCTCGCTCAAAGAAATGTTAGGATTGGAAATAGACTACCGCATAAATAGGCCAATATTTTAAATAAAGAAAATAAAACAAAACTTTAATAACACTCCAAAGTACATTTCGAAATAGAATACCTTACAATATTTATTCACTGTTCGAATTAAACCTCTGAACGAGAGTGCAATGCTTGTTTATTACACAATAAATGTAGAAGTAGAAAATATATTCTAGACAGAAATCTAATGTTACTTATCACGCTCGAAGAAAACTTATCATGACAGAAGGGTTCCGCATGAATATTCCAATAATTTAATTAAATATAATAAAACTCAATTATAATGTAGCACTGGAAAGTACATTTAGAAATAAAATATATTCCAACGTTTATTCACTGTTCGAGTTAAACATCCGAACGAGAGAGCGATGCTTATGTATTATCACAATAAATGTAGATGAAGAAAATGTTTTTCTAGACAGAAATGTTATGTTACTTATCTCGCTCAAAGAAATGTTAGCATTGAAAGAAGAGTACCGCATAAATATACCAATAAATTAAATAGGGATAATAAAACTCAACTTTAATTTAACACTGCAAAGTACATTTAGAAATAGAATATCTTCCAAAATTTATCCACTGTTCGAATTAAACTTCCGATGGAGAGAGCGATGCATATGTATGAGGAGAAAATGTATTCTAACAAAAAACATATATTATTTATCTCGCTCAAAGAAATGCTAGCATTGAAAGAACAGTACCGCAAAAACAGGCCAAAAATTAAATAAGGATAATAAAACTAAACTTTAATTTAACACTTTAAGTACATTTAGTAATAGAGTATTTTCCAAAATTTATCCGCTGTTCGAATTAAACTTCCGAGCGAGAGAGCGACTCTTATGTGTTAACACAATAAATGTATAAGGAGAAAATATATTCTAACAGAAATGTTATATTACTTATCTAGCTCAAAGAAATTTTAGCATTGAAAGAACAGTACCGCAAAAACAGGTAAATAAATTAAATAAGGATAATAAAACTAAACTTTAATTTAACACTTTAAAGTACATTTAGAAAAAGAATATCTGCCAAAATTTATCCACTGTTCGAATTAAACTTCCGAACGAGAGAGCGATGCGTGTGTATTATCACAATAAATGTAGGAGAAGAAAATATATTCTAACAGAAATGTTATATTACTTATCTCGCTCAAAGAAATATTAGCATTGAAAGAAGAGTACCGCATAAATGGGCCAATAATTTAAACAAGGATAAAAGCAAAATTTCAATTTAACACTTCAATGTACAGTTTGAATTAGAATATCTTGAAACATTTATTCACTGTTCGAATTAAACTTCCAAACGAGAGAGCGATGTTTACGTATTATCAAAAGAAATGTAGAAGTTGAAAATATTTTCTAGACACAATGTTATGTTAATTATCTCGCTGGAATAAATCGTATCATTGACTGAAGACTATGATGAAGACTAGACATTGATGAATATGAAAATAATTTAAATGAGGATAATAAAAATAAACTTCGATATAATACTGTTAAGTACATTTCGAAACAGAATATTTTCCCACATTTATTCACTGTTCGATTTAAACTTCCGAACGAGAGAGCGATGCTTACGTATAAACTCAATAAATGTGGAAGGAGGAAATTTTCTTCAAGACAGTAATCTTATGTTACTTATCTCGCTCAAAGAAATGTTAGGATTGAAAGAAGACTACCCCATAAATAGGCCAATAATTTAATTAAAGATAATAAAAAAATTAATTTAACACTCCAAAGTACATTTCGAAATAGAATATCTTCCAACATTTATTCACTGTTCGAATTAAACTTCCGAACGAGAGAGCGATGATTGTGTATTAAAACAATAAGTGTAGAAGGAGAAAATATATTCTAGACAGAAATGTTATGTTACTTATCTCGCTCGAAGAAATCGTATCATTGACTGAAGACTACCGTATGAATATGCGAATAATTTAAATGAGGATAATAAAACTAAACTTTGATATAATGCTGATAAGTACATTTCGAAACAGATTATCTTCCAACATTTATTCACTGTTCGAATTGAACTATCGAACGAGAGAGCGATGTATACGTATCAACAGAATAAGTTAGCATTCAAAGAAAAGTACCGCATAAATACGCCAATAAATTAAATAAGGATAATAAAACTCAATTATAATTTAACACTTGAAAGTACTTTTAGAAATAGAATATATTCCAACATTTCTTCACTGTTCGAATTAAACTTCCGAACGAGAGAGCGATGCTTATGTATTTACACAAAAAATATAGAAGGATAACATGTATTCTAGACTGAAATGTTATGTTACTCATCTCACTCAAAGAAATGTTAGCATTCAAAAAGAGTACCTCTTAAATAGGCCAATAATATAGATGAGAATAATAAAACTAAATTTAAATTTAACACTGCAAAGTACATTTAGTAATAGAATATCTTAAAAACTTTATTTACTGTTCGAATTAAACTTCCAACGAGAGAGCCATGCTTATATATTCTGACTATCAATGTAGAGGGAGAAAAATTCTCAGAAAAAGATGTTATGTTATTTCTCTATCTCCAGAAAAGTTACCAATTCAAAGAAGTGTGCCGCATAAATAGTCCAATAAATTAAATAAGGACACAACAAACTAAAAACTCATTTAACAGTGGAAGTACATTTCGAAAGAGAATATCTTCCAAGATTTATTCACTGTTCGTCTTAACATCCGTACGAGAGAACGATGCTTATGTATTAGCAAAAAAAATATTGAAGGATAAACTGTATTCTAGAGAGAAATATTTTGTTACTTATCTCGCTCATAGAAATGTTAGGATTGAAACAAGACTACCGCATAAATAGGCCAATAATTTAAATAAAGATAATAAAAAAAATATTTAACACTCCAAAATTCATTTCGAAATAGAATATCTTCCAAAATTTATTCACTGTTCGAATCAAACTTCCGAACGAGAGAGCGATGCTTGTGTATTAACACAATAAATGTAGAAGAAGAAAATATATTCAAGAGAGAAATCATATGTTACTTATCCCGTTGGAAGAAATCTTATCATTGACTGAAGACTATCGCATGAATATGCCAATAATTTTAATCAGGATAAAATTAAACTTCGATATAATACTGATAAATCAATTTCGAAACAATATCTTCCAACATTTATTCACTGTTCGTATTGAACTCCCGAACGAGAGAGCGATGCTTACGTATTAACAGAATAGGTTAGCATTCAAAGAAGTGTACCGCATGAATACACCAATAAATTATATAAGGATAACAAAACTCAATTATAAATTAACACTTCAAAGTACATTTAGAAATATAATTTCTTCCAACATTTAATCACTCTTCGAATTAAACATCCGAACGAGAGAGGGATGCTTATGTGATAGCACAATAAATATAGAAGGAGAAAATTTTGTTCTAGACAGAAATGTTATGTTACTTATCTCGCTCAAAGAAATGTTAGCATTGAAAGAAGAGTACCGCATAAATATGCAGATAAAATAAATGAGGATAATAAAACTCAACTTTAATTTAACATTTCAAAATACATTAAAAATAGAATATCTTTCAAAATTTATCCACTGTTAGAATTAAACTTCCGATGGAGAGAGCGATGTTTATGTACGAGGAGAAAATGTATTCTAACTGATATGTTACACTACTTATCGCGCTCAAAGAAATGTTAGCATTGAAAGAACAGTACCGCAAAAAAGGCCAATAAATTATATAAGGATAATAGAACTAAACTTTAACTCTGCGAAGTAAATTTCGAAAAAGAATATCTTCTAGCATTTATACACTGTTCGAATTAAATTTCCAAACAAGAGAGCAATGTTTATGTATTAACATAATAAATGTAGAAGGGGAAAATATATTCTTGAAAGAAATGATATGTTACTTATCTCGCCCGAAGAAATGTTAGCATTAAAAAAGAATACCGTATAAATAGGCCAATAAATAAAAAAGGATAATAAAACTAAACTTTTGTTTAACAGTTAAAAGTACATATAGAAATAAAATATCTTCCAATATTTATTCAATGTTCGAATTAAACTTCCGAACGAGAGACCGATTCTTGTGTATTACAAATAAATGTAGAAGGAGAAAATATATTCTAACAGAAATGTTATATTACTTACATCGCTCAAAGATATGTTAGCATTGAAAGAAGAGTACACCATAAATATGCCAATAAATTAAATTAGGATAATAAAACTCAACTTTAATTTAACACTGCAAAGTACATTTAGAAATAGAATAACTTTCAAAATTTATCCACTGTTGGAATTAAACTTCCGAACGAGAGAGCGACGCTTATGTATTATCACAATAATCGTAGGAAAAAAATCTTGTTCTAGACAGAAATGTTATGTTAAGTATCTCGCTCAAAGAAATGTTAGCATTCAGAGAAAAGTACCGCATAAATACGCCAATATTTTATATTAGGATAATAAAACTAAACTTCAATTTAACTCTGCGAAGTACATTTCGAAAAAGAATATATTCCAGCATTTATACACTGGTCGAATTAAATTTCCAAACAAGAGAGCAATTATTATGTATTATCACAATAATTGTAGGAAGAGAAAATGTTGTTCTAGACAGAAATGTTATGTTACTTATCTCGCTCACAGAAATGTTAGCATTGAAAAATTGTACCGCAAAAACAGGCCAATAAATTAAATAAGGATAATAAGACTAAACTTAAATTTAACAATGCAAAGAACATTTAGAAATAAAATATCTTCCAAAATTTATCAACTGTTCGAATTAAACTTCCGATGGAGAGAGCGATGCTTAAGTAAGAGGAGAAAATGTATTCTAAAAGAAATGATATATTATTTATTTCGCTCAAAGAAATGTTAACATTGAAAGAAAAGTACCGCAAAAACAGACCAATAAATTAAATAAGGATAATAAAACAAAAACCTAATTTCACACTTTAAAGTACATTTAGTAATAAAATATCTTCCAAAATTTATTACTGTTCGAATTAAACTTGTGAACGAGAGAGCGATGCTTATGTATTATAACAATAAATGTAGAAGGAGAAAATATATTCTTACAGAAATGTTATATTACTTATCTTGCTCAAAGAAATGTTAGCATTGAAAGAACAGTACCGCAAAAACAGGCCAATAATTTAAAGAAAGATAAAAAAAATAAACTTCAATTTTACACTTGAATGTACATTTTGAAATAGAATATCTCCAAACATTTATTCACTGTTAGAATTAAACTTCCAAACGAGAGAGCGATGTTTACGTATTATCAAAATAAATGTAGAAGGAGAAAATATTTTCTAGACAGAAATGTTATGTTACTTATCTCACTCAAAGAAATGTTAGCATTCAAAAAGAGTAAAGCTTAAATAGGCCAATAAATTAATGAGGATAATAAAACTCAACTTAAATTTAACACTCCAAAGTACATTTTGAAATAGAATATCTTTCAAAATTTATCCACTGTTCGAATTAAACTTTGGTTGGAGAGAGCAATGTTTATGTATGAGGAGAAAATGTATTCTGACAGAAATGTTATATTACTTATCGCGCTCAAGGAAATATTAGCATTGAAAGAACACTACCGCAAAAACAGGCCAATAAATTAAATAAGGATAATAAAACTAAACTTTAATTTAACTCTGCGAAGTACATTTCGAAAAAGAATACCTTCCAGCATTTATACACTGTTTGAATTAAATTTCCAAACAAGAGAGCAATTCTTATGTATTAACACAATAAATGTAGAAGGAGAAAATGTATCCTTGAAAGAAATGATATGTTTCTTATCTCGCTCGAAGAAATGTTAGCATTAAAGAAGAATACCGTATAAATAGGCCAATAATTTAAATAAGTATAATAAAACTAAACTTTAATTTAACACTTCAAAGTACATTTAGAAATTATTTAATAAATATCTCCAAAATTTATAAACTGTTCGAATTAAACTTCCGAACGAGAGAGCGATGCTTATGTATTATCACAATAAATAGAAGAAGAAAATATATTCTAACAGAAATGTTATATTACTTATCTCGCTCAAAGATATGTTAGCATTGACAGAAAAGTACTTCATAAATGGGCCAATAATTTAAATAAGGATAAAAAAACTAAAGTTTAATTTAACACTTCAATGTACACTTCGAAATAGAATATCTTCAAACATTTATACACTGGTCGAATTAAATTTCCAAACAAGAGAGCAATTATTATGTATTATCACAATAGTTGTAGGAAGAGAAAATGTTGTTCTAGACAGAAATGTTATGTTACTTATCTCGCTCAAAGAAATGTTAGCATTGAAAAATTGTACCGCAAAAACAGGCCAATAAATTAAATAAGGATAATAAGACTAAACTTAAATTTAACAATGCAAAGAACATTTAGAAATAAAATATCTTCCAAAATTTATCAACTGCTCGAATTAAACTTCCGATGGAGAGAGCGATGCTTAAGTAAGAGGAGAAAATATATTCTAAAAGAAATGATATATTATTTATTTCGCTCAAAGAAATGTTAGCATTGAAAGAAAAGTACCGCAAAAACAGGCCAATAAATTAAATAAGTATAATAAAACTAAAACTTAATTTCACACTTTAAAGTACATTTAGTAATAAAATATCTTCCAAAATTTATTACTGTTCAAATTAAACTTATGAACGAGAGAGCGATGCTTATGTATTATCACAATAAATGTAGAAGGAGAAAATATATTCTAACAGAAATGTTATATTACTTATCTAGCTCAAAGAAATGTTAGCATTGAAAGAACAGTACCGCAAAAACAGGCCAATAATTTAAAGAAAGATAAAAAAAACTAAACTTCAATTTTACACTTGAATGTACATTTTGAAATAGAATATCTTCAAACATTTATTCACTGTTAGAATTAAACTTCCAAACGAGAGAGCGATGTTTACGTATTATCAAAATAAATGTAGAAGGAGAAAATATTTTCTAGACAGAAATGTTATGTTACTTATCTCACTCAAAGAAATGTTAGCATTCAAAAAGGGAACCGCTTAAATAGGACAATAAATTAATGAGGATAATAAAACTCAACTTAAATTTAACACTCCAAAGTACATTTTGAGATAGAATATCTTTCAAAATTTATCCACTGTTCGAATTAAACTTTGGTTGGAGAGAGCAATGTTTATGTATAAGGAGAAAATGTATTCTGACAGAAATGTTATATTACTTATCGCCCTCAAGGTATTTATTAGCATTGAAAGAACAGTACCGCAAAAACAGGCCAATAAATTAAATAAGGATAATAAAACTAAACTTTAATTTAACTCTGTGTAGTACATTTTGAAAAAGAATACCTTCCAGCATTTATACACTGTTTGAATTAAATTTCCAAACAAGAGAGCAATTCTTATGTATTAACACAATAAATGTAGAAGGAGAAAATGTATTCTTGAAAGAAATGATATGTTTCTTATCTCGCTCGAAGAAATGTTAGCATTAAAGAAGAATACCGTATAAATAGGCCAATAATTTAAATAAGGATAATAAAACTAAACTTTAATTTAACACTTCAAAGTACATTTAGAAATTATTTAATAAATATCTCCAAAATTTATAAACTGTTCGAATTAGTTTTCCGAACGAGAGAGCGATGCTTATGTATTATCACAATAAATGTAGAAGGAGAAAATATATTCTAACAGAAATGTTATATTACTTATCTCGCTCAAAGATATGTTAGCATTGACAGAAAAGTGCTGCATAAATGGGCCAATGATTTAAATAAGGATAAAAAAACTAAAGTTTAATTTAACACTTCAATGTACATTTCGAAATAGAATATCTTGAAACATTTATCCACTGTTCGAATTAAACATCCAAACAAGAGAGCGATGTTTACGTATTAACACAATAAATGTAGAAGGAGAAAATATTTTCTAGACAGAAATGTTCTTTATCTCGCTCAATGAAACGTTAGCATTCAAAGAATAGTACCACATATATACGACAATATATTTAATTAGGATAATAAAAATAAACTTTAATTCATCTCTGCGAATTACATTTCGAAAAAGAATATTTTCCAGCATTTATACTCTGCTCGAATTAAATTTCCAAACAAGAGAGCAATGCTTATGGATTAACACAATAAATGTAGAAGGAGAAATTGTATTCTAGACCGAAATGTTATATTACTTATCTCGCTCAAAGAAATGTTAGCATTCAAGAAGAGTACCGCATAAATAGACCAATAATTTAAATAAGGATAATGAAACTAAACCTAAATTTAACACTGCAAAGTACATTTATTATTAGAATATCTACCAACATTTATTAACTGTTCGAATTAAACTTCCGAACGAGAGAGCCATGCTTAAAAATTCTGACTAGAAATGTAGAGGGAGAAAATTCAGAGACAGGGATGTTGTTATTTCTCTATCTCAAGAAATGTTACCAATTCAAAGAAGTGTACCGCATAAATAGTAAAATAAATTAAATAAGGACCCAAAAAACTAAACATTCATTTCACACTCCAAAGTACATTTCGAAATAGAATATCTTCCAAGATTCATTCACTGTTCGTCTTAATATCCGTACGAGAAAGCGATGCTTAAATATTAACACAATAAGTATTGAAGGATAAAATGTATTCTAGCTAGAAATGTTACGTTACTAATCTCGCTTAAGGAAATGTTAAAATTGAAAGAAGACTAAAGCGTAAATAGTCCAATACGAGAATAATAAAACTAAACTTTGTTATAATACTGAGAAGTACATTTCGAAAAAGAATATCTTCCAACATTTATTCACTGCTCGATTTAAACTCCCGAACAAGTGAGCGATGCTTACGTATAAGCACAATAAATGTAGAAGCAGAAAATGTATTCTAAAAGAAATGTTTTGTTACTTATCTCGCTCAAAGTAATGTTAGCATTCAAGGAATAGTGCCGCGACAATACACAAATAAATTAAGTAAGAATAATAAAACTCAACTTTGATTGAACACTGCAAATTACAATTACAAATAGAATATCTTCCAAAATTTATTCACTGTTCGAATTAAACTACGGAACGAGAGAGCGATGCTTACGTATTATACAACAAATATAGAAGTAGAAAATTTTCTTCAAGACAGAAATGTTATGATACTTATATCGCTCAAAGTAATGTGATCAATGAAAGAAGAGTACCGCATAAATACGCCAATAAATTAAAAAAGAAAAAAATAAACCTCAACTTTAACTTAACACTGCAAAGTACATTTAGTAATGGAATATCTTCCAACATTTATTCACTTTTCGAATTTAACTTCCGAACGAGAGAGCGATGCTTATGTATGGTGACTAGGAATGTAGGGGAGAGTAATTCTCAGACAGGTTTCTTATGTTATTTCTCTAATTCAAAAAATGTGACCAATTCATAGAAGTGTACCGCATAAATAGGCCAATAAATTAAATAAGGGCACAAAAAGCTAAACCTTAATTTAAGACTCCAAAGTAAATTTCGAAATAGAATTCTTCCAAGATTTATTCACTGTTCGAGTTAAACTTCCATACGAGAGAGCGATGCTTATGTATTAACACAAAAAATATTGAAGGATAAAATGTATTCTAGGCAGAAATATTATGTTACTTATCTCGCTCAAAGAAATATTAGGATTGAAAGAAGACTACCGCATAAATAGGCCAATAATTTAATTAAAGATAATAAAACAAAAGTTTCATTTAACACTTCAAAGTACATTCCGAAATAGAAAATCTTCCAACATTTATTCATTGTTCGAATTAAACTTCGAAGGAGAGAGCGATGCTTGTGTATTAAAACATTAAATGTAGAAGGAGAAAATATATTCTAGACAGAAATGTAATGTTTCTTATCTCGCTTGAAGAAATCGTATCATTGACTTAAGGCTATGAATATGCCGTATGAATATGCCAATAATTTAAATAAGGATAATAAAAATAAACTTCGATATAATACTGATAAGTACATTTCGTAACAGAATATCTTCGAACATTTATTAACTGTAAAAATTGAACTCCTGAACGAGAGAGCGATGCTTTCGAAATAGAATATCTTCAAACGTATATTCACTGTTCAAATTAAACATCCAAACGAGAGAGCGATGTTTGCGTATTAACAAAATAAATGTAGAATGAGAAAATATTTTCTAGACAGAAATGTTATGTTACTTATCTCGCTCAATGAAACGTTAGCATTCAAAGAAGAGAACCCTATAAATAGGCCAATAAATAAAATAAGGATAATAAAACTAAACTTTAATTTAACACTTCAATGTACATTTAGAAAGATAATATTTTCCAACATTTTTTCACTTTTGGAATAAAACTTCGGAATGAGAGAGCGATGCTTATGTATTAACGCAGAAAATGTAGAAGGATAAAATGTATTCTAGACCGAAATGTTATGTTACTTATCTCACTCAAAGAAATGTTAGCATTCAAAAAGAGTACCGCATAAATAGGCCAATAATATAAATGAAAATAATAAAACTAAATTTAAATTTAACACTGCAAAGCACATTTAGTAATAGAACATCTTCCAACATTTATTTACTGTTCGAATTAATCTTCCTAACGAGAGAGCCATGCTTATATATTCTGACTAGGAATGTAGACGGAGAAAAATTCTCAAACAGGGATGTTATGTTATTTCTCTATCTCAAAAAATGTTACCGATTCAAAGAAGTGTACCGCATAAATAGTCCAATAAATTAAATAAGGACACAAGAAACTAAACATTCATTCAACACTGGAAAGTACATTTTGAAATAGAATATCTTCCACGGTTTATTCACTGTTCGTTTTAACATCCGTACGAGAGAGCGATGCTTATTTATTAACACAATAAATATTAAAGGATAAAATGTATTCTAGACAGAAATATTATGTTACTTATATCGATCAAAGGAATGTTAGGATTGAAAGAAGACTACCGCATAAATAGGCCAATAATTTAAATGAAGATAATGAAACAAAACTTTAATTTAACACTTCAAAGTACATTTAGAAATAAAATATTTTCCAAAGTTTATCCACTGTTCGAATAACATCCAAACGAGAGAGCGATGTATACGTATTAACACAATAAATGTAGGAGAAAATATTTTCTAGACAGAAATGTTACTTATCTCGCTCAATGTAACGTTAGCATTCAAAGAAGAGTACCGCATAAATACGCCAAATTTTAAATTAGGATAATAAAACTTAATTTAATTTAACTCTGCGAAGTACATTTCGAAAAAGAATATCTTCCAGCATTTATACACTGTTCGAATCAAATTTCCAAACAAGAGAACAATGCTTATGTATTAACACAATAACTGTAGAAGGTGAAATTGTATTCTAGACCGAAATGTTATGTTACTTATCTCGCTCTAAGTAATGTTAGCATTCAAAAAGACTACCGCATAAGTAGGCCAATAAATTAAATATGGATAATAAAACTCAACTTACATTTAACACTGCAAATTACATTTATTAATAGAATATCTTCCAACATTTATTTACTGTTCGAATTAAACTTCCGAACAAGAGAGCTATGCTTTTACATTTCTGACTAGGAATGTAGAAGGAGAAAAATTCTCAGACAGGGATGTTATGTTATTTCTCTATCTCAAGAAATGTTACCAATTATAAGAAGTGTACCGCATAAATAGTAAAATAAATTAAATAAGGACACAAAAAACTAAATATTCATCTAACACTCCAAAGTACATTTCGAAATAGAATATCTTCCAAGATTTATTCACTGTTCGTCTTAACATCCGTACGAGAAAGCTATGCTTAAGTATTAACACAATAAATATTGAAGGATAAAATGTAATCTAGTCAGAAATGTTATGTTACTAATCTCGCTCATAGAAATGTTAAAATTGAAAGAAGACTACCGCGTAAATAGGCCAATACAAGAATAATAAAACTAAACTTTGATATAATACTGAGCAGTACATTTCGAAAGAAAATATCTTCCAACATTTATACACTGTTCGATTTAAACTCCCGAACGAGAGAGCGATGCTTACGTCTAAACACAATAAATGTAGAAGGAGAAAATGTATTCTAGAAACAAATGTTATGTTACTTATTTCGCTCAAAGTAATGTTAGCATTCAAAGAATAGTACCGCATATATACGCCATAAATTAATTAAGAATAATAAAACTCAACTTTGATTGAACACTGCAAAGTCCATTTCGAAATAGAATATCTTGCAAGATTTATTCACTGTTCTACGTAAACTTCCGAACGAGAGAGCGATGTTTATGTATTATTACAAAAAATATTGAAGGATAAAATATATTCTAGACAGAAATATTATGTTACTTATCTCGCTCAAAGAAATGTTAGGATTGAAAACAGACTACCGCATAAATAGGCCAATAATTTTATTAAAGATAATAAATCAAAACATTAATTTAGAACTCCAACGTACATTTGGAAATAGAATATCTTCCAACATTTATTCACTGTTCTGTAGCACTTTAGAATGTTGAAAGCACCGAAAGAAAAAAATGTTGCTCATACAAATTAAGTTGCGGCGGAATGAGAAATGCATGGAAATAATTTGGATATACACTATCTAGATTTAGTCTTCTATTTATTATAACTAATAACGAAATAATATACGTATAACAACAACAACTCAAATAAGCAATATAATGAAAATTGTTCTTTGGCTGTTTCAGTTTTTCGCATTGGTTATGTTAATTTCAATTTCAAATTTCCAATACACTAAATATAAAATGTTTTTCGTAGTAAGTTCAATTTGATAATTAATTCCACTTCCAAAAGTTCCTTTAAACCAGTTCAATCGGCAGCCATTAAACCTTATTGAAGCTAACCGATTAGCACATGTTCGCACTAGTTTCACACGAAACTTCTTAAGTATCAAAATTACCTTTCTTGAAATACAAGTACAAAGAAACATACGTAAATACCTAAGACATATATACTAAGCATATCAAACATATTTGATATTAGTTATAGACATGAGGACTAAAGAAAAATATAATTTATATAGATATAACATGGCACAAAATGAAGTTAGGAATAATATGAAATGTTTATCTCCTATTTTTCTAATTTGCCAAACGCATCGCCTGAAAAGTTATTTCTTGGTTACCAGCAAACCTGCCTTCCAAAGTAATATACTTTAAAGTAATTTCAAAACCGAAAACAATGTGAATTTTTCATTATTAAGGAGAGCCTTTTTCCCACCACTATCAGTTACTGGTTTATGAGCGGCAATGGCGATCATTCCTTCCACATCAAGGAGGAATGTTTGATACTTCAGAGAATCGCCACTAGAGGCGCTTGTATTAGGTGCGCATCTGTCCTCATTCTATAACCTATCAAATTTTCTCTTATTAATTTACAATATTTCCATTTATGTGTCGATTTCGTTACATAAAATTTCCCTGTCCCCGCTGAAATTTATATGTATAAATACATATATATTTTGGACTACAGAAGTTAATCGACACATAAAGGATAATAGACTATGACCATTGCCAAATAAAAAAAAATATAATACCTACAGTAATTCCAGCGACGACCACTTACAACTTAGATGGATGAAATACCGCGGTATAATGATAAGATGATACTCCCTTTTCACATCTCACTACACTAAGACACTATACACTTCACTGCCATATATCTGGAAATTACAAAAATGAAAAACACACAAAATAACTGTACAGAATATTGTTGTTACATTTTAAAAGAATTTTTCAATTTCATTTTACGTTTGGCTTACTGAATTATAAGGCTTAACGTGATTAACATTTCTTTTAATGATACGCTTAGGATTAGCAACATCTTGCAACCACAACGTATTTAAATTAAGTTTGCTCAAAACTTTAAAGGTTCCTTCGAATAAAGGACTTAACTTAGGTGTAAAATGTTTGATAATTGAGGCCTTTTGGAATTTCTTTACCAAAACTAACTGGTCTCTATGATAATTTGGCAAGTCTCTGGTTTTAGAGTAACATTTCTGCTTCCTTTTCCAAGATCGATCAATGTTTTCGACAAGTTTCGCCATTTTCTCTTCTTTATCAGGAGTACCGTCTAGTTCTTCCAAGTTTAATTCCCATAGAACATCCAAGGGTGAAGACAATTTACGACCAAGATAGATTTCCGCCGGCTCAAATCCAGTCGATTCTGAGACACACATGTTGAGCGTATACTGTATCTTCTTGATGTATTGGGCCCAATCTGATTGATGCTCATTAACATACGTTCTCAGAATGTTCTTAATCGATCGAATCTGTCTCTCCGCCTGGTTGCTGCTAGGTGAGTAGGGAGCTGTAGTAATGTCCTGAATACCAAGGCTAAAAAGATGTTGCTTCATGTAGGAACTTGTGAAGATCTGCGCACGATCGTGGACGACTTTATTAGGAAATCCCAGAAGAAAGTAAAGGTTTTCCAGCTTACTGCAAATAACCTTGGAGCTTAAAGATCTTAGTGCTTCTATCATCACAAACCTGGATGCAGCGTCACAAACAATAAATAGATGCTCAAGTTCTTTTAATTTACTTCCTGTAACTTGGTACGGTTGTAATCTAACAGGGGTGGGATCTTCCATTTCTATCTCATAAGTAAAATCCTTAATTTCGCCCAAAGAATTCGAGATAACATCTGAATAAGAATTACATAAATTCTGGACATACTCTACCAATTCAGGATACTTATCTTTTAAACTAGATGAAATTTCAATATTATCTACCTCATTATTTTCATTCTCGACTGAATCGTAATTTTTATTGGTGTCCTTATATAATTCCCTGGAATTGAAAACATTATTAAAACAACATAACTTATTAGGAATGGTGCTACCTGCGGTTTGTCCTTGGACTGGCTCCTCCTCCCTCCTTCCTTTCTTCCTAGGATCCTCATTCAAACTCCGTATGGTGTGACCATGATAGTTCCTTTTCCTTTGGACAGGCGCCTTGGTTTTGGAATAGGTGGATTTTGGTTGACTAAGCACAGATTTAGACTTACTGGAAGAAATATCTGAAGGCACACTTTTAAAAGACACTAAATCTTCCCTCCAGTGTAAAGGCACTGTAAGGTTTAACGTGGTGATAACAAGTTTCTTTTGGGATATGTCTATAATAACCTTATTGTCCAAGATGAACTGATTTCCCAATAGAAGATCGAAATGGTTAGAGTTTGTCACGTAAAACCACAAGTGAAAGTCTGTATTACTAATTTTGATGGTAATCTTGACCTTTTGATGGAGCGTTACGACTGTTTCACCTATTCCCACAGTGGTGAAGTTGGTGGGTATAATGTTTACCTGCACCCTATTACGTATAAGGTTCAGAAATTTCCTACTTATTAGATTTACCCAAGACGCTGAGTCCAATATACAGGAATTGGAAACACCATCCACTGTTACTGGAATAAATTGCACTTGTTTGTCCCTTTCTAGATGATTTAACAAGGTTCGAGGTAAGAATTTTCCTTGAGATGTAACTTTGGATAGGTAAGGACAGGAGTTGTGAAAATGTCCAGCTTGATTGCACCGAAAGCACTTAATATTCCTTTCCATACGGGATTTTAGAGGTGAAAAGTTTTTATCCGAGAAATCCATTGGTTTAGAATAGTTCAAAATACCTTGAGCGAAATTTACATTACCCTTTAATTTACAATAATCATGATTATACCTGATAAAGTGGTCACAAGATTGAGCAATGGTCATAAGCTCGGGTACAGTAGTAGGAATCTGATTTGTGAAATATCTCGCATAAATATGCGGAGGTACTAAATTGGTTACTATGTTGCAAAACACGTGATCGTCATAATGAAGACCCAAGACATTGGCAATACTTAGTTTTTCTTGCAAGAAAGTATACATGTTTTCGTGCTCTAACATAATCCTATAAAAATAATGACTCACAAATTGAGTTCTACTAATTGTAGATACGAACCTTGCAAGCAAACTTGAGCAAATATGTTCCCAATTGTTAGATATACTCAAGTAGGAATATAAGGTGCGATTAAACTCACCACGAGTTTGTTCTAAACTCGCAACTAAAATTACCTCTACAGTCATTTCTTGTCGCCTAATTATCTCGTCTAGACGAACCAAAAATATGAAAAAGAATGACTTTCAGATCCGTCCACCACGGGTAAAGAATGTATTTGTTTCTGCAATGCAACATAGGCACTCTGGGATACATGCCTTCGGAAGTCACATGCTAAGGCGGGTCTAGCCATAGTGAAACCTAAGTTATCATTACCTAAAATAGGCCTACCAGTTTCAAGATTATTACTCAAATGATTTTGAAATATATTAGTACTCTTAATATCTGCATAGGGTTGTTTTATATGAGTTTCTTCAGTGTCACCCCTGAGTACATCTGTGCCATGAGGCATATTAACATTTACATGTGATTCTAAATTTTGATTTCTTTCAAAGTTTGACCTTGGAAAATGCGGGTTAGATTCAGATAGCACAAAACCGTGAAACTGAGTTTCAGGATAAGGAAAATTTCTTACATGTGATTCCTCGATTGAACCCACTTTTCTTATACTAATTCTCTGCCCTTGCAAAATATTAGAAGTTTGAGCATGAGCACACCCCTAATAGCATTCAATATCCTCAGGATGTCCAATGGGATGTCCCGATGGGATATTTGCGATGTCCATGCGACATCCCACGATATCAGCAGGACGTCCTGTAGCTGTTGATCAGACGGCCGAATGTCCGCTTCATGGATATCCCATGGACGTCCCGCGAGACGTCCGTGTGATGTCTGCGAGACGTGATTTGTACATCGCGATGGGACGTCCGGTGGATGTCACATGGATATCTCAAATCGCCTAGCTGGACGGAGAAGGGAGGGACCACCCTTTGCCCTTCCTTATATTACTAAACGAAGATATAAATGTCCTTTATGATGCTTGAATACCCTGCTTCCGAGAGACGGAATTTCCATTGTCAAGAGTGCTAGTTGAATGTCCATCCAACTATGACTCCTAATATGAAGTCCGTCACTCGGAAGCAGGACATTTCCCGCACCATAATGGAAATTTAATTAGATCTTCATTTAGTAATAAAAGAAAAGACAAAGGGTGCAAACAATGAACTTTCTGTAATACTTATGTAATTAATTTCGACGTAGCATTCTAGTGGACGTACTAATTCAGAACAGAGAAAAAAGTTTCTAAGAAAACTGGCTTAACCATACCAGCTTCGTGAAAATGTGGTGTTATTATATAATATACCAAAAGATTAAAAAAAAATAGTTGCGGGTTCAAAATATATGTCGTGATAAACCACGAAAGCAGCTCTGCAACCATACGCCCAATGCATTTCCATGGCTAAGCGAGAATAGTGAACGGTTTTTTAAATTTTAGTTTAGTGTCGACAGGATTTTAGTTTGCGAACTATCAGTCACCGGCACCGAATTCTATCAGCTGCGCAACAAAGTTACAGATAATTAATGAAGAGAAACGGAACAATCAACTATCAGAAGATTTTATATATATATTGTACAGTATGTAATTCTTATTAATTGAAAAATTGATTGAAATTTTGTTTTCAATTTCATAATTTACATTGAGACTAAAAACCAAGTACAGTAGATTTTCTTTCTTTATTTCAATAAATGCTAAAACTTAGCTAAATTACTGAGTACAATCATTGCTTCCACATAGTATTATTTACATATGCAAATAATGACACAAACACAAAATATGACATACATCACAAAAGGTTTCTTTAGTATAAAAATAAATGCAACATGAATCCAAGAGACTGGTTCTCAACCTTTTCAATTCAACACCTCGATTACCAAAGTTGTTGAAAAAAATGCAAAATTCTGAGTGAATTTCAAAACTTACAAAAAAGCAGTTACAGTACCACTACGCACTGAATCTCATAAAAAGTCTAGTAATTCAAGTTTAATCCATGTAAATCCTACACTTCCATTAAAAATAAAAAAGAGGATATGTAACCTCATAAAAGGGTTGTACCAATGTCTTTGCCTTGGGCGACGAATGTTAAAAAAAATGATTCAACATAATCTGTTTGTGACTAAGTTGTAAGAAGGAGAAGACGACCGACTTTAATTTAGAATAAATAACTTGGGTATTATTATCACTCAAACACATTTCTTGAAAAACTGTTGTCTTTTGTTCCTACAATAAAAAAAATAAATCACCGTTAACTGCAGATTTCACAGATCGTTAAATCTGCATGACAGAACATCAAAACAATGCGTTCTTAGTTTTATTTTACACTTTTTCTTGCATAACTAATCATTGTTAGTGTTGTTCTTCTGCCTGAGAGCCCGCTCTTTAGCATGACGAAGCCACTTTTTTATTACATCTGATATCTCTGCATCTGTTGATGCCTTGCAATGCTTGTGATACCGCACAGTGCCTGCAACAATAAAAACAAACTATTAAGTAAATGATTATGTACAATATAAAACATGTTCAGAAAAAAGGGTCACAAACTTTCAGGGTAGATCAAAAGAAAAGTTCTTTTAGTAAAGAAACGCGTCGTTTCGGAGATAAAAGCTGCCGAAAACGTGGGAAACTGAACTTCAGAAACTATTTAACGTTATGGTACTAATTAGTGTTGTGTAAAGCGTACACTTGAAGTCATACTTACATTAGTTAGAAAATGCGTGTTTCAAATCTGTACAATGCGTTCGGACGGGATTACTCCGAAAGGCGATACAGAATTTTTTTAAGGAGTTCCTTACGCACGCATTAGAGTTTTGGAATATATATATTTCCAAATCGAGCAGGTATGACTGAGTGCGAAAGCTTAAACCGCACTCTGTACGGAACGAAGAATGTGGGAGGAAACGGGAGAACCCCGGGAAAGCCCACGCACACGGTGTTTGTCCACCACAAAGTTCACTTGGCGGGGGCTGGGATCGAACCCGGGACCCTAAGCACCAGAAGTGAACGCTCTACCACTGAGCCACCGCGGCCCCCATTCTGTACGTTGAATAGTTTATGAAATTCGATTTCCCACATTGTCGGCAGCTCATACTCCGAAACGAAGCGCAAAAGACATGTTTAGTACGGCTTTTTTCTTCTTTTGATGCAATCTTTCTGCCCTGAAACTTTGTGACCCTTTTTCCTGAACATCTTTGTACTTAGTACAAATCTAATAAATGTCTACAATAAGAATGAGAATTTAACACAATCGTCGATCTTGTAGTATTTGAGATTTTTGAACTTCCTTTTTAACATTAACTCTCGTTATCCAGGTTATTTCCAAGAGATACGGACGTAGTCATCAGATGAAACTTTTAAGAAACAATACCATTGAGCACTTTTCCTGTTTTTTTTCAAGGTATTGTTAAGTATGTATCCTACTCCCATAAACGGAGTTCTGGAAATAGGAATATTGCTGCTGTCCATGAAGTGCACGTAAACATAGATATATGACATATAAAGCATGGATATAAAACATTGATACATTATTATCTTTCGGGAATAATCCTCCCTTCTGTTGAATGAAGTCCGAGAGTCACACGGATTTAAAGAGTCACAATAACTAAGGGGACTAAGACGTGAAAACACTGAACTACACTACTTTGTCACTGTTCAGTGTTTTCTTTACATTTGTTTGTTGCCTTCTTAAGCGTAAATAACAGTGACAATATTTTTTTGACATCAAAAAAGTTGTTTAGTTCAGCTAGTTTCCTTAATTATTTTAATCCACTTGATTTTCCGACTTTATTCAACAGAAGAAGAAAACTGGCTAATTTTAATTTTATACAATGGAAATTGGCTATCCATTTTTCCTACTTTTTGACTACTTTTCTAGAAATACAAGGAACCTAATATATGTTTTCCTTAAAGAAATCTATATTTGAAGTAAAGCATAAATGTCTAGTAGCATTAGCATTTCTAAAGTATAGCATAGCACAAATGTCTACAGTGGATAAGCTCGTCTTGTAATCAAGGGGTCCCGGGCTCAATTCCAGGTTGGGAACAAAAGGTTCGGATCCCTCGTTCAACTGTAGTTCCTGTCCTTAGGACGTCAACATCCCATGGAACGCAATGGGAAATCACCATATGGATTCACCTTACCCACAAACCTTTGGGTCAGACCAGTCTTCGGGCAGAACACCACATCATTATCAGCAGTAGCATAGAATATCATTTCACATTCCTAGAATTACCCTGAGGAAGAAAATATTTTGACTAATTGTCTGTATGTTACCCCACCCACTACAAATAAAAAGGAATGTACCGTATGGAGGGACCCTTGTCATAGAATTGTTGATAACTGGTTGAAAATAAAGGTTACTATTGATATTTCGTGCGTTAGAAACATTTTTACTGTAAAAGCATATTAAGTATTAAAAAACTATAAATGGCAATTTACAAATGAATTGAATTTAAGATCTAATTTTATATATTACTGGAACTAACCTTCGTGTTCTTGGACAGCAGTACTCTCATCTGAAGTGACTGGGCTCCGCTTAGGGGTTTTTGCCATTCCAGGATCATCCACATTGGTGCTTGTCACGACCTTTTTAGAAAAGAGATTCGGTACCGGTGGCAAAGTCTTCTTTATTGTAGAAACACTTTGCTTAATCGCTTCACTAAGGGCAATATCTTCGTCCGAAGATGATGATTGCTGTTTTCTAGATCGTATGCGACGTTTCTTTCTCTGTATCTCAAAAGATTCTTCATTACCTGTATCAACTTCGGTCTGGTCTCTCCCGAGTTCTAATTTCTTCATCCCACGCTCGTAAGAATCTAGAATGAATATTGAAACAAATTAGAGGGTACTAATATCACTTCTAATCATGTTCGTCAGTAAAATTATATACAATGTCAGAATTGCTTCGAGTTGAACAAAAGCGAATGCAAGACCATTTTGAACTGACTCAACGTGTTTTCACCTGTTGGGCTTTATTCCAAGAGTGTCACTTAGACCACTTGGGACTTCGCTCCAGCAACTCACTGATTTCTGCTATAGAATCGAAAAATAGTGCTTCTTATAGAGGTTTCAATTTTTTTCCATTTAATGTTTTCAAGTTGACCCCAGAGCCATAACGACGGGAAGGCAGGGAGCACCTTTACAGAATTAAAACCCACCTTTTATTTTATCCATTTTTACCTTCAGTTGCACTTTTTACCCATTAGGTCTACTGCGCCCGACTTTTGCCTCTAGGGGCACTTTGTTGCGGCCCACGAGAACTTTGCTTACGAAACTGAAATCTGTTATCGTCAAAATTCTGGTTTCGTACATGTTTCCCTCAGATCCATTTTTTCATCCATTTTTAACATGCACTTTGTATACATATGTGTATACAGAAAAGGAGACATTTATTTCTGGCAAATCTTTATATAAAGATTCATAGTAGCAAAAATATTGATTGGTTCAGTAGTTTGTGCGCCAAATCATCACAAAAACGAGTGTAGATGCCAATCGTAGGAGCTACTACCGCTTCAGCTCAACAAGCAGTCAGAAGCCTTTTTTTTTTAATGGCCACTGTGTAACCATCGCTATGATTATTTTTAAAAAATTACGTTTGGTAACATTCAACGCCTCATTATTATGAAAATTCAAAGAACCCTGAGGCACTGTGAATGGAAACCGTAACCTTCAAACAACCAAAAATTGAAATATCCACATTCCTGGACGTTGAACAGAAGTGCATCATACTTTTAATCATGAACTCCAGGCGAGACAAACAAAAGTTTAAACCAATCGGTATTACGTTCTTGATTTTTTTAGAAAATAAGTTTCGTATACGATGTCACAAATATCCAATGATCAGTATATCACTGATACCGTTGAATAAGTAAAGCAATAAATAGATTTAAACAATGTTAATAGAAACTATCTGCCACTTAGGACACCAAATCGTAAGTAAAATATTCTTTGTCTCTACTTTCTGTAATTTACGTTGGTGTTACCTTACTTCATTATAAGAGGCCGTATTTTTTCTAAGTAAAATGTTATAATAAAATTTTAGTAGTTTCCCCCATAGCCTCATGGTCAGAGCGTTCGCTCTAAGTGAGTAAAATAAAGTATTACATCTGTATGGATAAACTTTGTTAACAGGTTATTACATGAGTGTTTTTCAATGTAAGAATGCAAAAATGCAAGAATGTCATAGCGAGGAATTGATCCACAAGTGGTATGTTTTTGACAGCAAATATATCATCTTGGAATTTACTATTACTCTCACCAAGCACGCTCAATTATTGCAAACACAACTTAGTTTACAGTCTCATTTTTATTACGATTACCAAGGATCTTCTATTCACCAAAATTAAACTGTACTAATTTTACAGTTTTTCTGTAATATCTTCAAAACAGATAAAGAAATTGAACAGTGTGAACCCAGTGCGCTAGACAATATTATTTTGCATTTTTACGAATCACCTAGCACCTAGCTTTTTACGAATCATCTAGCCGTCCCTTTGCAGCTTATAGGTGTATCTCACAAATCCATGCCGCATCTATTAATAACTACACAGCAAAACGAGAAAGATGAGTCATGATAACGGTATGACATGCACAATAATATTGTCTATTGCACTACATTTCCATTTTTCAAGTTACTTTTTATTGATTTTGAGGATATTACAGAAATACTGTAAAATTAGTATAGTTTAATTTTGCTGTATGAAAGACCCTTAATATCTACAATAATATAAAAAAAATCATACTTTTTGTTTGTGACAGATATTATTGTAAAATTGTACGTTTGACATTTTTTTCTTTTCCTTTTTCTTTTCAGTTTCAATAAATTCAAATTTAAAAAAAAATCCATATAAAAAATCGAAGTCTTTATATAATTAAGAAAGTGGTGAAGAAAATATTAAAACACTCACATGATTGACCAATAATTTCATAAACCCTATGGATACTCCAGTCTTCCTTTGGTTCTAATTTCTCCTCTACTGCCTTATAGTATTTTGTAAAACTGCTGTAGTTCGGCCAATAGCATTTTCTTTTCCCATCTAGTAACCAATTAACCGGCACTAGTTGTATCCCGTCGGAGAATTCAACAACATAATACTGTGCCTCTGGAATCTTTTCTTCAGACATTTTGCACTGACGGTATGGAATTCTATAACAGGTAAAAACGAATAACACAGATGTATAAAGAGTTTAAGCATGCAAAAATATAATTTTTTCCCCCCATAACTGTACAGGCTAAACGTATCAGCAACTTTTGTTTATCAGTTCAGTTTATTTCTCGCAGAAAACTGTTAACGAATCAGTTGAAACCATTTCAGCTCTAATTTCAAGGACGAAATTCAAACACTGACGTAAAAGCAGACCTCGAAATGGACCGGGGGGGGTCACGGTGGCTCAGTGGTAGTGCTCGGGCTCCCAGGTTTGATCCCAGGCATTGCCATGTGAGCTTGTGGTGGCCAACACCGTGCTCGTGGGTTTTCTCCCGTTTCCTCCCACTTTCTCATTCCACCATTTTTTCTTCATCATTCTCCTTCATCGTCCCCTTTAGCCCTATCGCTGGCACAATCGTGGGACGTTAAATTACCCCTTTTTTTTCTTTCAAAATGGCCCGGAGCGGACCGGACGGCGTTCCGGTTCGTGAAAGGCGGGAACCATTCCGTTCCATCTCGTGAGAAGATTCAATGAACCACACAAAAACTCATACAAATTGAAGCACACTTCAGAAAGTATCTAGCGTTCCGTTTCGTGAAACTTTTCATTTCGAGCCCTGCGTAAAAAAGAATTATTGGTCCATAGAGTGAATCGTTATATTGGGTTATTCTGGTCAATGGAACAGAACAATGCTATCGAAAATAGCAATATATGTAAAATTTAACACGAAACCTATCACATATGCATGAATAGTAAGTACACAAATTGTAAACAAATATTTTGACTTTTGAAATCTCTCTTTTTTCTTTTTTTTTTTAAAAACTACAATCGGTTCAGCAGCTCCTTAAAGTAATATAGACATATTAAGATTACATAAAATAAATTTCTCTGATCACTGGATGACATCATATAGTGTAGCGATTATGACGACACCGCATTCGATGCTGTCTCGTATTATTGGCCTGTCCCGATACTTTTGCCTAACCTTGAATTCATTACCCCTGCTGCTTCCTGACCCTGAGTGGACGCCGAAAGTGGGATGTTCCGGCTGAGGATTGAAACCAGGACCACGCTAATATGAAACCAAAACTACAATCCCTACACTACGGAACACTTCTAAAGAAATATGCAGCAAAATAAATATTATAAAATATTACCTTACGCTTTTTACATTTGCATTACAGTGCTGCAAATAGAAATGCCTATTTTCGATATTTAATCACTGAAAATTGCCAATAATTATTGACAAGTGACTGCCAGTGAGTGTCTGTCCACGTAAAAAAACACTACTATTTTTAAACCCAGCTAGTGTGGCCAGTGCCACCCCACCGCACGACAGTGTTAAGCTGTTCTAACATTTTCAATGCTCTTGTAGCATCAGTTCCAGAGCAAATACATTTGTCCGGCTAAATTCCATTTCCAGAACAATGTGCGGCGGGGAGGGGAGGAGGGGGCACTCCGAGAGGGTTTGTTGTTACTGCACGACAACGCACGACTTCATACAGCCAAACGGAACGGAACACATCCCCGGGGGTTTAACTAGTAAATTCTCTATCACCCTCCGTATAGCCCGGACGTAGAAGTTTCGGATTCCCCCTGAAGAACACCTCCATTTCCTGAAAGAGGCACCACAGGCTACACTGACCTATTAGGGAACCTTGAGTAACATTACTTTGAACAGGGCATGGATGATGTGGTGCCACGTTGGAATCCTGGTAGTATCGTAGAATGCATCGAGTGAACTCATTTTCACCTTACACCGTGTTTTTGTAGTGTTTTTTTTATTTATTTTTTTTATTTTTTCAAATCCTAGATAGTTGATGATGTTCTTTCTGTTTACAACAGGCTGAGGCAGCTTTCAGCTTTAGGAAAAGGGGTTTATTTGCTTTTTGAATAATGTTCACTTTCTTCCTTTTAATTTAACTGTCTACACTAATTCCTCGATTGTTCACACTTCGCTAGGAAACTGTATGTATGCGAATGATTTTGTGTTCCAAACCGTGTGCTATCATATTACAATTTTGTCAATAGTTAAAATACTGCGAAAATATTACCTTTTCGAAAGCTTTTTTTAAACGTAGACCCTTTATTGCACACTTTCGCAGGTTTTCCACAAAAAAAAAAAGTGTAATCAGTTTTGGAAATTTGTCCATTATTTTTACCCCCCCCCCTCCTTTTCAAATTCAGAAATTCCGCAGTTCAGTTTGCTGTACTGCCACGCGCTTACCACTACTAAATGGGGACAAAATTATCTTTCCAAGGGTGAAGAAGTCATTGCTGTTTCTTTTAACGGTTCTAGTTATGGTCGATTTCTTGTACTTTCATAGGATTAAATTTGTATACACGACGCCATCTTTAAATGTGAATAGCCTTGCTCAGCTAGCATTGTTTTAATAATAATTTGGGATTGTTCATTGAACACATGACCCCTTCACATATGTTTGTGTGAACGACATTGCTCAAGGTCACTTGACACATGTTCCGACCAGTGACAGTTCCAGATTAGAACTGCAAGGAGCGGGCTACACAAGCCGCACCTCGTGTTGCAGATCGTTGGCATACCCAAAAGGGATATAGTACACATGAAGCTGCATCAGTTCCCAAAAAAGAAGGACGCTCATTCTTTTAGGGATTATTCATTGAGTATGTACGAACTTACAAAGGGGGTGACAAAGCGACTTTTATTTACTTATCGACTGATACGAAAATAAAAAAAGAACATAGCTATTCTTTATATCTGCATGTGTAGTGCCCTTGTATTTTAACTATGACTATGTGTGTGTTTGGGGGGGGGGATTTAACGCATATAGCATGTCTTGTGCACATGGATACTTCTTACTACTGCACTACGTAAAAAAATTATGGTATTTCATGTAGAAGTGGTAATAAAACACAGAAGAAACGCAGATCAGGGGGTTCTCATGTATACTATTACCCCCAAAACAACCTTTATTTCCACCACAGGCTATGCTGTTTGGGGGATGATGCAGATATCTAGCCTTTATTAACGTTCTTATAGTATTTTTAAGTACAAGGGCCAAATAGCAGGATTTTAGAATGCGCAAGCTAGTGACTGATGCAATATTAATTTTATATTGTTAAGTACACGGACTAAAATGTTACTAAATATAACTCTCCGTGTTCACATTATCAGATAGCCCTACCAAATATAGTCCAGTGTCCAGGTGAAATATGTTTTAAGTAATTTTCAGTGAAGTCAATAGAGGAGATTTATAAGTATTTATGGTCAATGTGCCGTTGCGGGGTCCAGTGTTTTACGTGCGAAATTTACATTTTTTCCACTTCCCTTGATAGATTAGGTTAACATGGCTTTACTAATAGTAATAATAGTGAATAATCATACTTATGACACAACAAATGACATTTACTAATTTTGGCCCTGTACTTAAGAAATACGTCAGAATACTTAACGCCAATCATAATAGGAGGCAAAAGTGGACTTTTACCGGACGGTGTTTTCCTGGTTCACTCAACATCGAGACAGATATTCCACCAAATATCCATCGCTAATTGCCCAGAAGAACTCCTTCTTTCATACAGTATCGGATGATGCAAATCATCGTTCTTTCGTTCCTAGTGATGTACACAATGTTTAAAAAGGGGGTGCAGTGTGAGTACACCCAGTTTTGGCAAAGTGTCCTTGCAATCATAATATCCGACTCAGCACCCTCTTTGTGTGCTATTTCCTTATTTCGCCCCAGGTAATGTCTAAAATTCTGAAAGTGGGGTATACAGCCGCGTGTTTTGAATGCAAGGACACTTTACCGGGACCGTGTATGTACTCTTGTACTCAAAGATGTATCATCTGCACCGCCCTTTTTAGAATTCTGGACATCATTAGGAACGAAAAAAGATAATTTTCATCATAGTGGACTTCTGGCCAATTACCTATCTTTCCATGGGTTCCTCCCTTTTTTCCAATTCACCTTACATCACCAACCCTTCCTTCCGGTACATCATACTGGTTTTCTGCTAGTTTTGGATCCCCATAACGGTACAAGGACCGTAATTATTAGTAGAATCTTAATCTAACCTACCCAACCTAACCCACCAAACGAATCGTATTGCAGAAGCAAACAGAACGTAGTATAGTCTAACAGCACGAAAATCCCCCCCCCCCAAATTGAAATGTCGATAAATTTGGTAGAGCCATCTGCTAAAGTAGTGCCGATACCGCGTTTCAGAAATAATTTTAGTAACATTTTGGCCCTTGGGCGTAAAAATATGCTAACATTATTACTATTGCACGATTGCACATGTGCAGTGGTCTACACATTCTAAAATCTTGCCAGTCGGCAAATTGTTACAGAGAACAAAATTGTATTGAACATATATCACTGTATTTTCTTTAAAGTAGTACACAAAAGGGTCTACATCCCATTTATCGCATTAGAAGTAACATTTTTTTATCGCTACAGTAAACAAACCTAACTTTAACTAACCTATAGTCAGAAATCACAAGTTACGGTATCAAAAACTACAATTTTTTTTCACTCTGACATATTCGATTTTTTGGGGAGGATTGAACTGCATAAATCATTAAAAAGCACTGCAAGTTATATTATCTAGACTTGAGTCGAGCAATGTTGCATAAATTATCACATTAAATACCTCAATTTTGCTTCGCTCATTTGAATCAGCAACTTCTGTTGTTTCTCGTAACTGCCAAAAATACACGCTGCGACTATCTAGTTCACAAGCAGTGAAATTATTGCACATTTACACTTGATGTGTATTAATCTATTTGCAACAAGTATGTATTGAATATACTTAAATTACTTACCCTATATTCTTCAGCTAAAGCAACCATCACCTTTACAACATTGAGTCTACTTACATCCATCACGGCCCACCTTGCGCCGTGCATCATGGAAACAACTGCATAACGTTTCGCGGTCCTCAGCAGAAACAGTGAACGATCGCGCCGCGCTGGAAGTTTCTTCAAACATTGTATGAAATTATTATGTACTACTTTATTATCATTATTAATTATCTGAACATTATTAGTTCGGTATTGCAGAATTATACAATACGATGGACTAATATAAAAATTATATAGTACTTTTCTATTATTATATTATTATTTAATAAATAATAATAATACTATAATAGAAAAGTATTATATAATTACTATATTTACTCTTTGAAGAAGTATTTTATAATAATAATAATAATAATAATATCAACAACCGCGGGATTATCCTGCCAGGATATCCACAGGATATCGCTCTACTGACAAAGTGGGGATTATCCTGCCAGGATATCGCTCTACTGACAAAGCCGGGATTTTCCCGATAGGATATCTTCAGGCTATCCTGAGTACGTCCCAATATCCCGTACGACATAGTGACATCAATGGGACTAGTTCAGAACATCCCATGGATATCGGATGCTATTAGGGCCATCTGCATTCGAGAAAATGTAGACATTATTTTGTGAGGTTTGAATTGATTAGCTCGTAATAAATGCGGCGCAGAGTCGCACCCAGTAATTTGCCTTTCATTATAAGATGAAGAACTCCCTTCTGAATAATTACCTACACACTGATTTAAGCAATTCAATGGTTCACATGCACCCCTTACTGGCACATGTTCCGTAATTGGCAATGTGGCTTGAATTCCTATATTACAAGTACCCTCCATTTCATTTCTATGGCGGCCTTCATCCTTACCTGCACTCAATTCAGATCCATCTACCGTACTTTCATATTCAGACATGTTTCCACTATCGTCAGAAAATTCTATAAGTAAATTCTCTCGTCGTGCCATGTTACTTTATTTTTCAATAAATTTACCTTTTTACAAATAACTACCAAATTCTTTTTATTTCCATGCACGCACAATGTGTAGCCCTTTTCACCAAAGTTATCACAAGGCGATTGCGGCTCTTGAACTTAAAATATAATCTGTATGTAGCAATTTAGAGGTTGAAAGCACCGAAAGAAAAAAAATGTTGCTCATACAAATTAAGTGGCGGCGGAATGAGAAATGCATGGAAATAATTTGGATATACACTATCTAGATTTAGTCCTCTATTTATTATAACTAATAACGAAATAATATACGTATAACAACAACAACTCAAATAAGCAATATAATGAAAAATGTTCTTTGGCTGTGTTTCAGTTTTTCGCATTGGTTATGTTAATTTCAATTTCAAATTTCCTATACACTAAATATAAAATGTTTTTCGCAGTAAGTTCAATTTGATAATTAATTCCACTTCCAAAAGTTCCTTTAAACCAGTTCAATCGACAGCCATTAAAGCTTATTGAAGCTAACCGATTAGCACATGTTCGCACTAGTTTCACACGAAACTTCTTAAGTATCAAAATTACCTTTCTTGAAATACAAGTACAAAGAAACATACGTAAATACCTAAGACATATATACTAAGCATATCAAACATATTTGATATTAGTTATAGACATGAGGACTAAAAAAAATATAATTTATATAGATATAACATGGCACAAAATGAAGTTAGGGATAATATGAAATGTTTATCTCCTATTTTTTTTAATTTGCCAAACGCATCGCCTGAAAAGTTATTTCTTGGTTACCAGCAAACCTGCTTTCAAAAGTAATATACTTTAAAGTAATTTCAAAGCGGAAAACAATGTGAATTTTTCATTATTAAGGAGAGCCTTTTTCCCACCACTATCAGTTACTGGTTTAAGAGCCGCAATGGCGATCATTCCTTCCACATCAAGGAGGAAGGTTTGATACTTCGGAGAATCGCCACTAGACGCGCTTGTATTAGGTGCGCATCTGTCCTCATTCTATAACCTATCAAATTTTCTCTTATTAATTTACAATATTTCCATTTATGTGTCAATTACGTTACAGTTCGAATTAAACTTCCGAACGAGAGAGCGATGCTTGTGTTCTAAAACAATAAATGTAGAAGGAGAAAATATATTCTAGACAGAAATGTTATGTTACTTATCTCGCTCGAAGAAATCGTATCATTCACTAAAGACTAGAGCATGAATATGCCAATAATTTAAATGAGGATAATCAAACTAATCCTCGATATAATACTGAAAAGTACATTTCGAAACAGAATAACTTCCAACATTTATTCACTGTAAGAATTGAACTCCCGAACGAGAGAGCGTTGCTTACGTATTCACAGTATAAGTTAGCATTCAAAGAAGAGTACCGCATAAATACGACAATAAATTAAATAAGGATAATAAAACTCAATTATAATTTAACACTTCAAAGTACTTTTAGAAATAGAATATCTTCCAACATTTCTTTACTGTTCGAATTAAACATCCGAACGAGAGAGTGCTGCTTGTGTATTATCACAATAAATGTAGAGGAGAAAATTTTGTTCTTGACAGAAATGTTATGTTCCTTATCTCGCTCAAAGAAATGTTAGCATTCAAAGAAGAGTACGGCATAAATATGCCAATAAATTAAATAAAGATAATAAAACTCAACTTTAATTTAACACTGCGAAGTACATTTAGAAATAGAATATCTTCCAACATTTATACACTGTTCGAATTAACTTCAGAACGAGAGAGAGCGATGCTTATGTATCGTGACTAGGAATGTAGAGGGAGAAAAATTATCAAACAGGGATGTTATGTTATTTCTCTATCTCAAGAAATGTTACCAATTCAAAGAAGTAAACCGCATAAATATTCCAATAATTTAAATAAGGAAACAAAAAATACACTTTAATTTAAGACTCCAAAGTACATTTCGGAAATAGAATATCTTCCAACATTTATTCACTGTTCGACTTAAACATCCGTACGAGAGAACGATGCTTAGGTACTAACACAATAAATATTGAAGTATAAAATGTTTCTAGACTGAAATGTAATGTTACTTATCTCGCTCAAAGAAATAATAGCATTGAAAGAACACTATCGCATTAATAGGTATATATGAAGATAGTAAAACTAAACTTTTATATAATACTGATAAGTACATTTCGAAACAAAATATCTTCCAACATTTATTCACTGTTCGATTTGAACTCACGAACGAGAGATCGATCCTTACGTATTACCAAAATAAATGTAGAAGGAGAAAATGTATTCTAGACAGAAATGTTAAGTTACTTATCTCGCTCAAATTAATGTTAGCATTGAAAGAACTCTACCGCATAAATAGGCCAACAAATTAAATAAGAATAATAAAACTCAACTTTAATTTAACACTGCAAAATTCATTTAGTAATGGAATATCTTCCAACATTTATTCACTGTTCGAATTAAACTACCGAACGAGAGAGCGATGCTTATGTATTATCACAATAAATGTAAAAGCAGAAAATATTGTTCTAGACAGAAATGTTATGTTACTTATCTTGCTCAAAGAAATGTTAGCATTGAAAGAACACTACCGCATAAATAGGCCAACAAATTAAAAAAGAATAATAAAACTCAACTTTAATTTAACACTGCAAAGTACATTTAGTAATGGAATATCTTCCAACATTTATTCACTGTTCGAATTAAACTACCGAACGAGAGAGCGATGCTTATGTATTATCACAATAAATGTAAAAGCAGAAAATATTGTTCTAGACAGAAATGTTATGTTACTTATCTCGCTCAAAGAAATGTTAGCATTGAAAGAAGAGTACCGCATAAATATGCCAATAAATTAAATAGGGATAATAAAACTAAATTCTAATTTAACAGTGCAAAGTACATTTAGAAATAAAATATCTTTCAAAATTTATCCACTGTTCGATTTAAACTTCAGAACGAGAGAGCGATGCTTATGTATTAAGACAATAAATTTTGAAGGATAAAATGTATTCTAGTCAGAAATGTTATGTTACTTATCTCGCTCAAAGAAATGTTAGGATTGGAAATAGACTACCGCATAAATAGGCCAATAATTTAAATAAAGAAAATAAAACAAAACTTTAATAACACTCCAAAGTACATTTCGAAATAGAATACCTTCCAATATTTATTCACTGTTCGAATTAAACTTCCGAACGAGAGTGCGATGCTTGTTTATTACACAATAAATGTAGAAGTAGAAAATATATTCTAGACAGAAATCTAATGTTACTTATCACGCTCGAAGAAAACTTATCATGACAGAAGGGTTCCGCATGAATATTCCAATAATTTAATTAAAGATAATAAAACTCAATTATAATGTAGCACTGGAAAGTACATTTAGAAATAAAATATATTCCAACGTTTATTCACTGTTCGAGTTAAACATCCGAACGAGAGAGCGATGCTTATGTATTATCACAATAAATGTAGATGAAGAAAATGTTTTTCTAGACAGAAATGTTATGTTACTTATCTCGCTCAAAGAAATGTTAGCATTGAAAGAAGAGTACCGCATAAATATACCAATAAATTAAATAGGGATAATAAAACTCAACTCTAATTTAACACTGCAAAGTACATTTAGAAATAGAATATCTTCCAAAATTTATCCACTGTTCGAATTAAACTTCCGATGGAGAGAGCGATGCATATGTATGAGGAGAAAATGTATTCTAACAAAAAACATATATTATTTATCTCGCTCAAAGAAATGTTAGCATTGAAAGAACAGTACCGCAAAAACAGGCCAAAAATTAAATAAGGATAATAAAACTAAACTTTAATTTAACACTTTAAAGTACATTTAGTAATAGAGTATTTTCCAAAATTTATCCGCTGTTCGAATTAAACTTCCGAACGAGAGAGCGACTCTTATGTGTTAACACAATAAATGTAGAAGGAGAAAATATATTCTAACAGAAATGTTATATTACTTATCTAGGTCAAAGAAATTTTAGCATTGAAAGAACAGTACCGCAAAAACAGGTAAATAAATTAAATAAGGATAATAAAACTAAACTTTAATTTAACACTTTAAAGTACATTTAGAAAAAGAATATCTGCAAAAATTTATCCACTGTTCGAATTAAACTTCCGAACGAGAGAGCGATGCGTGTGTATTATCCCAATAAATGTAGGAGGAGAAAATATATTCTAACAGAAATGTTATATTACTTATCTCGCTCAAAGAAATATTAGCATTGAAAGAAGAGTACCGCATAAATAGGCCAATAATTTAAACAAGGATAAAAGCAAAATTTCAATTTAACACTTCAATGTACAGTTTGAATTAGAACATCTTGAAACATTTATTCACTGTTCGAATTAAACTTCCAAACGAGAGAGCGATGTTTACGTATTATCAAAATAAATGTAGAAGTTGAAAATATTTTCTAGACACAATGTTATGTTAATTATCTCGCTGGAATAAATCGTATCATTGACTGAAGACTATGATGAAGACTAGACATTGATGAATATGAAAATAATTTAAATGAGGATAATAAAAATAAACTTCGATATAATACTGATAAGTACATTTCCAAACATAATATTTTCCCACATTTATTCACTGTTCGATTTAAACTTCCGAACGAGAGAGCGATGCTTACTTATAAACTCAATAAATGTGGAAGGAGGAAATTTCCTTCAAGACAGAAATCATGTGTTACTTATCTCGCTCAAAGAAATGTTAGGATTGAAAGAAGACTACCCCATAAATAGGCCAATAATTTAATTAAAGATAAAAAAAATTAATTTAACACTCCAAAGTACATTTCGAAATAGAATATCTTCCAACATTTATTCACTGTTCGAATTAAACTTCCGAACGAGAGAGCGATGCTTGTGTATTAAAACAATAAGCGTAGAAGGAGAAAATATATTCTAGACAGAAATGTTATGTTACTTATCTCGCTCGAAGAAATCGTATCATTGACTGAAGACTACCGTATGAATATGCGAATAATTTAAATGAGGATAATAAAACTAAACTTCGATATAATGCTGATAAGTACATTTCGAAACAGATTATCTTCCAACATTTATTCACTCTTCGAATTGAACTCCCGAACGAGAGAGCGATGCTTACGTATCAACAGTATAAGTTAGCATTCAAAGAAGAGTACCGCATAAATACGACAATAAATTAAATAAGGATAATAAAACTCAATTATAATTTAACACTTGAAAGTACTTTTAGAAATAGAATATATTCCAACATTTCTTCACTGTTCGAATTAAACATCCGAACGAGACAGCGATGCTTATGTATTATCACAATAAATTTAGAGGATAAAATTTTGTTCTAGACAGAAATTTTATGTTACTTATCTCGCTCAAAGAAATGTTAGCATTGAAAGAAGAGTACCGCATAAATATGCCAGTAAATTAAATAAGGATAATAAAACTCAACTTTAATTTAACACTGCCAAATATATTTAGAAATGGAATATCTTCCAACATTTATAGAGAGCGATGCTTATGTATCATGACTAGGAATGTAGAGGGAGAAAAATTCTCAGACAGGGATGTTATGTTATTTCTGTATCTCAAGAAATGTTACCAATTCAAAGAAGTAAACCGCATAAATAGTCCAATAATTTAAATAAGGAAACAAAAAATACACTTTAATTTAAGACTCCAAAGTACATTTCGAAATAGAATATCTTACAAGATTTATTCACTTTTCGAGTTAAACATCCGTACGAGAGAGCGATGCTTAGGTACTAACACAATAAATATTGAAGGATAAAATATATTCTAGACAGATATGTTATGTTACTTATCTCGCTCAAAGAAATTTAGTATTGAAAGAACAATACCGCATAAATAGGCCAATATGAGGATAGTAAAACTAAACTTTTATATAATACTGATAAGTACGTTTCGAAACAGAATATCTTCGAACATTTATTCACTGTTCGATTTGAACTCACGAACGAGAGATCGATGCTTACGTATTACCAAAATAAATGTAGAAGGAGAAAATGTATTCTTGACAGAAATGTTAAGTTACTTATCTCGCTCAAATTAAAGTTAGCATTCAAAGAAAAGTATAGCATAATTACGCCAATAAATTAAATAAGAATAATAAAATTCAACTTTAATTTAACACTGCAAAGTACATTTACAAATAGAATATCATCCAACATTTATTCACTATTCGAATTAAACTATGTAATGGTTCATACATTGGAGCCGCCACTGATATGACTTCCCTTCGTGCCGCCACTGGATGACTTTCCTTGGGACATACTTCTGCGCTGGTTGGACGGCTTAGGAAACACCCTCCAGAAATATGGACGAGTCTATTTAACCTAACAAGTTGAATATAAATGAATAAAAATTGTTAAATAAAATACTTATTATGGACATGAAAGGAAAGAAGAAATAATTAAATAATGTATGTTGTGAACAGAAATAATATTGGATGATGTGAATTGAAGTAATAAGAGTTTGTAGTTATGAGGATGTGGCAACAACGCGTGGCTCCGTAGGTAGTGGGAGGTCAGTTGTGACCTGTCGCTGCTTCCGCTGGGTGTTGCTGCGAGTAGTTTCCGTTCACCTTCGCTTCGAGTATTTGTTGAATGGCCGAGTCCAGGAGGGATTTGGTTGAAGGAACCTGTCGTTGTTTGTTGGTTGTTGGTTCTGTATTTCTTTCCTGAATTTATTAACATTGGGCACAGACAGAGAAGGAAATAGGAGGGTGAGCAGATTGCGGATAATTAAAGGTAAGAAGCCAGTTTTGTTAACTTCCTTTTCTATCCTTTCTGTGTCTTTGTGACAGTTAATGTATGTTTTCGGTTGTGTTATTTGCTCCATTTGGTTGATCAGTCTAATTTGTTAAAGGAAATCGAACTCGGATCCGTTTCTGTAATTTTGAAAGAAACTAAAATTCCAGAAATTACAAGACAAGCTTTAAGAAAGACTAATGTATTCAACTATTTAAGTAATCATTACTTAAGTTATTAGCGTATGCGGTTTATTTCTGCCTCGTTTCTATTAAGTAATTAGTTCCGAAAATACTATCTTACGTCATTTGTTGCTACATCGTTCATAAATTGGTAAGTTGTCAAATCGTTAAAAGTCTTGATTAAATTGGACAATCGATCTATTAAAGGTGTTGTATATTTTATCTTGAATTAAATATTAATTATTGTAAGGTAAATTGCATAATTGAAGGAAATTATCACTGCATACATATTCAATTCAATCTTTAATTCAAATTATCTATTCAGCTGTTTTGATTTTTGAACTATTGTTAATAAATTGTTATCAGATGAAATTTTAGCTCTGATTTGCCATAATACTTTTAAAAATTGAATAATACTAAGTCTTGTTTTCTGGAAATTTTCACGGCTGCTTGCGGTAACCTTAGTGGATACGAGCCTCTGGTCTTGTGGGGTAAGGATTCCTTTTTTCTTTTCATTTTTTTAAATAGAAATTTCATTGTTGAGTCCTATCGGACCAAGATCGAGAGGAATTACATACGACAGGTCACAACTCACCTCAATTCATAACTCAACTCCTCAATATACTACTACTCAATACATTAAAAAAAAGAAAAATTTTATTATTTACGGAATTTTTTGGGTATGTATTCAGTTAAAAGTAATAAAAATAATTGAATAATATTTGATACTTAACTTAAAATAAAGGAAACGTTAGTCTGTTAGAAAGTAAGAAGTGAGGAAATATTTATGAATTATAAGCGACAATGTTGTAGTTATTGCATAATAGTTGAGATCGTTGGAATGCGGATGTGTACTGGGAGAGCTGCGTGTTTTGTTTGCATTGAACCGTTGTTTTTTCTGCTTTGGTCGAAATTCTTTGTAGTTTAGTTTGTGTTTAGTATTAAGGTAGTTACTTGTATATATTTAGATTTATATGTATTATTATTTATTGAATATACTTGCTATTATATTGGTTGAAATGTCTTGGGATTACGACCATGTCAGTATTACAATACCAAGTGATAATGATCTTTATACAATTGACCAGACCGGTTTTGTAAATAATAGTACAGTCGGTGAGACTTCTATGGGTCTAGCACCCCCTGCCCGATCTATTCTATTAGACAACACTTTTCAGAATAGGAATTTTAGTATGCATGGAAATGTGGAACCAGTGTTTGTTTCTGGGATCGAATCAGGAACCATTCAGAATGTGAGTAGGGTCGTTCAACCACCTATGTCGGATCAAGTGTTTCCTGATAGTATGAGTAACGAAACAAGACGTGTAGAGTTTCGTGACAGATACTGTGAGCCTTCTGCGGATATTACTCCGAATAGAAGTGAAGGGGTTCGAAATCCTTATTTAAATATGCAGAACTATTATAGACGAGTATCTTATTTGAGAAACTCAACTCCCATAGGTTCATTACATCTAAATACTGGTCGTTATAATCAAATGAGAATTGAGACAGTAAATCAAATTCCTGTTCGTAGCTGTGATCATATATGTGAGGGTGAATCTAAAAGTAATGGTACCAGATCCGAACCTACCAGAACATTTTCATATAATAAATATTTTGAAAAATATTCATTTAATAAGAACATTGAAGTATTGGAAAATAATATTAAGCATATTAAGCCGGTTAATGGTAATAATAGTAGTAGGGGTGGGGTGGGGATTCTGCGCCACTTCATCATTTCCAATAACAATCTAGCACACCATCAATAATAATAACGCACCCCTAATAACAATAGCGCATCCCCCTACCTCCAAATAACTTCTAAACTACCCCTAATAATTTCTACCGCACTCCCTACTTCCCAAATAACTTCTATCACATCTCAAATAACTTCTATCTTACTCATAATAACTTCTAATGCATTCTATCACTAAATCTAGTTACAAAAATCATTAAATCTGGTTATAAAAAATCACTAAATCTAGTTACAAAAATCACTTAATCTAGTTACAAAATCACTAAATCTAGTTACAAAATCTGGTTATAACCGGTTTTGACTTTAAAAAATCACTAAATATAGTTACAAAATCTGGTTATAACCGGTTTAGACTTCAAAAATCACTAAATCTGGTTACAAAAAATCACTAAATCTAGTTACAAAAACAAAAAAATTACTAAATCTAACAACATTTAACAAGAATAAACAATTGCATTTTAAACTCTGATACATACTCTTTTAAATGCCGTTTGAATTATCAAAATCGGATAAAAAATAACGAATTTAGCATTTTGCCGCCTGTATTTATACAACCCAACACAACACACACGCACATATTTACAATTCAGTTTCCTTCTCTCTTTCTTCTGAGTATGTAATGATAACAACACCAAAACTGTCCGTCCTGGCTGTCTGTCCAGGCTGTCTGTCCTAGGTGTCACGGCTTCTTGTCAGTCCCGCTTTTTTCGATTCACGGTCATCACTTTGAAGAAAATTCTTGATACAAAATCTGTCCGCAAATCTCTAGCTTTTATAATTCTGAAACATACCGCATGCCACACCATCTATTGAGTAGATGAGTAACTTATTGATCATAGTCACCTAGGTGGTAAATATAGCTAAAACATTAATGTTCAAAAAAGAAAAAGTCAGTGTATCCAACTCCATATATTTTTTCGGAACGTTCCAGGATTTTAATTTTTCAAGATATCGCTTTAAAACATATAGGGATGAATTCACCCCATTACTAATAAATATGATAATTGTTAAAAATGAGTTGGCAACACTGGAAGTCACACCCCCAAATAACGTAATTATTTTATACCTCGGTCCCTAATTAACCGATTTCAAAAATTCAAACGGCAAATGAATACTAATAACATAACCAATTTTTTAAAATGCATAGATGGTTGCATAACCCAAAGGATACTTTTCCCTTTTTCAATATCTCCACAAAATTTCAACAAATCGAAAAAATAAAAATACTACCATAAGTCAAATAAAATTCTAAGACTTTTTTAAAGAATAACATTTTCCGGAAAACTCAAAAATAAACCCGTAAAAAATTCCCGAAATTTTGAACTTGCTATAAAATCGTCAAATATTAACCGATTTTCAAAATTCAAACGGTAAATGGTTTCTATTTTCTTATAATTTTTTCTAACGCGTTACTGGTTGTCTATGTCTAAGGATAAAATTATAAAAAAATCAAAAATCTTCACTATGTAAGAATGTATTAAGCAAATTTAAACAGGACATAAATACTAGACTACAAAACAATTATTTTCATGTATTTACTGGTTGTCTAAGTCTAAGGATAAAATTACAAAAACAACTTTTATGACTTAAAAATATAAATTTTACCTAAAACTAAACTCTACATTATTACTCACTAACACCTATCAACTACACCACACATAAAAGTTAATTAAATTTTACCTAAAACTAAACTATACATAAAAGTTAAATATGACCTAAAACTAAACTATACATAAAAGTTAATTAAATATGACTTAAAAGTAAATTACACGACACATAAAAGTTAATTAAATATGACCTAAAAATAAACTACACCTCACATAAAAGTTAATTAAATATGACCTAAAACTAAACTATACATAAAGGTTAATTAAATATGACCTAAAACTAAACTATACATAAAGGTTAATTAAATATGACTTAAAACTAAACTACACATAAATAAATTTTAACTATATCTTATAATGCCCCCAAGCTAATGTACTTACACCACCCTCTAATATATATCTTTTATCATCATTCGAGTCTAAAGCTAATTTATTTACAGCTATGGTATACACATCATGCTTACAACTTCGAATTAGATTTATATTTTTATATGTTTTCACATCATTGAATAGGGTTTGCTTATAATCATCAAATTGTAACTCTTTTGCTACTACACATTTTGTTATTCCCTTTGCTTTTTTCTCCTCTTTATTTTCAACTTTAAAGGCATACATTTTCGACCTTAACCCAATAAATTCTGTTATTATTTTACCATTGTTTTCATCCTTCATCTTTCCTAATACTTTTTTGTTTACTAATGGTATTCCATAATGATTATCCTTTCCATAATCACTTGTATCAAATAAATCAATCATTTCATTTAAGTCTTTGTAGAAGTCATCTGTCCCAATTTCATATATAAAACTATCAGTATCCGTATAACATAAGTTTATATCAATATCATATTTAGGTTTCATAATGTTGTAATGGAAGTCATACATTAATAGTTTTGATAAATCTAACACACTCATACCAACATATATAGGTTTGTTGAAGATCAATTTTTCTTTTTTCATATGTATCGCACACAAATCTTCAGTAAATATTGTTCTATAATCAAAGTTCGGTTTCGCTATTAACTTTTCCACCCTCATTGGATCACATTCTAAAGTAATTGATAGCCTCTTTCTAATGTTTTCCATTGTTTTACCAAATACACTATTATTCATTAACTTGTAAAAATCTTTCTCGAAATTATTCTTAGCTTGCGTTCTCATATTTGTATTTAGATCAATATATTCCTTTAACCAGTTTGATTGCTTAAACTCTAATACCCTATGAATTTTCTTTAATATCATTTCAAGTGACATATATAATTTTAAATTTCTATAGTGAATAACATATCTTTCTTTATTGTAAAGCGTTGTTAATAATTTTGATTGTTTCGATCCTGGTGGGCACATATTTTCTGGAGCTAATGGTAGATCTGTATGTTTATCATGTAAGTATTCTGGATATTCTAAATCAACTTCTAATATGTAGCCAGTTTCTGAATCATCTGGAATATTCATTATGTTTATGTAAGGTTGAACCCATTTAAAGTCTTTGTAAGGCATGTATTGACTCATTGCCCATCCATATAAATTATTTGCATCTAGATAAGTTAAATACTTTGCAAGTTCATCTTTATTATAACTTTTCATATACTTATTATTTGCTTTTACATACCTCTTACTACATTGTGAAATTCCACCTCTTATACCTTTTTCAATCATTAATATTTTGTCATAGTCAGTTAACATTTCTAGTTCGATTTTAGTCACCTTTAACATTGAATCCCACGATAAACCAGGAGCAGTGAAATACCAAGCAGGATCTAAAACACATGCCTTTAAACACACATCTCTAAAATTTTCAAATACATCGGCTAATATTAATACATCTGTCCTGTTATAAAGTTCTGTATATTCACCTAGATTTTTAATATTGAATGACTTCCAAACATTTTTCGCATGCTCATAATCTTCATCACTGATGTGGGTGTTAGTAAGTTTATTAAAGAACATTTCTTTTGAAGGTAGTTTTGTTTCTTCTAATCTTTCAATTGAGTCAATATAATCATATGGGTACACACCTTTTTTAAATACTAAATCTAATAAATCATTAGTGAAATACTTTGACGTTTCTCTATATTGTTCTTTTGTAAGGTTATTTGCTAGTTCTGCTAAACCCCTTGACATAAACCTAAATGAATCTAGAATCGTAAATTAATTCCATTCTTTTTATCAACCTTCACATATTTTGAGTATGTTATATATTTTTCCTCATTATTTGCAATTAGTTTTATTTCATTCTTATCATAAGCAAGTTCTTTAACAAACAGGTGAGTATCATAACCACTTAAATTGTGAATAAATACTGGAATAAAATTAGGATTTCGATAGCTTAAGTTACAATAACTGTGAGCTGCACCTCTAAACTTTCCAGTTAAATGATCATGATCTCTTACTTTTGCTTTATTTATATTTATATTTTTCAAACATTTACCTAATTCATGTTTCCATTCTTCTAATTTTTAATCCATGCTATCATTATTTTTAGCGAATTTTATTTTCTTATTTAACATATTTATTTGTTTTTCAATTGCTGGTGGTAAATCATTCAAGTTTCTCTCACATATATGACAACTATTGGAATTATTATATCTATTTTCCTCATCTTTAGTTAGGTCAATCATTTCAACTGTTTTGTTATATATTTTCTTTATTTCTATTGCTTCTTGTTTTAAATTCTCCATAAACACCTTTGCAGCATCTAAACCAATATAACTAACAGGCCTTTTATACACACCATTTGAGTATTTGATGTAATAACAGAAACTCATTGGTAAATGCTTTTGATACTTTACAGTTTTAGAACAATTATGGTCTACATCCATTTTACATAACAAACATTCAAAATCGGCATATATCGCAAATGGTACCCTCAATGATCTATTATAATTTTGAAATTGTATTTGATTGTTATATGGTTTTGGAAGTTCTATTCTAACAGATTCATGCTCCTTACAATATAGTTCATGTTCTTGTAATTGTATCTCATTTCTAAAATGTCTTGTTAAACACCTATCACAAAAGTATAATTTTTCCTTATGCTTTGTTACTTGACTTCTTATTAATCTTGATAAATCCTTTATCCAACAAAAGTGATCATTATTTTCATCTTTTACATATAATAAATTGATGTGTTTATCCTGTTTATTTTTTGTGATTTGAAGTGGGTATATATAATATTCATCACCATAGGTATACACGTTAATGGATATGTTACTTCTTTTTTCAAACTTTACTATATCTTTTAATTGTACAGGAAATTCAATACCCTTACAATATTTCTCTTGTAATTCATCCACAATTTCTGTATAGTTTGAAGGCCGTTGAGGATGTGATTGATGATCTATAGGTTTTAAATAACATGCAATAGAATATAAGAAACATTTATTATCTTTATTTTGAACATTAATCACTGCTTTTTTATCTTTAATTGGTTTAGGAAGGTCAATATAGGAAGAAGCTCGTAATGGTACATATTTATTTAATCTGATTTCTAAATATTTAATTTGATGTAATGACCAACCTGAACCTCTTCCTTGAAATTCCTCCATCTCTCTACATAGTTTTTGTTTAGCATTGGTTATATATTCATCTAAGTCAGTTGATTGTAATATTCTTTCATTCATAGTTTTAAAATTGGATTCTTGTACTTCTTTATCTTTAATATAATCACAAATGAATACAAGGTTGACTTTTAATGGATGGTGCTTTAATTCTTCCTTGATTTTATTAATAACTACTTTCCCACTTATATTTAAAAACTTCACCGGATCCTTATATCCTCCTATGTTTTCGATTGTGATAGTTTGTAATCGTTTCTGTATTGCTATTTCCTTTGTTTGTACTTTAATTGGTATTCGTTGTGGTTTGGATTCTTCAAAAACATCTTGTTTAAATGGAAATATGTTTCTAATTTGTGATCTGTTTTGTTCATCTTCATATTTTATAATACGGTCAATAAGTTCAGCCTTTCTGAATTTAGAATAACCTTTTATCCCCTTCCTTTTACAATGGTTTTTTAGTTCATCAACTTTCATTGTGTATATAACTTTCAATTCATCTGGTTCATTTTGGTATTGTTCGATTTTTTTTGATTAATTCACTCTTATTTAAATAACTATAGCCGCGGATTTTCTTGACTTTACATATTTGTTTTAATTTTGTAATTGACATCTCCTTCACATATTTTGTTTAAGTGTTTTGTTAAATCTTTCAACAACAGAAGCTTTTTTACCACTATATGTTGAGTAATGATTGATGTTGTTTTTTTCCCATCAAATCTTCAAATTCTTTATTATAAAACTCTTTACCTTGATCAGTTTGTAAATTGTTGGGTTTTCTTACTTTTAACACTGATTCAAATGCTTCTGTAACATTTTTCCCACTCTTATCTTTAACAGGAACAGTAAACGCATATTTTGAAAACACATCTATAATTGTTAGTAAATACTTATAACCTTTATTGATTTTGGAAACACCTTTTAACACACCACTATCCATTTCCACAAGATCAGCTTGCCATAAATCATCTATACCTTTAACAATAACACTTAACCTAGCATAATTATTTCTAGATGGTTTATGAATTTCTTCTATAATGTCTTCTCTAATACGTTCACCTTCATATAGTCAATCGGGCTTTTTAATGAATTGGGATTTATTAGTACCACATACAACACATATACCTTTCTTAATATATCTTCCATTATTTGTTTGTTCTATTCTAATGTTATCTATTTTTGTATCTGTTGATCTCTTACACTTAACACAATACATCATACTATTTATTATATGGAAAATTATTAACCTCAATCTATAATTCAAACACTATATCAACTAACAACATAATTCTAAAGATCGGCCTAATTCAAACTATAATTCAAACTATAATTCAAGCATATGTTTGTTTGATGTTGTTGCCGATATTTGATGATTAATACTATAATTAACGGGTGTCGATATTTGATGATTAATGCTATAATTAATGCGGGTTGTTGATTAATACTATAATTAATGCTGTTGTTGGTATTTGTTGATTAATACTATAATTGATCATGAACTTCAATCTATAATTCAATCTATAATCAATCTATATAATAACTTCTACAATTCAAACACTGTTCATCTATATAAGTTAATCAATATAACATTCTATAACTTAGTCTATAATTCGAACAATAATTCAATCTATATAACAATTCATAATTCATCTGTATAATTCAATTTAGAATGTTGTTATATAGATTGAATTAAAATGTTATATATATATGGATTGAATTAGAATGTTGTTATATAGATTGAATATAGCAAATGGTTTTATGAAAGTTCTCTTTCTATATACATAATAACTTGCAATGGTTGCCCTTCTTCCATAGCTGAATTCTTATTTGCTTGAAACATAATTATATCACCCTTTTTAATGTTTACAGGTAAATTTTCAATCAAAGTATCACCTAAATATATCTCTAGAAAGTATTTATCCAAATTTAATTCCATGTGCATTCTTTTCCCATTATATAGAAATTTGTAACCATTAGAGAGATTAAATATTCTAAAGATTGGTTCCTTAACATTTTTAACTCTCAATCGACATATTAGGTGTATAGTTTCTTTCTGCATAATCAATTTAGTAGTATCCATCCTAATCTTTTGAAAATCATCTTTCTTTATATATGTGTCTTGTAATGTTTTTAATACATCTTCAAATTTGTTTCTATCACCTTCCAATTGACTATTAACATTACTATTTATTGAATCTAGCTGTTGTAAAGTTACTACATCTTGTTGGTCAATTGCATCACTTACATTAACAAGTCTTTTGTTTTTGAAATCAACCCATGTTATATTTGATGTAAAAACTTCACTTACATGATTGAGGTTTGTAGTCCTGGTTTTAGTATTACCAAATATATCCATATTTATTATATAACAATTCAAATTATTTAACAGCAAGTAAAACAGTTATACGAGCTCCACCAAAATCAATCAAATCACCATTTTCATCTTTAATTGAAACTTTCAAATTATTAAATTTATTGTGATGAATTGGGAAAAATATCTTTTCATTAGGTTCATATATAATTGGTTCTCTAAACTCTGCATTTGTTCTAAATGTTGCAATTAAGTCTGTTTCGTTGTGTGTTGTATCATTGTGTTTTAAAATCATACCTTCTGCTAAATCACAATGAATATTTATAGTATCAAATGGATGAAACCTTGGTGGTTTATCTCCAATATGTTCTATGTTATTAGCCAAGTTTTTATCACTAAAACCTAATAAAGTGTTAATGGTATCTAAGGTTATATCACAAACCTCACTAAATATTTTAACTCTATTTCTTTTCCTGTCTTCTATAATTTCAAAAATATCTTTGAATTCATCAGTGTAGAATGGAAGGTTTGATTTAATATATTCTTCTAATTCTTTTAAACTATATTGACCAGGTTGAACTATGGCTTGTCTTGTAACTTCAGGTTCTTCAGTGCAAAACGTTAATTTATTGTTCTTTTCTGTAATGTTTGGTGTTAAGTATGTTGTATAAAATCCTGCAACAGCTACTTCTAAATCGTTTTCAAATGGGTAGTGCAAAGACATGTTTAATACAGATGAATAACCATTTAAATTAAATACTTTCATTTATTATATAATAAATAATTAAAATGGATAATTGGGATATTAAAGTAAGGTTAACAGAAGAAACTGCGAAGAGTAAGAGGAATGGAGAATTGTTACCTGATGATATAAGATGTTTAATAGTTGGACCTAGTGGATGTGGTAAAACAACGTTAATGATTGATAATTTTTTGTTAGCACCTAAATGGTTAAAATATGCAAATGTTTATATATATTCTAAAAGTTTAAATCAACCTAAATACCAACACTTAATACAACTTTTTCGAGATATAGAACGTAATATTAAAGACACAATAGCAATAATAAAAGGAAACAATGAAGAGATTATTCCATTAGATGAATGTGAGGACTATTCTGTGGTAGTATTTGATGATTTCATATTAGAAGAACAAAATCACGTTAGAGAATATTTTACTCGAAGGCGTCATAAGGGTTTGAACTGTTTCTATCTTGGACAAACATATTCTAAAGTGCCAAAACAATTAATTAGGGACAACTTAAACTTTCTTTTTATATTTAGACAGGACAATGTAAATTTAAAACATATATATGATGAATTTGTTGCATCTGATATGTCGTTTGAAAAATTACAATCATTATGTAGCAAGTGTTGGAGTGAAGAACATGGTTTCTTAACAATAGATATGACTAGGAAGGTGAATAATGGTAAATATAGAAATAAAATTAAAGAATTTCTAAAAGTGTAAACAAAACGTATATGAATGCAGGTGAACGTATATATTATGTTATGTTATGTTATGTTATGTTATGTTATGTTATGTTTTTATTTTTTTCTTTATTTAATAAATGGATGTTAATAAAGCTAAAAAGTATATTAAGTTAAAAGAAGAACTTATTAAAAGATTTAAGGAAATTAAACAAAGTAATCGAAGTAAGTATGAAAAATTTAAAGAACAAGATCAGCCTGTTATTGATGCAATTAAAGATTTAGGGCAAGATATATCAAAAGTAGCAGAAGAAAATAAAAATTTAATTCAAGAGTTAGTTCCAGTTGTACATAAAAGTGCTAGAGTGGATTCAAGCTTATTAGAAACACCGCCTATGTATGGTAGTTCTATAAATGAAAGTGATACGCCTATAACAGAAGAAATAAAACACATGAAAAAACAAATTAAATATGAAGTAGAAGGAATAGAATCTTTAGCAACAACTCATTTTGGTAATATTGCCTCAAGATATTATGCAACTAGAGATGATAAAAGCTTTGGAATACAACCATATGATGAAGATGGGAAAATTATACATATGATAGGAAATGCGGAAGTTAAAATTCATGGTGATGATTTAGTTATTAATAATCGACATTATACAGGAACAGAAGGTTTATGGGAATTATTGACAAAACATAATACAACAAATTATAATGATGATGATCTAGAAAAATATAAACAAATAGTAATTGATTCTAGTGTTGCATTTCATAATAATGATCCGAATACAAGAAAACAAAAGTCTAGTAAAGGTAAAAAATATAAAGAAATTATCAAACCTATTTGGGACGAATATATAAAACCAACAACACCTTCAAAAAAGACACCAAAATCTGGAGAAGGAATAAAGGTATATAACGAATTATCAAAAGAATACATATGGATGGATGATGTAAGAAAACTGATTGATCGCTTGATTGTTATTGATGGGGAAGAAAAATCTGGAAATGATAACTTTTATAATGAGAAAGTAGGTATTATGGATATGATTAATTCTAAACTTGCACAATTTATACCTAATGATCCAAAAGTTATAGGTTATTTGATAAAGATATTGAATACGCTGCCACCAAAATTTTGGAATAGTGAAAAGTATGGAAAAGGATTAGTAAATGATTTGATTAATAAACTTCCATTTGAGTTGCATATTCCAGGATTTAGATTTTCCGGGCCTGGGACTAAGTTAGAAGAAAGATTAGAAAGAGGTGATGAAGGTATTAACAAATTAGATGAGGCTTGTAAAGAACATGATATATACTATAGGGATAATAAAGATACAGAATCAAGACATATTGCAGATAAGGAATTAGAAAATAAAGCTTGGGAAAGAGTTTTTGCTAAAGATGCTAATTTAATAACTGAAAAACTACCTGCTCTTGGAACTGCTTTAGTGATGAATACAAAAGTAAGATTTGGTTTAGGTTAATAAGTAAGATTTGGTTTAGGATTATAAGTACTTTTAGATTTAGGTTTATATGTACTTTTTATGGAAAATTTTTCATAAAAAGCTTTTAATTATATAATAAATATGCAGTTAAAAGGTTTTACATTTATGATTCCTAATCAGGAACTTAAACAATTAAATATAGATCACATTTTAACTAACAAACAACTTAAAAAAAAGGAAGCAAAACTAAGTAAAGGACAATGTATGTCTCTATCTCTTTCTATACCACAACTTAAGAAAATAAACAAAGAAATGAAGGCAATTAATTTAACACTACAAGGTACATTTCGAAATAGAATATCTTCAAACATTTATCCACTGTTCGAATTAAACATCCAAACGAGAGAGCGATGTTTACGTATTAACAAAATAAATGTAGAAGGAGAAAATAGTTTCTAGACAGAAAAATTATGTTACTTATCACGCTCGAAGAAAACTTATCATTGACAGAAGAATACCGAATGAATAAGCTAATAATTTAATTAAGGATAATAAAACTCAATTACAATTTAACACTCCAAAGTACATTTAGAAATAGAATATCTTCCAACTTTTTTTCACTCTGCGAACTAAACATCCGAACGAGAGAGCGATGCTTATGTATTATCACAATAAAAGTAGAAGGAGAAAATTTTGTTCTAGACAGAAGTGTTATGTTACTTATCTCGCTCGAAGATATCGTATCATTGACTGAAGGCTATCGCATGAATATGCCAATAATTTAAATGAGTATAATAAAATTAAACTTCGATATAATACTGATAAGTAAATTTCGAAACAGAATATCTTCCAACATTTATTCACTGTTCGAATTGAACTCCCGATGGAGAGAGCGATGTTTATGTATGAGGGGAAAATGTATTCTAATAGAAATGTTATATTACTTATCTCGCTCAAACAAATATTAATATTGAAAGAACAGTACCGCAAAAACAGGTCAATAAATTAAATAAGGATAATAAAACTAAATTTTAATTTAACACTTTAAAGTACACTTAGAAATATAATATGTTGTAACATTTATTCACTGCTCGAGTAAAACTTCCGAATGGGAGAGCGATGCTTATGTATTAACACAAGAAATGTAGAAGGAGAAAATATATTCTAGACAGAAATGTTATGTTACTTATCTCGCTCAATGAAACCTTAGCATTCAGAAAAGAGTACTGCATATATACCCTAATATATAAAATTAGGATAAAAAAACTAAACTTTAATTTAACTCTGCGAAGTACATTTCAAAAAAGAATATCTTCCAGTATTTATACACTGTTCGAATTAAATTTCCAAAGAAGAGAGCAATGCTTATGTATTATCACAATAAATGTAGAAGGAGAAAATATATTCTAAAAGAAATGTTATATTACTTATCTCGCTCAAAGAAATGTTAGCATTGAAAGAAAAGTACTGCATAAACAGGCTAATAATTTAAATAAGGTTAAAAAAAACAAATTTAATTTAACACTTCAATGTACATTTCGAAATAGAATGTCTTCAAACATTTATCCACTGTTCGAATTAAACATCCAAACGAGAGAGCGATGTTTACGTATTAACACAATAAATGTAGAAGGAGAAAATATTTTCTAGACAGAAACATTTTGTTACTTATCTCGCTCAAAGAAATGTTAGGATTGAAAATAGACTACCGCATAAATCGGCCAATAATTTAAATAAAGATAATAAAACAAAACTTTAATTTAACACTCCAAAGTGCATTTCGAAATAGAATATCTTCCAACATTTATTCACTGTTCGAATTAAACTTCCGAACGAGAGAGCGATGCTTGTGTTATAAAACAATAAATGTAAAAGGAGAAAATATATTCTAGACAGAAATCTTATTTTACTTATCTCGCTCGAAGAAATGGTATCATTGACTGAAGACTACCGCATGAATATGCCGATAATTTACTTCGATAAAATACTGATAAATACATTTCGAAACAGAATATCTTTAAACATTTGTCCACTGTTCGAATTAAACATCCAAACAAGAGAGCGATGTTTACGTATTAACACAATAAATGTAGAAGGAGAAAATATTTTCTAGACAGAAATGTTACTTACCTCGCTCAATGAAACGTTTGCATTCAAAGAAGAGTACCGCATAAATACGCCAATAAATTAAATAAGGATAATAAAACTCAACTTTAATTTAACACTGCAAAGTACATTTAGAAATAGAATATTTTCCAACATTTATTCACTTTTCGAATTAAACTTAAGAACGAGAGAGCGATGCTTATGTATCGTGACTAGGAATGTAGAGGGAGAAACATTCTCAGGCAGGGATGTTATGTTATTTCTCTAACTCAAGAAATGTTACCAATTTAAAGAAGTAAACCGCATAAATAGTCCAATAATTTAAATAAGGAAACAAAAAAATACACTTTAATTTAAGTCTCAAAAGTACATTTCGAAATAGAATATCTTACAAGATTTATTCACTGTTCGACTTAAACATCTGTACGAGAGAGCGATGCTTAGGTACTAACACAATAAATATTGAAGGATAAAATGTATTCTAGACAGAAATGTTGTGCTACTTATCTCGCTCAAAGAAATGTTAGCATTGAAAGAACACTACCGCATAAATAGGCCAATATGAGGATAGTAAAATTAAACTTATATATAATACTGATAAGTACATTTCGAAACAGAATATCTTCCAACATTTATTCATTGTTCGATTTGAACTCCCGAACGAGAGATCGATGCTTACGTATTAACAAAATAAATGTAGAAGGAGAAAATGTATTCTAGACAGAAATGTTATGTTACTTATCTCGCTCAAATTATTGTTAGCATTCAAAGAAGAGTACCGCATAAATACGCCAATAAATTAAATAAGAATAATAAAACTCAACTTTAATTTAACACTGCAAAGTACATTTACAAATAGAATATCATCCAACATTTATTCACTATTCGAATTAAACTACCGAACGAGAGAGCGATGCTTATATATTATCACAATAAATGTAGAAGGAGAAAATATATTCTACCTGAAATGAGTAGTAGAAAATGGATCGATCAGGGCCATATGAGTACAACATAGGACAACTCGCAAGCCCCTGGGAAATTGAGCACCGTACACCGTGAGCCCACGGTCTTTTACGACCTCCATTTTAGGGGTGAATTTATTCCCTTTTACGAGCACTTTTTAAGGGGTGATCTCGTTCCCTTTTATGAGCATGTTTTCCAACCCGTACGAACATCACACAGCAGAGCAGGTAACACATCTGACTCGTTTTCTTTTATGAGCACTTTTTCTACATAGCAGACAATGAACATAGCAAAGGGGTACAAACACATAACATAACAGGGGTGTACTCGTTCTCTTTTATGAGCATATTTTTCAAACCCTATTTTAACATAGGCAATAACACATAAGATTACGAACACATAGAAGAGAAGATAACACTATGTAACACACAGCAGAACAGATAACACATAAGAATACCTAACATAACAAGGGTGTACTCGTTCTCTTTTATGAGCATTTTTTTCCAACCCCTACGAGCACATAGCAGAGGTGTATTCGTTTTCAACCCCTTAGCATAAGAGTATGTAACACATAGCAGAGCAGATAATAAACACAACAACCTCCATTTTAGGGGGTGTATTCATTCCCTTTTATGAGCATATTTTCCAACCGCTATTTCAACATGACAGAGACTACGAAACATGGCGGACATAGCACAGGGGGTGTATTCGTTTTCTCCACCCCTAATTGAACATAGCAGAAATTACACTGAGACTATGAACACACAGCAGACCAGAGAATACATAAAATTCATTCCTTTTTATGAGTACATTTTAAGGGGTGTACTCGTTCTCTTTTATAATTACTTTTGCAACCCCTATTTTACCATAGCAGAAATTACATAACATTTTTTTTCAACCCCTATTTTAAGACAATGAATACCTATGTAACATAGCGATTCGATACACTCTTTGAACCGATTTGGATGAAACTCGGCATATGGGGGTTTTCTACAATGCTGAGTACGAATATCATACTTATTTTTACCTAGGTCTTATAGTTTATGTGGGATACGCCCTTTGTATGACACTTAAAACCTAATAAGTCAAAAACGAAGCAACGTATTGAAGCGCTGTTTCCACATTTGGTAATTGGTCATCAACCACTGCAAGTTGCAAAAATAATAACCATCGAGGTCAAAGGTCACAATACTTAAAACCCAATAACTCGAAAACGAAGCTACGTATTGAGGCGGTGTTTCCACATTTACCAATAGATCATCAGGTACTACAAGTTCCAAAATTAGTGGTCATCGAGGTCAAAGGTCAAAATACTTAAAACCCAATCACTCGTAAACGAAGCAACGTATTGAGGTGGTGTTTCCACATTTAGCAATAGGTCATCAGGTACTACATGTCCCAAAATTAGTGGTCATCGAGGTCAAAGGTCAAAATACTTAAAACCTAATAACTCGTAAACGGAACCACATATTGAGATGTTGTTTCCATATTTAGTAATTGGTTACCAACTACTACAAGTTCCAAAATAATGATCATCAAGGTCAAATGTCACAATACTTAAAACCTAATAACTCGAAAATGGATCCACATATTGAGGTGCTGTTTCCATATTTAGTAATTGATCATCAGGTACTACAAGTTCCAAAATAGTGTCCATCGAGGTCAAAGGTCAAAATACTTAAAACCTAATAACTCGAAAACGGAGCCACATATTGAGATGGTGTTTCCACATTTAGTAATTGGTCATCAGGTGCTACAAGTTCCAAAATAATGACCATCGAGGTCAAAGGTCAAGATCCTTAAAACCTAATAACTCGAAAACGGAGACACATATTGAGGTGCTGTTTCCACATTTGGTAATTGGTCATCAACTACTACAAGTTCCAAAAATAATGACCATCGAAGTCAAAGGTCAACATACTTAAAACCTAATAACTCGAAAACTTAGACACATATTGAGGAGCTGTTTCCAAATCTAGTAGTAGGTCATCAACTACTACAAGTTCCAAAAATAATGGTCATTGAGGTCAAAGGTCAAAATACTTAAAACCTAATAACTCGGAAACGGAACCACATATTGAAATGATGTTTCCATATTTAGTAATTGGTTAGCAACGACTACAAGTTCCAAAATAGTGAACATCGAGGTTAAAGGTCAAAATACTTAAAACCTAATAACTTAAAAACTGAGCCAAATATTGAGGTGCTGTTTCCAAATCTAGTAATTGGTCATCAACTACTACAAGTTTCAAAAATAATGGTCATTGAGGTCAAAGGTCAATCTCGTAGATGAAACCACATATTGAGATAAAGTTTCCTCGTTTAGTAAATTTGTGTAATTTATTCAATTTTGTACAAAGCAGTAAAAAAGTGAAGAATGAATAAATTTGAGTGGCTTACTTACTTTTGTATTAATGAGAAAGAAATCAAAGGAACACAATTTTAACTAGAGCAGAATTTCTGTACCTTTTTGGGCTATTCAAAGCAACAATTAACAAGAAAGAAAGCAAAGATATACCATATTATCTAGCTGAGAATTATATGTCATCTTGTATTATTTAAGCAAAAGAAGGGCTAAATTTGAGAAAGCGAACATGAACCGTTTTACTCAAATTTGGATGGAGTATTTATCTTTCTATGAAGCAGAAAAAATGAAGAAGATCCGTTTCAACTAGTTCAATATTTCTGTACAATTTTTCACTACCCAAATAATAGAGGGAACAAATTTCAGTGTTCCATTTTATTTTAGTACCAATCAGAAGAAAAGCAAAGATATGCCATTTTAACTATTTAAACAAACGAAAGGATACATTTGAATGACCTATTCAATTTTGTACCAACGTGAAATGCCATTTTGTACTAATCAAATAAAAAAACCGAAGAAGGATCATTTTAACTAACTCAGACTTTTATACCATTTTGTACTACTCCAATAAACGAAGGAATACCAACCAGAAAAAAAAGAAGTGAAGATTAGGTGGATTATTTTCTTTTGTACCAACTAGGAAAGAGAAGAAGAGCTACTTTAAAAAGCTAAGAATTTATGTAACTTTTGAACTACTGAAATGTTCTATTTTTGTATTAATCAGAAAAGAGTGAAAAAAGACCATTTTAACAAGCTCAGAATTTATATACATTTTGTACTAATCAAATATACGAAAGAATAAATTTATGTGACCTATTCAATTTTGTATTCAGATTTTCCGGCTACTTTTTGTAACGAAGGAACAAATTTGAAGGAGACTCATTTTAACTAATCCTGCTTCGAGTAGATCAATGTGGCATTATTGTGACTTTCATTTTCGAATACATACGGATTAAACCACTATGGTAAAAAATACTACTCTCTTCTTATGCGAGTTAATAGGACCAACAATTAGAAACCCACTAGTAGGGCGTCGATTCAGTAAAACCCGTTATGCTTTAGAAAACAAATTCTTTCTTCTACGGTCTTCAGCATGCATTTTAAACCAAGAGCAGCAAGATTAATATTCGATACTTGGAAATTGACCCAATAAGCATCTGTTAACTTTATCCATATCCGTAAAATATTCTTTGGTGTGTAAAATTGGATCCACTCATCAGTATAGTAGTTAAAGATAATTGCTTCCAATCTCGTAATACCCTGTAAAGTCTTGTCTGAACAATGAACAAAATCAATTAGATAGTTGTAAATTTTAATGGAAGAATTACCTGTATTCTATCTAAGACAATCTACACCCACGGAATCATCGTTGTTACAAATAGTGTTAATATTCTTGTCCTTCCATTCAAAAAGTATAATACCTGCAAAATCTTGTGTAATATTATGTTTGTAGATGTTCTGAAATTTTTCTATTTGCACATCTGCTAATTCCATCCTAGTACTTCTTACTTATATCTCCCAAATACTTTTGTACAATTTGTGGTACACCTCTTCAGCATTTAATTTAGCCTTAAATCTGAGAAATTGGATCGTATAAATGTGTTCGGAACATTGTCACAGAATGGTGATGTAATTGTTATCGGGTGAGTTTTTTCTTTACCTAATAAGTCTCTCAGAGATCATTATTGTTGGTAGACTAGAATGTACACTACAATACACCTTTAAAACTCTTGTGCAATGTAACCTATATAAAAAGTTTTAATGTTCTTGTAAAACCTACTCTTATTCGAAAAATAAACTGCACTATTACAGATTATTATTATTATTTTATAAGCACAGTGCAATACCGCTATTAATTGGAAATTCTTACACAATGTATCGTTCTTGTAATCGGGGTATAATGTAATACCACCTAAATTCTCTTAAGTCTTCTCCAAATAAGCATAAGGAGAAAGTAGTATTTTTTTGCCATAATGGATTATTCTGTATGTATAGCTTTATTGTGAGAAAAACCATTTGTTATTCTTTTTCACCAAGTTTCCAAATACTGTGAGGTCCAACAGATAGGTATCAGGAGATACCGTAAGGAGGCCAGTTTTACAGTGAGGCTAAGAAGCTTCTTTGTTGTATAAAAGGTGGTCATAAGAGTATGTTTTTAAAGTTATACTCCAATATGGATTTTGTTTTCCAAAGCATAACAGGTTTACTGCAAACGATAAATCGATGCCCTACTAGTGGGTTTCTAATTGTTGGCTAGAATACGAGTTTAAAATAATGCTTGGTCCTCTTAAGTCTGCTCTAATCCATATGTATTCGAAAATAAAATTCGCAATTCGTTTCTTTCGTTTTACGTTAATGCCATACTGTTGATCTACTCGCAGCAGGATTAGTTAAAATGAACACTCAAATTTGTTTCTTCGTTACAAAAGGCACATAAATTCTAAGCTAGTTAAAAATGGTCTATCTTTGCTTTTCCTTCGTTTATTTGTAGAGCACAAAAGGTAGAACAGAAATTTATTCGTTTTTTAATAAGACGGCAAATCTGAATAGGTTTCTTTATTTGCGTCAACAAATTTTCTGCTTAGTACAAAACTCAATGGGTCACACAGATTTATACCTTTGTATATTTGAGTACTACAAAATTAAATAAAATGACCCTTCTCCGTTTTTTCTGATTAGTATAAAAAGTAGATCATCCAATTTTATTCCTTCGTTTATTTTAGTAGTACAAAATGTACATAAATACTGAGCTATTTAAATTTTACCTTCTTCGCTTTTTTTTGTGCAAATTTTATTCATTCTTCAATTTTTTCTGCTTAGTACAAAACTTAATAGGTCACCAAAATTTATTCCTCCTTCGGTTTCTTCTTTTGTCGTTGGTACAAAAGTATGTATGCCACTCAAATTTGCTCCATTTTTTGTTGGTACATAAGAAAATAGTCCATCTAAATTTTATTCCTTCTTCACTTCTTTTTCTTATTTTGCTTGTTACAAAACTAAATACTCTACTCCTTCGTTTATTGGAGTAGTACAAAACGTATATAAATTCTGAGCTAGTTAAATTGGTCATTTTTCGCTTTCTCATTCGTTTATTTGAGCAGTACAAAATGGTATAAAATACTCAGCTAGCTAAAATGGTTCTTCTTTGTTTGGTACAAAAAGTAGAACAACCAAATTTATTCTTTCGTTCGTTGGGCTAGTACAAAGGTATATAAATTCTGAGTTAGCTAAATTGGACCTTCTTCGCTTTTTCCGGTGAGTACAATTTTGTTCTTTCGTTTATTTGAGTAGTACAAAATGGTATAAAATGATCCTTTGGTTGCTACAAAAATAGCTCACTCATATTTATGCCTTTGTTTATTAGATTAGTTTAAAATGATATAAAATTCGCAGCTAGTTAAAATGGTCCTTTTTTTGCTTTTTCTGGTTAGTATAAATTTATTTCTTTGTTTGTTGAAATAATACAAAATGGTATAAAATGATCCTGCTTCGGTTTCTTCAAATTAAATAGCTCACTCAAATGCATTACTTCGTTTAATTGATTTTGTGTTGACACAAATTATAAGACCTTTGTTTATTTGAATACTCCAAAACGGTACATTTTTTTGTTTTTCTCGGTGATATAAAACTAAATACTCCATTGTTTATTTGAGTAGTAAAATTCTGAGCCAGTTAAAATGCAATTTCTCATAGGTACAAAATTGAATAGGTCACTTAAATTTATTCTTTCGTATATTTGATTAGTACAAAATGTATATAAATTCTGAGCTTGTTAAAATGGTCTTTTTTCACACTTTTCTGATTAATACAAAAATAGAACATTTCAGTAGTTCAAAAGTTACATAAATTCTGAGCTAGTTGAAGTAGCTCTTTTCTAGTTGGTACAAACGAAAATAATCCACCTAATCTTCACTTCTTTTTTTTCTGATTGGTATTCCTTCGTTTATTGGAGTAGTACGAAATGGTATAAAAGTCTGAGTGAGTTAATATGATCCTTCTTCGGTTTTTTTTATTTGATTAGTACAAAATGGCATTTCTCGTTGGTACAAAATTGAATAGGTCATTCAAATGTATCCTTTCGTTTGTTTAAATAGTTAAAATGGCATATCTTTGCTTTTCTTCTGATTTTTACAAAAATAAAATAGAACACTGAAATTTGTTCCCTCTATTATTTGAATAACACAAAAAGGTATAAGATGACCCTTCATTGATTTTCTTGTAATTAGTACAAAAATAAAATTTCGTTTATTTGGGTAGTCCAAAATTATATAGAAATATTGAACCTTCTTCATTTTTTCTGGTTCATAAAAATATAAATACTCCATCCAAATTTGAGTAAAATGGTCCATGTTCGCTTTCTCAAATTTAGCCCTTCGTTTTGCTTAAATAATACAAGATGACATATAATTCTCAGCTAGTTAATATGGCATATCTTTGCTTTCTTTCTTGTTAATTCTTGCTTTGAATAGCCCAATAAGGTACAGAAATTCTGCTCT